>NC_083097.1:110784522-111086860 GCF_949774975.1 Lagenorhynchus albirostris | reverse complement strand
TTACCAAATTCTTTGATTAGGTCTAGTAGTTTTCTGGTAACATCTTTAGGTTTCTGTATGTATAGTATCATGTCATCTGCAAACAGTGACAGCTTTACTTCTTCTTTTCCAATTTGGATTCCTTTAATTTCTTTTTCTTCTCTGATTGCTGTGTCTAAAACTTCCAAAACTGTGTTGAATAATAACGGTGAGAGTGGGCAACCTTGTCTTGTTCCTGATCTTAGTGGAAATGGTTTCAGTTTTTCATCATTGAGGATGATTTTGGCTGTGGGTTTGTCATATATGGCCTTTATTATGTTGAGGAAAGTTCCCTCTGTGCCACCTTCTAGAGGGTTTTTATCATAAATGGGTGTTGAATTTTGTCGAAAGCTTTCTCTGTATCTATTGAGATGATCATATGGTTTTTCTCCTTTTGTTAATTTGTTAATATGGTGTATCACATTGATTGATTTGCGCATATTGAAGAATCCTTGCATTCCTGGAATAAACCCCACTTGATCTAGGTGTATGATCCTTTTAATGTGTGTTGGATTCTGTTTGCTAGTATTTTGTTGAGGATTTTTGCATCTATGTTCATCAGTGATATTGGCCTGTAGTTTTTTTCTTTGTGACATCTTTTCCTGGTTTTGGGTGATGGTGGCCTCGTAGAATGAGTTTGGGAGTGTTCCATAGGAACACATTTGATCCCATTTTTGCTTCAGGAAAATTGAAACCAACAAAAGCAATAATCTGTCTTTATATGTACAGAAAAATGGGTGGAAAGCTATAAACCAAAATGTTAATGTGATTTCTGAGTGGTGATGTTATGAGATATTTTCATTTTCTTCTTATTGCTTTTCTTTCTGAATATTCTATAATGAACATCCATTACTTTTGTAATAAAAACACTGAAATAAAATAATTGAGGGGGTGAGGAGGTGAAGTTAAAAAGGAGGAGGAGCATCTTTTGGGTGGAAGATGCTGGAAAGGTCTGTTTAGTTGTGTTGAGGTGATGGCCTCATGGGTTCTTAGAAAAAGAGGGTCAGGATTCCAGGAGTGAATTTGTAAATCTTTCTCCTCGAAATGACCATGACATCATGGGCCAGACTGAGCATTCTGAGGCTGGGGGAGGACCATGGACCTCCTGTTGGTTGATTGAAGGACCTCGCTGGCTCAGAGAGAGTGCTGCCAGGGAGGGGCTCTTCTACCATCACGTTGATCTCCCCAAGCCTGCCATGCATGCATGTGCGTGCGCATGTATGTGCGTGAAGAGACCACTTCACCAGTGGGAGGATGGAGGCCAAGCCCCTGATTTGGGCTCTGCAGACCCTGGCGTGGGCCTTGGTGGGCAGAAAGGCGTCCAGTTCTAGAATCTTCTTCCAGATGAGGCCGTTCAGGAGGGCATCAGGACTATTAACCTCCCTTCTTCTCCACAGCTTTCACTCATCACAATGCCCTGCAGAAGGAACCTTGAAAGACAGTGCTCAAATGAGTTTCAGTGACGTCTAATCTGCCGCTCAAGGGGCTGTGCTGGTTTTTTATTAAAGTTCATTATTTTCAATTACGAAAGAGGGGGTTTGGCGGGCTTACGTCTTCAACCTAATTGAACCATTTCCCCCACTCCTCTCCCTAGTGTAAAGCATTCTCACCCTTTGGTGCAGAAAACAGCAGAGAAAACATTTCTTCATTTTAAGGAAATATATTTATCCATGAAGGGCATCGAGAATTGAAGAAAACATAACAGGCTTGGTTTGGAAGTGAGGCAGCAAGTGGTTGCTGCCAGAGAGCCTGATACTGGGGGTCCTTGAAATCCAACACCCATGGGGAGGGGTCGCTAGTGCCAGCTCCCAGGATTCCTGGGTCCTCCACTGGGGTTCCATGGGCTGCTTTGGTTCCTGGGAAATGGGGGCTGCTTTACGGGGAAAACTTTATAAGGTCGATGGAGGCCACTAGCTGGAGGGACAGCGGAATTGTTCCTGGATAAGCAGAGCTCTCTCTCTCTTCCCTCCCATCCTCCCAACAAGATTTCTGGATTGGAAAAAAATGATTATGGCTGCCGCTTGTCCTTGAAAGGAGCTGAGCTCTGGAGTTCGACCTTCCACGGAGCCTCAAAGGGATTTCATAAAAAGCGTGCGGCGGAGGGGTTGGGGCCTGTGGGGCAGGGTGTCGGGAGAGTTGGCAGGCTTCTTGCACATGCATCTCAGCTCTGCACACGCAGTCACCAGCTTGCTTTGAAACACGTTTCCTAAAGCATTTCTGCTGAAGTCCGGTGTCGAAGCCAGGCAATCCAGTGAGTGGTGAGAGGTGGGCTGGGGGATTGGGAAGCCAGGTCCTCAAGGCTGTTGCTGTGTCACAGGGGAACTGGGAGGTCACCGTCCTCCCCCGTGCAGGGGACCCCCTTTCTCGTTCCTGCTGAAAAGGGCTGTGGTGAGGACAAGCATTTCTCCCAGACCAGAGCCCAAGTGGGGCGGCAAGGTTAGGAGTGGTGAGCATGGAGAAGTGTTCTGACCAAGTGCATTCAGGTCTCTGATTACTTTGTCCCCTGCCTTTTATTTGGGTGTGAAGGAAGCCGGGGAGAAGGGGCACAGGAGGAAGGGTCTGCTATTCTGGTAGAGCTGGTGGAGAGAAGGGAGGGATTGCTCTGGGGCCCTGTCCACTGGCCCACTTGGAAGTGGCTCTCAGGCCCTTCTCATGAATCTGACCTTGGGTTCCTGTGACCCGTCTCTTTATCCGCCTCCCGTCAGTTGTCCCTGGTGCCTTTTATTGCCTGGGCGCTGTGAGATTGGTAGGGGGTTGCAAAGTGATGAAGAGATGCCCCCAATGGCATGGAGCTTGCTCGTTAGCAAAGAAGATGCCAGGTGTCCCTACTGACTGTGCTCCCAGCGGAGGGTGGGAAGGGCTTCAGGAAAGGGGCTTTCTGGGACATTCAGATACCATGGAACTCGGAGTCAGGGAAGGCTTTAGGGTGAAGAAGCACTTCTCCTGGCCTCCGTAGGATTTGACAGGGAGATGTTTGAGAGGATGTTCCGGGCTTGGGGGCCAGCAAGGGAGAAGGCCTGGAGGTGGGTAAGGGGGAAATGGAAATGGGGAGATTCAGTGCTGAGCATGGGTGAGGGAGGGTGGAGAGGGTGCGGTGGGAGGGGTAAAATGGATGCTAGCTGTGGGGAGCCTTGGACACCTTCTAGGAGCTTGGTCAGGGGACAGGACGAGGAAAGCTTTGGAGGTCTGTGAGTTTGGGAGCTCGCTTTGAGAAAGCTCACTGATTGCCTAGCTGCTGGGGCTGGGGCTGGTAATGTGGTAAGAGGGGAGGAGGTGAACAGGGGTGCTTTGGAAGCTGCTTGGGGAAGGGGCAGTGGGGGTTCTCTTCCTCGGTGCCCTGAGCATCACCATAGAAGGCACGGCCAAATGCTGAATCAGCCCCATGTGTCCCTGGTGCCCTGACTGTCTTGTCTGAGACCATGGCTAAGAAACTGGCCCCGTCTCTTAACTCTGCTCTTTAAATCTGGGCCCTTGAAGGACTGGAACCTCATCCCCAACCAGAACTGCCAAAACTGGCTCTCTCTACTGTCTAGAGGACTGGAAGCCTCTGGTATTGGTTGCCTGGATCATACCCAGCACCTGATACCTGCCTTGGCTTGGATCTGCTAAAGCCATCCTCTCCCCACCTACCCCCATCTTCTGCTTCCCCTGAGTGTTAGTCAACACCCAAGAAAGACTTTGGTGCTCTGAAGACCCTGCCAGCGAGAGGGTTCTCAGTGAGCCTGGGGATGGTGGGCTGGTGGGGATGCGGAAGCCCAGAGCTGACACTTGAAATGTGTCATTATTTTATTAAAGTTTAAAATTTAATAAAACACACTTTATGGGAGATGTTCCAGCTCCACATACATCATTCGGCTTCTTGCTGATGCAGCATGTTGGGCGCACAGCCATGACTCCCCGTCTCTGGATGTCAAGAAGGGAAGGCCTGGTGGTTGCTGGGGACTGCTGAGGTTGGGGGTGGGACAGAGCTGGGCCAAGGTCAGGCCGGCCCAGGGTCGTGTCTTTGGTGCTGTTGTTCCGAGCCCACCTAACATTTCTGCCTTCATTGCAGCAGCCTGTCCTTGACCAGTAGTTGAGGGTACCCTGAAAGCCCTTAAACCCCCACATGGAGAGGAGTAGAGCAGAGGATACAGGAATAGACTGCAGAGCCAAACGGCCAGGATCCCAGCTCCGCTGGCTACTCGCTGTGCTGGTTCTCGAGCGCTTCTTCATCTGTAAGGTGGCAATAACAAGCGATCCACCCTCATTGGGTTATAGCCAGGTTGTGCCAGTGAGGTGCTTAGCATAGTACTGGCACTTAGCACGAAATGAGAGGTCACACTTTTTTTATATTTTATTATGCGCTAGATGCTGTTATATATTATGTCCCTACCCTCACGGAACCCGAAGTCAAAATAAGGGGTTAAGTTCACGGACACCTGAAATACTTGGAGGTATGCTACGTATTGAGAGGAACCCATAGTGAGTATGTGTGTGTAATCTGGGGAGGCTTCTAGGAGGAGGTGATTTTTTGACCTGGCCTCTTA
Source organism: Lagenorhynchus albirostris (assembly GCF_949774975.1). Taxonomy (NCBI): domain Eukaryota; kingdom Metazoa; phylum Chordata; class Mammalia; order Artiodactyla; family Delphinidae; genus Lagenorhynchus; species Lagenorhynchus albirostris. Next base: position 111,082,316 of record NC_083097.1, on the reverse strand, counting down.
GGGAAGGGGGAGGCATTCAGTTGAAAGATCTAAAGAAACCTGACAAATACTACCTCAGCCAGGTGACCAAGGTCAACATCAATGGTGATAAATCATGTTGATATTGAATAGTATATACTCTGGATATGAGAATGGCACTTTATCTCTGTAGTCTTCCTCCCTAAAACCCATAACTCAAGTCTAATCAGAAGGAGAACATCAGACAAATTCCAGTAGAATAACATCTGACACAGTATCTGACCAGTACCCGTCAAAACTGTCAAGGTTATCAAAAACCAGGAAATCAGAGAAACTTGCACTGCTGAGAGGGGACTAAGAGGATGACTAAATGTGATGTAATATCCTGGATGGGATCCTGGAACAGGAAACGGACATCAGATCAAAACCAATAAAATCTGAAAAAAGTCAATCTGGAAAAGTTGTAGTGCAGCTAAAACAAAAGGATCTAAACTCATTTTCTCCGAAAAGGGTGCAACTGAGAAAAGCTGAGCATATGATTGTCTCAAAGAGGTATTCACAATGATTGAAGTCTAGCTAAGGGCTGGGATTCCAACCATCGCTGACGCTGGTGCTAATGAGGATGATACCAACAATAACAATGATAACTAACAAGGAAAATTTAGACCTACTAAGGCCGGTGTTTATTGGCCTGGACTTTGCCCTCCTTCCTGGCATACCTCTTAAGAGTGTGTATCACGGCAGACTGCCCATCAGGAAATCTTATTGCGAGCTTACCCAGTGTGGGGCATGGTTCCTGACCCCTGGAGGTCACAGCTGCTGGGGAGACTGGTGAGGAAACAGGCCTCGGCACAGGGTGTGTTGAGTGTTGGGAATGGGTGCACAGTCCTACCTGGAGTGACGGGCGAGGGAGCCTCCCAGACCCGGGAACGTGAGCATTGCGCACAGGCCTCCTTGGTGATGGTATGGCACTGGGAACCCGCTCAGAGGCTTCTCCATAGACTTGGTCACACCACCTGGACCAGAGCATAGCCCCTCAAAGCAGCTGGGTGAAAACATTTTTTAAAAATCAGAGAAATGATTACAGTTTGGCCCAGATTTCCAGTGCTGAGAGAGCGGTGAGACATTTGCATGAGCTCTCTGCTGTCATTCATGGCTTTCCTTTTAATCGCTATTTATTTTTAAATATCTGTCTAATGTATAATACAAGCTTAGGCTCTTGAGGCCATCGCCTCCCTTTCAGCTCTGTTTCTGAAATCCCATTTAGGGAGGACAAATAGCTTTTGGGTACAAGAGTCTTTGCCTCTTCAAAGGAGCAGTTAGCAGGCTTTTCTCTCCTGCCTGTGTCTGTCTGTGGCTGGGGGAGATAAAGTGAGATGATTTTAATTCCATGTAAGCTCTCCAGGGGTCTGGCTGTCGAGGGAGGCAGCCGCTGTCTTTGTTGGCTTCCTTTTCTCATAGAACTTCTGTGTCGATTCCTTGGGGTGGGATGGGGAGGGTAAAGTGATGGCACTGGCAGGGGTCTTTCTCTGTCTACTGGCCGCCATCAAGGCCTGAGGAACTGGGCCCAGCATTTCTCTTGAACTACAAAGCATCTCTCAGCACCATGTTTGTAGTAGTGACTCAGAAGGGCGTTTGCTGAGTTTGTGAGGATTTCTGTGTGTGAGTGCCCCACATCATGAGGTTGACTGGATTTCTTAAGCATGCTTATCCTCTGAGCCAGAATTTGTGGAGCACCAGCTATGTACCGGTCACAAGCCACACAAAGACGCCAAGTCCCCTGCCAGCTTGGTGGAGTGGTAAACCCTGGGAAAGAGGAATATGGGGTGCTGGGAGAGCTCAGAGGAGAGGTACCTGACCCAGTTCGGGAAGGCTTCCTGGAGGAGGTGATGTTTAGATTGAACTCTGAAGGATGAGTAGAGGTCATCCTGCTAGTGCTTTGCTTTTCCATGAGAGAAGCATGGGTACTGGGTCTGTCAGGTGCAGGCCTGGCACCTTGAGAGGAAAACTATGAGGTGGGGACGTGATCAGACACTTGCAGCTCAAAGGACTGTGGAGGTGACGGTGAGGGGCAGCTGATGTCAGAGTCTGCCTGGAATGATGGGGTTGTCTCAGGCTGGGGAGGGGATGGTGGGAGTGGTCCTTATCCTTAGACCCTTGGGACTAGCTAGGGGACAAAATAGTTTGGGAAGAAATAGCAGGTGTCACATCTCCCCAGCAAGGAGGACTAAACCAAGAGGTGATGTAGGGGGCCACGCAGGGACCTCAAATGGTTTCTCCTGCCAGGACCCTCATCTGGGATCACCTGGCTGTAATGACGGATCTCAGAGCTGTAGTCAGGAGTCAGGGGGAGGTGGTGTGGTCATCAGCTGGTGCTGAAAGCTCTTCTTGCCTTTTGTTTAACATAAGAGTGGCCCCTTCCAGTGCCTAGGGGTGCTTGGTTCCTGGCTGGGGTTTGGAGGACTTAACGGGAGTCTTCTTCCAGGGTGTGGAGACCGTGAGGACCCCAGGCCCCGGCTCTGTGGGGCATAACTGTGACAAGACAGCCTTCGGCCCACTGTCTGGCAGCTACTGGACCCTGGTGGCAGATTCCCTCCCCCTCAGGGAGCCAAGCCCTTAAGCTGTGTGTGGAGCTGGAGGCTGGGTGGTGTGCTGTGCCCTTTAGTGTGCCAAGGGGGGACACTTGGTTTGTGGGCGGTTGGCTCACCGGGCATCTGTTCGTGTGGCAGCATCACAGGACCAGGTATTAGAAAACTCAAGTCCTTGCCAAGGGATTTGCTGGGTTACGTGGTCAGGTCACCTCGCCTGACTTTGCCTCTGTTTCTTCTCCTTCTCCCTCAGTTTTGTCATCTTGAGATGTGGGTGGTTGAGATTACATGTGGCATTCAGTGCTGGCTTCGCCAGAGCAGCCTGGTATTCCAAGGCCTATAGGCAGGCCTGGCCCTGCGTTCTGCAAAGTCCCCTCCCCCAACTCCCTTTTGGGCCTCGGGTCCAGAATCCAGAATGCCCACTAGGGCCTCCCTCTCTGGTGACTCAGCTCTTGGAGCACAGGAAAAAGTCAGAGCAAAGAACGTGAAGATGAACTCAACAGCAGGGTCCTCAAAATAGCTCCCCGGACAGCTTGGGATAGGGGGCAGCACTAATTTTATCTGCTTGCGTTTCCTCAATTCACAGTGACAGCAAAGTGCCCTTCCCAGATAGGACCAGATCATTCACTATGGTTTTGGAGTCGGGGTAGAGCAGCTCTCTGCCTGCCAGGCCCCAGGATGCTGTGCGTGAGCAGAGATGCTGGTGTTAGAGCTCTGTGGAGGGCTCAGGCCCTGCCCTGGGGAGCCCGGCATTGTTACCCAGAGAATCTCTCCAGTTTTCTGTTCTGCAGAGTCCCGCTCTTCCCACTCTGGGAAGAGTGTCTGGCCTGGACTCTCGGCTAAGTGACGGGCAGGCATTGCTATCCCCATTTTACAGGTGAAAGGGTGAGATCCAGAGTTTACCTGATTCTTCTTGGCTCACACGCTGAGTCAGAGGCAGGGTTCGGTGTAGAAATGCTTCCCTATGCTCTTCCTGTACTGTCCCAAGATGGGTCACCCCAGGGACTTGCTCTCCATCCTTCTTCTGTCCCCCCATCTTCTTTCCCCTTTCTCCCATCCTCTGGAGCTCTCCTGTCCACACAGTAGCCACCAGCCACATGTGGCTACGGAGCCCTTGAAACGTGGCTGGTCGAGATGGGCTGGAAGTGTAAGATGAACCCTGGAGTTTGAAGGTTTGGTACAGAAAAAAGAATGTAAGCTATCTCATTAATAATTTTTTATATGGGCTACATGTTGAAGTGATCATGTTTTAGAGATACTGGGTTAAATAAAATATACTATTAAAATTTATTTTTAATGTACTTCCATGAAACTTTAAAAATTACAGATGTGACTCATGTTATCTTAGAAAGCGCTGCTCCGAGTCTTGCTACTCAAAGTGTGGGCCCTGGACCAGCAACACTGACATCACCCGGGCTAGGCACTGTGCCCACTAGTGCCCCAGGGGGAGCACGGAGGGTGCTGCCAGGAAGGAGGCGCTGAGGGCCAGCAGCTCGTAGACATGCTGATGACTGTGGCCCTCTTCACTCTAGTCAGGATCTGCTGCCAGGACTCATGTCTGCTCCCCCTGGGCCTGGGTTTAGTGGACAGAATAAGGGTTTAGAGTGAGGTTCCCCCCTGCCAAGAATCTGATTCTGAAGAAGTGATTCTGGTCACCCGAGTCTATTTCTCCTCTGCGATTCTGTAAACTCTGATGGCGACTCTAGCCTTCTGGGCTGTGTTCCAGCGATGGAAGAGAAGGGTGTGTGCCGTCCTTCAGGCTGGTGTGATGGGATTTTCAAGCAAGAGAGCCCCTGCCTTGGGAGGTGGCAGCTGGCCTGACGTGCAGTTCTGGGGCAGGGGGCAGATCTGAGGGTGGCAGGTGACTGGTGCAGGGGTGGAGGGGGTGTGTGGCCGGAGAGGACCTGGGGGTAAAGCACCGGTTGTGGGGGCCCAGGCCAGAGGGACTGCCCTGGGGACACCCCCACCCTGCCCTCAGAGGTGCCTGCCAGAGGTTAGGCCTCTGCAGGGCTGTGGACCCAGTCTGGGTCCAGGTGGGTGCTGGCCAATCTCCCAGCCACAGTCTGACAACTGGACCAGACACCCAGCTGACAGGGAGGGGGTTCTGTGTGCTCATGGCTGTCTGGCCGGACATCAAAGACAGTGCTTAACCTGAGGGGGGGAAAATCTGTGCTCTCTAAAAACCTTGTTCTTAGGTGTTTGCATTCTCCTTATGGGTTCTTTTTTCCCCTGAGTTTCCTAGAAGGGTTTCTTTTGAAAAATTTTAAAACTTCACATTGAGAAATTTACCCCAACAGCTTTCAGGTGGAGGAAAAGGATTTGCTTCCATCTGGGCTGGGATAGTGGGGTAGGGGTTAGGGCAGGGGAAGAACAGGCAGGCCTGGAGTTCCCTCCCTCAGGGAGGGTAGCAGGATGGGAATCAAAGGAGGCATTTACTATCCCACCACCCCTTTCCTCTCTTCAAATCCTGCTCAGTCTTCCGGGCCAGCTCCAGTGCCCCTTCTTCCAGGAAGCCTTACCGACCACTGTCTCTTGCACCTGTCTCTGCTAGGTGCTTCCCTAAGTGATTTACATAGATTCTGTCTTTAATCCCCACAATAGCTGAGAGTGATGTGATTATTATTATCCCCATTTCCAGATGAGGAGACTAAGGCTCAGAGAAGTTAAATGGCTTATTTGAGAGTATGTTGTTGGCGAGTAGTCAACTGAGATTCTGAATCAGGGCTTCCACTACACACAGCAAGTACTTAATGGTTTATGGCTGCAGTTGGACTGGTTGTTGATTTCAGAGCTCAGTCAACTAGCCTGAAGGGAGCTACTTAGGCTTGTGGTCACACCCAGGGGTGTGGTGGGTGGTAGGAAGGCGGGGCCTTGAGAGAACAGACCTGCTCCTTGCTGGACAGGAGACTGGTAGTGACACAGAGGCCAAGGTTAGGGTATGTGATGGGCCACAGAAACGCTGGCCCTGGGTGTCGTGCCCACTGAAACAAACAGCCCAGTTTGAATTTGGGGCCTCTATCTGGTGGGGGATTGGAGGGTGTCACCTACCCAGGCGTCCCCACATCCGGTGGCCTTGGCCACTGACAGCCCCTGGGCCCAGTATTGGTTGGCCAACGAACCCCAGTGTCAATCCACATTCTTCTCTTTGCTCACCCTTCTCACTGATCACCTCTCTAAGATGAGCATATAAATAGGAAGAGAAATACAGTGTGGGACTCAAGCCTGTTTCCTCAGCTCTGACATAAATAATTCAGCCCCTTCCTTATGTGTCTACACTGTGCTTGACCGCAGTGACTCCTGGATGTCCAGAACCGGGGCAAGGAAGTAACCCAGTGGGCAATTGGTAACTTGGTAACTGGGGGAGGGTGGGAGAAAGAGGAGGGCAAGGTGAAAGAAGTGCTGAGGAAAGGCCTCCGTTTGACTGGGTGTGAATTATTACCACTCAGTCAAGAGTCAACTTCTGGAAGTATCTGTTCCATATTGTGCTTGCTGGTGAAGGGGCTGCTCCTTTGTTCTTCCATCCCTCCCTTGCATACACGTGTGTACACACACACACACACACACACACACACACACACACACACACACACACACACACACACACACACACACACACACACACACACACACACACACACACACACACACACACACCAGTGCCCGAGCTTGCTGTTTTCTGACCTGCTTCTTCACATGTCCAGGCGTGGAGGCTTGGTCAGGGCAAGAGCCAGCAGAGCCTCCAGGGTGTGGTGGGGAAAGGTGTGGAGTTGGACCCACTGCCTGTACACAAAGATAGGCAGATGGTTGGCTTTAACACAGAATTCTCAGATGGCGCCCACGATTGCCACCCCTGGCGCACGTGCCCTGCATAACCATCTCCTTGGGTATAAGTGGGACTGTAAGTACGATGGGTTAGCACTCCAGTGATGAGAGCTTCTCCTACTGGCTTTGAAGGACTAAGCTGCCGCATGGTGGAGGGGGTCGGGTGGCCAGGACCTGAGGGCAGCCGCGAGGGGCTGAGGGTGACCCCTAGCTGATGGCCAGCAAGAGATGGGGACCTCTCTACAAGTCCTACAAGTGCAAGGAACTGAATTCCGCCAACAACCTGAATGAGCTTGGAAATGGATTCTTGCCCAGTCAAGCCTCCAGCTGACAGTGCAGTCGGCTGACACCTTGATTTCCGCTTTGTGAGGCCCTGAGCAGAGAATCCGTTTGAGCTGTGTCTGGACTACTGACCTACAGAACTCTGGGGGTAATGAATGGGTGTTGTTCTAAGCTGCTAAGTTTGTGGAATGTGTTCCGCAGCAGTAGGACACTAATACAGTGGGGGACACCTCTGTCTGCATTTTGGGGGGTGTCTGGGCCCTTGGCAGTCAGGGCCTGCAGGGGCTGTGGTTGGGTGTGGCTTGCACCGTGGCAATGGTGGCTGGGTTTCCGGCGGCCAGTTCTAGACCCCTGGGCCTCATGGCTCACCTCCCCTATAGCCCCCAGTCACATGACGGCCCACTTTATGGCCTCGCGCAGACACATTTTATTGTCGAATTAGTAGGAATAACAGCGGCGTTTTAGTGGCTGATTGGGACCTGTATATTAGTGATTGTATTAATAAATGCACAGTGACAGGAGACCGGTGAGAGTGAGAAAATGAGACATGGTATTTATCCCCTGTGCAAAATCTTTTTTATTATTATTGGCGTTGGGTTAACTGAGGATAGATTTAATGCTGGTGGTAATTTTCTGGGCTCAGCAGCAGCTCAGGGTCCCCACTGCAGCCTGAGCTCTGGAACCCTCATCCAGGGCCATTGGATTCCTTGGAGAAGCTGCAGGGCTGGGGAGTTGCAGTCGTGAGCACTTTCTTGGGACTTGACCTGGGCCTGCAGTTCCCCGTGGGCAGATGCTGGGCGTAACGCGAGACAGGGCGAGTTCCTCGTCCATTTAGAGATGAGCAAGGCAGTCAGTGCAGGTTCGGAGGCATCTGAAGAGAGAGATTGCAGGGAGAACATCAGAAATGGTGCAGGCCCACCCCTGCCTCTCGGGAGCCTCCCAGCAGGGGGCTGCACAGCTGGAGAGTCTTGTGTTTTGGGGGCAGCCAGCCGGTGCCCCTCACCCTGTGCTCTGTCCCGTCTAGTGCTAGCTGAGTCTGCTGTGTGGTCCAGCCTTGGAGAGGGGTGGGTGTGCCCGGCACTGGCTGGAGGGGTCCCACTGCTAAGGGCCCCTTGGGGGCAGAGCTTGGGGCTGTGGCCGCCTTGGTGCTCTGTGCTGTGGGCCATGCATTCTGGCAGGGAGACTGTACTGAAGACCCTTGCAAGCTCTTAGGCCTCTGAACATTTTAGAGGAGGGCTACAGGTTAGACCATGAGACAGGAGAGGAAGGCATGGAATCCAGATATGCTGGCAGACGACGGTCCCAGCCTGGCCTCCTTCCTTCCCATGGACTTGTAGGCCACCTCAAGCCTGCTTTCTTTTAGCTTCAGTCCAGCTCCCTTCACCACTTCTCTGTGGTTCTCCTCTGAAAGGTCAGCCCCTCTTCCCCATTGGTTTCTCAGGGACCCTCATCTGACCCTCTCTTTGTACCTTCTACCTCCCCCACCAGCAGACGCTGGGGAGCAGAAGATGTGTGATGGCAGGTGAGGGCCTCATGTAGCATAGGTGACAGGGAGCATGGCGTAAGAGAAAGAACTTGGGCCTTGAGACACAGCTGACCTGGGTTTATGCCCCGGCCCTGCTCTGTGCTGGCTGGGTGACATCAGTCCTTGGCGCAGTGCTTACCCACTGAGCCTTGCTGAACTCAGCTACCAAAGATGAACGCCATCTCCACGTCACAATGGGATGGTTGTAAGGACTGAAAGAGCATGAACGTCTGTAAAGGCCTTTGTATACTATCTGACACATAGTACATGCTCAGTATAGAGCATGTTATTATTTATAGAAGAACTCAGACTCTTGCATTCTCAGAGGAACCTCCTGGCTGATAGCGAGGTTAATTTGCTCACTTGTTTGTTCTTTCCACAAGTGTTTGGTGCTGGGTGTTGGTGATACTGTACGACGCAAATAGATGGTCAGTGAATGTTTACTGAGTGGATGACTACAGAGATTCTAGACAAAATTCTTTCTCTTGGGGGAGTTTGCCTGGGAAGGGGTCATGTCGGTGAGTGGTTATTTTCTGGTTTTCCTCAGGCCATTTGATCTTACTTTGGTGCCGAGTGCCAAGGAGGAAGCCTAGAAAGTGTCTCCATCCCTGTGGGCCAGAGACATTGCCTCTTTCTTCTGTAGCTCGACATTTTTTTTGATATGGGATCTCAGGAAGAGGTGACCTTGATTTTATCCTGCTTGGCAAAGACAGTACAGACCTCCTTGGCCTGGGGGCAGGGGTTGGTGGAAACTTCTGGACACAGTCAGCATTTCTTAGCCTCCTGTGGGTGCTGGGAGGTCTCCATTCCCCCCGCCCCACAACCATGCAATTCCTCTGCCTCTGTCCAGCCCAGAACAGACACAAACCTGCCCTGCAAGTGCCCAGTTGAGAGATGAGGGAGGAGCGATCGTTTTGGGAAATCTTCATGTGCTGCTCTGGAGAGCTTGAGCTGGGTTCCTTGGGGTGGGAAGGTGGGGAGGGATTCCTTTCAGTAAGGTTGAAAGGAAATGATATGTTTTCTTACAGTGGAGTTCTTTTTGGAGGGTAGGTCCTTGCCTCCAGACTGTGCTCCCCAGTGTCAAATCCTGTGTAGAGTGCTGGCCTGGCATGGTTATGGCTTGAATAGCCAGCCTTGGAAGTGGTCGAAAACAAATGCTGGCCCTAAAGCTGAAGAGAGCAGATTGAAATTGAGTGACAGTCGTTTGCTGAGCCTGGGGGCATGTGGAGGGTCCAGGAGCTGGCAGCCTTTGGGGCCACTGAACCTTCACTTTCAGAGGCTGATTGTGCAGAGACCAGCAAGTGTCCTGGACCCTGTGGTGGTGTAGCTGTTCTAGGGCTGAGGACTGGAAAATCTGTGGGATTGTTTACTGCCTCCATTTTTTATTATCAGCTAAACTTTAATTACAGCTCTCGCTAAACCTACTACCTTCTGCCGGCATTTACAAGGCAATAAATTTCCCCTTCTCTCCTTACACAATCTGAACCTCCAGTAGGGCCATGCATATGCACTGGAAGATATCGATTCCCCAAAGAAATTATAACAGCATTTGTTCTCAAGTAAACACACAGAGAGGCTATTATAGCACTGAGGAAGAGTCGATTGTCTTTGCTTTATTAAACAACACAGCTCTCAATTGGAAGCATATCTAAATTATCAAGAGATTGGTAGAACAGACAGGCAACGATGCCTGGAATAAGACTTTGAGTGGGAGGACCCTAATGCAGAGATTAGAAGGAAGGCTTTGTCCCTTTCTCCTTGTTTCTCACTCCTTCATCAAGCCAAATCGCTCCCCACCCCTCACCACTGCAGTCCTTTTGCGTTGAAGGGGCATTGATCGTGGCTCTCAGCTAGCGAGTGGAGAGCGCACTGCAAGCTGGCAGCAGTGAAGCTTGCACAAGGTCAACTGGCTAATGGCCCCATGTGTATTGGCAGACTGTAAACACAAGCCTTTTAAAAACTTCTTGTTGTGTTACTGGCACGTAGAAAAGGTTGATGCATTCATCAGCCTAATTTGGAAAATGGTACACAGCCCATCTTAGCTTTGGAACACCCAGAAATGCACCCCACTGAGCAAAAGAGTGATCAGCCATGACCTCGCTCCCACCAGCGAATTTGAGACAGAATATTTTATTATGAACAACTTGGTTCTACAGTCCCACAAGAGCAGAGATGGAATCAAAAGTCTGAGGATGTTCTGTGCAATGTTGATGTATTCTACACAGCGCTCATGGGGTGTTAATTGGTATCCTGTTAATAAAAGGATAACTTCCCCCAAACCTACTTAACATGATTAAATAAACTCATGAGACCTGGGGGTGAGACAAAGTTAAGCAGATTTCTTCACTGCAGGACTTTTCAGAGGCTGTATGTTAATATGCATTATGAATCTGGAAGAGGGTGAAATATGTGAAGTTCCCTGAATTTTATTTATTTATTTATATATTTTTTTGCGGTACGCGGGCCTCTCACTGTGGTGGCCTCTCCCGTTGCGGAGCAACAGGCTCCGGACGCGCAGGCTCAGCGGCCATGGCTCACGGGCCCAGCCGCTCCGCTGCATGTGGGATCTTCCCAGACCGGGGCATGAACCCATGTCCCCTGCGTCGGCAGGCAGACTCTCAACCACTGCGCCACCAGGGAAGCCCCCTGAATTTTTTTAAAAACAAAATTCACATCTTGTAGGACCAGAGTTTTTACAGAACAGTCTTTGAGAATAAAGCAAAAGTAGAATAGACCATGAGAAGTGGTCTGGATTTTCTTTGCTGTGTTAGGCTTGGAGAAAGCCTTAAAAGTGAGTCTGAGTGCGTAGTAGGAGAGGAGAGTCAGGCTCTGATGGTCAGAGTAGCCAAAACTTTTCCAAAATGGTACCTGAGCTCTCGGCCTCTGGGAAGATTTGCCCAATGTTGATGTGATAAGTGCTGCCTACCTGGAAGGTGAGTTCATCTGAGCTAAGAGAAGAGCTCCAAAACAGAGGTGTCCTTCACTCAAACATAATTATGGCAGTCTTACCTCAATTAAAGAAAACTCCAAGTTAATGGAGAAGGGAATTTCTATGCTTGGAAGTGACACTCTAGCTTATTTTAGGCTAAACTACTATCAAGAACAACTAGACAAGTTGTGGCTGATTGTATTTTCCAGATGGCTGCATCAATGTCTATTCCATACCACACGTCCATTTGTGTCATGTCATCTTATAACACATTATTGACATTCCTGCACTGAGAGGTAGGTTTTATGTTTCTTCTCCTTGAACATGGATGGGCTTTTGTAATAGTCCTGACCAACAGAATGTGGCAGAAGTGAAGTTGCTTGACTTCCGAGACTATGTCGTAAAAGCTTCTGCCTGCATCTCCTTTTCTCTCCTGGGATACATACCTTGGGAGCCCTGAGTCAACTTGTAAGAAGTTCAACTAACCTGAAGCCTCCAGGCTGTAATAGCAACATGGAGAGATTACACAGAGATGGTGGGGTGCCTGGGGAGCCCGATTCCCAGTGGTTTGAGTCTCAGACCAGGTACCAGATATGTGAGTAAAGAAACATTTGAGACGATCCCAGCCAAATCTACCATCTGACTGCAACCTTATGAGACACCCCAGGCCAGAATCACCCAGATGAACAGCTCCTGTGTTCCTGACCCTAGTAGCTGTGAGAGATAATAAGTGATTAATATAGTTTGAAGCCACTAAGTTTTGGGGAAACTTGTTGTGTGGCCATAATAACTAGAACACAGACCCATAAAATTAATAAAACATGTTAAAGGCTTTGGAAAGCTATCAAAATAATAAAGGCTTGGCTCAAGTTACCAGAATTCTTGAAAGAAGGGAAACCCCAAGAGGAGAGAGCCAGACATTTGGTGCCACTTTCACCCTCAAGTTAATTATGGGCTCAAATGCAACAGCTGAGAGGCTGAGCAGAAAGTGGCTGCTAAATGGCTGGGAAGTTGAGAATAGCTCTTGGCATTTTCATGGGGCTCTGGGGGAAAACTGGGGTTTAGCTTCTGCCAAATAGAAAGAGTCCTGGTAAATACCGCAGACTTTCAGGTGCAACTCTTGACTAAGAGTAAAGTTGAACTTGAAATAGGTTAGCCATAATAAAATCAGAATCCTGTCTTTAAATCAGCTCACCCAGTGACTAGGTTAAGGTCATGTGTCTCTACTTCATCTGCCACCAGAAATAAAAATGAATCCTCTCTTGAGCAAGGCAACATTATATGGAAACTCACATTATTCCTACAATATCTGGAATTCATTAAGAAATAGCTAGGTATACATAAGGCAAGAACTGACTGATAATCAAGGGAAAATACATAGTGTAATAGACTTGAAGGAAGTCTGGCAACTGGAATTATTAGACATGGACTTCAAACCAACCACGATTAACATGCTCAAGAATTTGAACAGCAACATAGAGAATTTCTGTGGAGAATTGGGAACTATAAAATAATCAAGTGGAAATTTGAGATTTGAGAAATCAGTCACTGAGAAATCAATAACTGAGATTTAATAGAGGGATTTATCTGCATATTAGACACAGTGAAAGAGCAGATTGGTGAACCAGAAGAAAGATAAGTGGACAATTTCCATTTTGAAGGACTGAAGAAAAAATGATAGAAAATACAGAAAAGGGCATAAGAGACATATGGGACATAATGAAATGGAAAACATGTATAATTGGAGCTCTAGAAAGAGTAGCAGGAGGAGTAGAAGCAGTATTTGAAAAGATAATGGCCAAGAATTTCCCCCAACTGACAAAAGCTTCAAGCCACAGATTTAAGGAGCACTATGAACACAAAGTAAAATAAATTAAAAGGAATATATACCTAGGTACATCATAGTAAAACTGCTAAAAATAAAAAAGAGGAAATCTTAAAGGATTCAAAGGAGAATAGGGCACATTACCTTCTAAGAGCAACACTGAGCATGATACTGACTTTCAAGAAAAAAATGGAAACTTGAAGGCCATGGAATGACATTATTCATGGTGAAAGAAAATAACCTCTGTGTTAGTCAGCTTGGGCTGCTACTACAAAATACCATAAACTGGGTGGTTTAAACAACAAACATTTACTTCTCAGAGTTTGAGGCTGGGAAGTCCAAATAATGGTGCTGGCGGATTCAGTTCCTTGTTAGGACTCTCTTCCTGGGTTGCAGATGGCTGTCTTCTTGCTGCGCCCTTACATAGTGGAGAGAGAGGGAATGCTGGTTTCTTTTCCTCTTCTTATAAAGACACTAATCCTGGTCCCTGCTGTGAGCCACAGCTGCCCCCTGCCTCTGCAGGATACCCTCCAATACTAGCAGTCAAAATAAAAAATTTCGACTTGGAGAGGAACCAAGATGGTGGAGTGGAAGGATGTGCTCTCATTCCCTCTTGTGAGAACACCAGAATCACAACTAGCTGCTGGACAGTTATCGACAGGAAGACACTGGAACTCACCAAAAAAGATACCCCACATCCAAAGACAAAGGAGAAGCCACAGTGAAACAGTAGGAGGGGCGCAATCACAGTAAAATCAAATCCCATAAATGCTGAGTGGGTGACTCATAGTCTGGAGAACACTTATACCACAGAAGTCCACTCATTGGAGTGAAGGTTCTGAGCCCCACGTCAGGCTTCCCAACCTGGGGATCCGGCAACAGGAGGAGGAATTCCTAGAAAATCAGACTTTGAAGACTAGTGGGATTTGATTGCAGGACTTCAACAGGACTGGGGGAAACAGAGACTCCACTCTTGGAGGGCACACACAAAGTAGTGTGCGCATTGGGACCCAGGGGTAGGAGCAGTGACCCCAGGGGAGACTGAACCAGACCTACCTGCTAGTGCTGGAGGGTCTCCTGCAGAGGCAGGGGTGGCTGTGTCTCAACGTGAGGATAAGGACACTGGCAGCAGAAGTTCTGGGAAGTACTCCTTGGCGTGAGCCCTCCCAGAGTCTGTCATTAGCCCCACAAAAGAGCCCAGGTAGGCTCCAGTGTTGGGTTGCCTCAGGCCAAACAACCAACAGGGAGGGAACTCAGCCCCACCCATCAGCAGTCAAGTGGATTAAAGTTTTACTGAGCTCTGCCCACCAGAGCAACAGTCAACTCCACCCACCACCAGTCCTTCCCATCAGGAAACTTGCACAAGCCTCTTGGATAGCCTCATCCACCATAGGGCAGATAGCAGAAGCAAGAAGAACTACAATCCTGCAGCCTGTGGAACAAAAACCACATTCACAGAAACATAGAAAAGATGAAAAGGCAGAGGGCTATGTACCAGATGAAGGAACATGATAAAACCCCAGAAAAACAACTAAATGAAGTGGAGATAGGCAACCTTCTAGAAGAAGAGTTCAGAATAATGATAGTGAAGATGATCCAGGACCTGGGAAAAAGAATGGAGGCAAAGATCGAGAAGATGCAAGAAATGTTTAACAAAGACCTAGAAGAATTAAAGAAGAAACAAACAGAGATGAATGATACAATAACTGAAATGAAAACTACACTAGAAGGAATCAATAGGAGAATAACTGAGGCAGAAGAACGGATAAGTGACCTGGAAGACAGAATGGTGGAATTCACTGTTGTGGAATTGAATGAAGACAAAAAAGAATGAAAAGAAATGAAGACAGCCTAAGAGACCTCTGGGACAACATTAAACACGACAACGTTCACATTATAGGGGTCCCAGAAGGAGAAAAGAGAGAGAAAGGACCCGAGAAAATATTTGAAGAGATTATAGTCGAAAACCTCCCTAACATGGAAAAGGAAACAGCCACCCAAGTCCAGGAACACAAAGAGTCCCATACAGGATAAACCCAAGGAGAAACAGCCAAGACACATAGTAATCAAATTGGCAAAAATTAAAGACAAAGAAAAGGGGCTTCCCTGGTGGCGCAGTGGTTGAGAGTCCGCCTGCTGATGCAGGGGACGCGGGTTCGTGCCCCGGTCCGGGAGGATCCCGCATGCCACGGAGTGGCTGGGCCCGTGAGCCATGGCCGCTGGGCCTGCGCGTCCGGAGCCTGTGCTCCGCAGCGGGAGAGGCCGTGGTGGTGAGAGGCCCATGAACCGCCAAAAAAAAAAAAAAAAAAAAGACAAAGAAAAATTATTGAAAGCAGCAAGGGAAAAATGACAACATACAAGGGAACTCCCATAATGTTAACAGCTGATTTCTCAGCAGAAACTCTACAAGCCAGAAGGGAGTGGCATGATATACTTAAAGTGATGAAAGGGAAGAACCTACAACCAAGATTACTCTACCCGGCAAGGATCTCATTCAGATTCGATGGAGAAATCAAAAGCTTTACAGACAAGCAAAAGCTAAGAGAATTCATCACCACCACACCAGCTCTACAGCAAATGCTAAAGGGACTTCTCTAAGTGGGAAACACAAGAGAAGAAAAGGACCTACAAAAACAAACGCAAGGGCTTCCCTGGTGGCACAGTGGTTGAGAATCCGCCTGCCAGTGCAAGGGACATGGGTTTGTGCCCTGGTCTGGGAGGATCCCACATGGCACAGGTGGCTAGGCCCGTGAGCCATGGCCACTGAGCCTGTGCGTCTGGAGCCTGTGCTCCACAACGGGAGAGGCCACAACAGTGAGAGGCCCACGAACTGCAAAAAACACCAAACCCAAAACAATTAAGAAAATTGTCATAGGAACATACATATCAATAATTACCTTAAACATGAATGGATTAAATGCTCCTACCAAAAGACATAGGCTTGCTGAATGGATACAAAAACAAGACCCATATAGATGCTGTCTACAAGAGACCCACTTCAGACCTAGGGACACATACAGACTGAAAGTGAGGGGATGGAAAAAGATATTCCATGCAAATGGAAATCAAAAGAAAGCTGGAGTAGCAATACTCATCTCAGATAAAATAGACTTTAAAATAAAGAATGTTACAAGAGACAAGGAAGGACACTACATGATGATCAAGGGATCAATCCAAGAAGAAGATAAAACAATTATAAATATATATGCACCCAACATAGGAGCACCTCAATACATAAGGCAACTGCTAACAGCTATAAAAGAGGAAGTCGACAGTAACACAATAATAGTGGGAGACTTTAACACCTCACTTACACCAATGGACAGATCATCCAAAATGAAAATAAATAAGGAAACAGAAGCTTTAAATGACACAACAGACCAGATAGATTTAATTGATATTTATAGGACTTTCCATCCAGAACCAGCAGATTACACTTTCTTCTCAAGTATGCATGGAAGATTCTCTAGGATAGATCACAACTTCGGACACAAATCAAGCCTCAGTAAATTTAAGAAAATTGAAATCATATCAATCATCTTCCTGACCACAATGTAATGAGACTAGAAATGAATCACAGGGGAAAAAAACATAAAAAACACAAACACATGGAGGCTAAACAATACATTACTAAATACCCAAGAGATCACTGAAGAAATCAAAGAATAAATCAGAAAATACCTAGAGACAAATAACAATGAAAACACGACGATCCATAATGTATGGAATGCAGCAAAAGCAGTTCTAAGAGAAAAGTTTATAACTATACAAGCCTACCTTAAGAAACAAGAAAAATCTCAAATAAACAATCTAACCTTACACCTAAAGGAACTCGAGAAAGAAGAACAAACAAAACCCAAAGTTAGCAGAAGGAAAGAAATCATAAAGATCACAGCAGAAATAAATGAAATAGAAACAAACAATAGCAAAGATCAATAAAATTAAAGCTGGTTCTTTGAGAAGATAAACAAAATGGATAAACCATTAGCCAGACTCATCAAGAAAAAGAGAGAGAGGACTCAAATCAATAAAACTAGAAATGAAAAAGGAGAAATTACAACAGACACTGCAGAAATGCAAAGCATCCTAAGAGACTACTACAGGCAACTCTATGCCAATAAAATAGACAACCTGGAAGAAATGGACAAATTCTTAGAAAGGTATAACCTTCCAAGACTGAACCAGGAAGAAATAGGAAATATGAACAGACCAATCACAAGTAATGAAAGGGAAACTGTGATTAAAAATCTTCCAACAAACAAAAGTCCAGGACCAGATGGCTTCATAGGTGAATTCTATCAAACATTTAGAGAAGAGCTAACACCCATCCTTCTCAAACTCTTCCAAAACATTGCAGAGGAAGGAACACTCCCAAACTCATTCTATGAGGCCATCATCACCCTGATGCCAAAACCAGACAAAGATGCTACAAAAAAAGAAAGTTACAGACCAATATCACTGATGAATATAGATGCAGAAATCCTCAACAAAATACTAGCAAACAGAATCCAACAACACATTAAAAGGATCATACACCATGATCAAGTGGGATTTATCCAAGGGTTGCAAGGATTCTTCCATATATGCAAATCAATCAATGTGATACACCATATTAATGAATTGTAGAATAAAAACCATATGATCATCTCAATAGAGGCAGAAAAAGCTTTTGACAAATTCAACACCCATTTATGATAATAACTCTCCAGAAAATGGGCATAGAGGGAACCTACCTCAACATAATAAAGGCCATAGATGACAAACCCACAGCAAACATCATTCTCAATGGTGAAAAAGTGAAATCATTTCCTCTAAGATCAGGAACAAGACAAGGATGTCCACTCTCACTACTGTTATTCAACATAGTTTTGGAAGTCCTAGCCGCGGCAATCAGAGAAGAAAAAGAAATAAAAGGAATACAGATTGGAAAAGAAGAAGTAAAACTGTCACTGTTTGCAGATGACATGATACTATACATAGAGAATCCTAAAGATGCCACCAGAAAACTACTAGAGCTAATCAATGAATCTGGTAGAGTTACAGGTTAGAAAATTAATGCACAGAAATCTCTTGCATTCCTATACAGTAATGATGAAATATCTGAAAGAGAAATTAAGGAAACACTCCCATTTACCATTGCAACAAAAAGAATAAAATACCTAGGAATAAACCTACCTAGGGAGACAAAAGATCCATATGCAGAAAATTATAAGACACTGATGAAAGAAATTAAAGATGGTACCAACAGATGGAGAGATATACCATGTTCTTGGATTGGAAGAATCAATATTGTGAAAATGACTATACTACCAAAAGCAATCTACAGATTCAATGCAATCCCTATCAAATTACCAATGACATTTTTTATGGAACTAGAACCAGAAATCTTAAAATTTGTATGGAGACACAAAAGACCCTGAATAGCCAAAGCAGTCTTGAGGGAGAAAAATGGAGCTGGAGGTTTCAGGCTCCCTGACTTCAGGCTATACTGCAAAGCTACAGTGATCAGGGCTTCCCTGGTTATGCAGTGGTTGAGAGCCCACCTGCCGATGCAGGGGACACAGGTTTGTGTCCCGGTCCGGGAAGATCCCACATGCCACGGAGCAGCTAGCCCTGTGAGTCATGGCCGCTGAGCCTGCGCATCAGGAGCCTGTGTTCCGCAACGGGAGAGGCCACAACAGTGAGAGGCCCGCGTACTGCAAAAAAAAAAAAAAAAAAAGTAAATAAAAGCTACAGTGGTCAAGACAGTATAGTACTGGCACAAAAAGAGAAATATTGATCAATGGAACAAGATAGAAAGCCCAGAGATAAACCCACACACCTATGGTCAACTAATCTATGACAAAGGAGGCAAGGATGTACAATGGAGAAAAGACAGTCTGTTCAATAAGTGGTGCTGGGAAAACTGGACAGCTACATGTAAAAAAATGAAATTAGAACACTCCCTAACACCATACTCAAATATAAACTGAAAATGGATTAGAGACCTAAATGTAAGACCGGACACTATAAAACTCTTAGAGGAAAACATAGGAAGAACACTCTTGACATAAATCACAGCAAGGTCTTTTTTGATCCACCTCCTAGAGTAATGGAAATAAAAAGAAAAATAAACAAATGGGACCTAATGAAATTTCAAAGCTTTTGCACAGCTAAGGAAACCATTACCAAGATGAAAAGACAACCCTCAGAATGGGAGAAAATATTTGCAAATGAATCAACGGACAAAGGATTAATCTCCAAGATATATAAACAGCTCATGCAGCTCAATATTAAAGAAACAAAGAACCCAATCCAAAAGTGGGCAGAAGACCTAAATAGACATTTCTCCAAAAAAGACATACAGATGGCCAAGAAGCACATGAAAAGCTGCTCAACATCACTAATCATTAGAGAAATGCAAATCAAAACTACAATGAGCTATTTCCTCACACCAGTTATAATGGGCAACATCAGAAAAATCTACAAATAACAGATGCTGGCGAGCATGTGGAGAAAAGGGAACCCTCTTGCACTGTTGGTGGGAATGTAAATTGATACAGCTACTATGGAGAACAGTATGGAGGTTCCTTAAAAAACTAAAAATAGAACTGCCATATGACCCAGCAATCATACTGTTGGGCATATACCCAGAGAACTCCATAATTCAAAAAGACACATGCACCCCAATGTTCTTGCAGCACTATTTACAATAGACAGGACATGGAAATAACCTAAATGCCCATCGACAGATGAATGGATAAAGAAGTTGTGGTACATACATACAATGGAATATTACTCAGCCATAAAAAGAAACAAAATTGGGTCATTTGTTGAGACGTGGATGGATCTAGAGACTGTCATACAGAGTGAAGTAAATCAGAAGGAGAAAAACAAATATCGTATATTACCACATGTATGTGGAACCTAGAAAAATGGTACTGATGAACCGGTTTGCAGGGCAGAAGATGAGACACAGATGTAGAGAACAAACGTATGGACACTGAGAGGGGAAAGCCGCGTGGGGGTGGGGATGGTGGTGTGATGAATTGGGCGATTGGGATTGACATGTATACACTGATGTGTAGGAAATTGATAACTAATAAGAACCTGCTGTATTAAAAAAAAATAAAATAAAATTAAAAAAAGACACTAATCCTAACATGGGGTCCCATCCACATGACCTCATCTGAACCTAATTACCTCCGAAAGCCCCCACCTCCAAGTACCATCACATTGGTATATGTTTGTGTCAAAAGTGACACATCCCTCATCATCATGGAGTCCTGAGCTCCAGATATGCCCACCTGCCTCTTTCAGGCAGCCTATTCTTGCAGGCACTGGTGATATGGACCATTGAGGTGGTTATCTCATTTTGGAAGTAGGGGAGGGGAGGTTGGTCTAGGTGCCTTTTATTTAGTACTGAGAGCAAAATACCTACCTGAACCATCTGGATCCTTCTCAGTTCATTTCTTTATTTTTTTTAAAGTTGCTTTCCTTTCATTATTTTTGCATAAATAATTTATGTTCAGTACAGAATAATCAGAAAAAAGTGAGAAGCAAGAAGAAAAATAATCATTCATAATTCTACCCCTAGAGAATTTTTATTGCATTTCCTTCCAGTCTTTTCCCTATTTTCCAAAATGGGCTCTAACTAAATATTATT
Organism: Lagenorhynchus albirostris; assembly: GCF_949774975.1. Classification (NCBI taxonomy): domain Eukaryota; kingdom Metazoa; phylum Chordata; class Mammalia; order Artiodactyla; family Delphinidae; genus Lagenorhynchus; species Lagenorhynchus albirostris. The sequence continues at coordinate 111,061,742 of NC_083097.1, read as the reverse complement.
TGATGCCTTACTTTTAAAAACTTTTCAGTTGTATCAAGAACACCTTTAAAAGTCCATAAATATAGGTTTATACTTTTTTAGTACCAGTTATTTTTTCTAATTTGATAATAATATAAACAATACAAAAAAGGGGAATTAAGAAAATTAACATCTCTAGAGATGACTACTTCTATTTTTGGTGAAAAATTTGCAGTCTTTTCTCCATGTGTGTATTGGGTTGACCCAAAATTTCATTTGGGTTTTAACATAACATCTTATGGAAAAACCTGAATAAACTTTTTGGCCAACCCAATATATAATTTCTACTTTTTTCCCTCTAAATCAAAATTAGGCTCATGTTATATATGGCAACATTACTTTTAATGACTGAATTGTATCCCACTGTATCCATGTGCCATCTTTTATTTATACAGTTTCTTACCTTTGGTCATTAAATTGTTTCTATTTTTTTTGCTATTGGAAACAATGCTGCATTTATTAGTTGGGTAATCTATATCTTACGGCACTTATCCAGTTTTCTCTAAAAAATTTTTTTGAAGCTTAATTGCTCAGTCAAAAAGTATGCCCATGCTTATGGTTTTCAATTCCTCTTGCCACATTGCCTTCTGGAAAAGCTGTGTCCACTTACATTCCCACCAGCACGGGGCCTCTTTTCTTCCTGCTCTTACCAATGTGGGACACAGTCTTCCTTATGAATCTTTGTAATGCCAGCAGATGGAAAATGGTATCTTGATGTTTAAATTGGCATTACTTTGATCTTTAGGAGGTTGAACATTTTCTTATATGCTTATTGTTCATTTGTATTTCATTTTTTGTTAATTTCCTGGCCACACTAGATCAATTCTGTGGATTCCAAATAGGGACATGTCTGACTTCTTTGGTGAAGGCTCTTATCCAGAGTTCTAGATAGAGTTGTGTCCTAAGTCCCTTTCTATTTTGTTTGTTAGTCAGATCCAAAAGGATCTGTTTTATTTTTAATAAATTTATTTATTTATGTATGTATTTTTGGCTGCGTCAGGTCTTTGTTGCTGCATGCGGGCTTTTGCTAGTTGTGGAGAGTGGGGGCTGCTCTTCATTGTGGTGCGTGGGCTTCTCATTGCGGTGGCTTCTCTTGTTGCGGAGCACGGGCTCCTGGCATGTGGGCTTCAGTAGTTGTGGCATGCGGGCTCCGTAGTTGTGGCTCACGGGCTCTAGAGCACAGGTTCAGTAGTTGTGGCGCAAGGGTTTAGTTGCTCCACGGCATGTGGGATCTTCCTGGACCAGGGCTTGAACCTGTATCCCCTGCATTGGCAGGCGGATTCTTAACCACTGCGCCACCAGGGAAGTCCCTGAAAGGGTCTGTTTTAAATTGTCTGAAATGATATCTAGTCTTGGAATATCTGAACTGAAAGAACACATAGAGGACATTTATTCCATCTCCCAGTTTTACAGATGGGAAAACTGAGACCTAGAGAGGACGAGGGGCATGCCCAATGACACACTGCATACCTCTGTGTCCCTAACTACCTGCTTCTCTCTTTCTCAGTCATGTCTTATTGAAATGTGATGTCTGGAATGGCTCATTCTGTCTGGAACCATCTGCTATTCCCTACCCATCACCTGGGCTAAAGATGGAAACATTGAGTACGAGGTTGAGATCCCAAACTGTCAATCTCACTGAATGGGACAGATTAGGAGAAAGTATAGTCTGAATGTGAATATCCTTGAAAGGAAATGACTCTAAAACTCCACTGTGATTTTAAACAGATTTAGGAGATGTTGTCAAGTTTCAGCATGTTCAGGATTTGCTTTAATGAACAGATTAAAGTCATTTATACATAATTTATGATTTTAAATGAAAATGGGCACTACAAAAGATGTTTAAAGTGTGTTTGAAAAATTATTTTATTTTCTTTTTAAAAAAAATCATTTCTTAATAAAACTTTTATATTGAGGTTATGTCTATTCCATTAATTCACTTAGAAAAATCCTTCATAGATTGTTTCAGACAGGATAGGCTAAGTTTGCTGCAGTAACAAGTAAGCCCCCCAAATCTCAGGGATATAAACAACAAGAGTGTATTTCTTATTCACTCTACATGTCCAGTGGGAACTGACTGGGGGCTCTGCTCATCAGAGGCGCTCATGGACCCAGCCTGATGGAGGCCCCATGTCTAAAAGTGCTTCTGTGGTCATCTGGGCAGGGGTCGTGGGTATAACAAATCACCCACTGATTCTTTTGAGGCAGCGCATGGCAAACTATAGCCTTTGGGCCAAATCTGACCTGTCACCTGTTTTTGTACGTTCTGCAAGGTAGGAATATTTTTTTACCATATTTTCAAACAGTTAAAAAAATCAAAAGAAGAAACACATTTTGGAGACACAAAAATTATATGGACTTCAAATTTCAGTGTCTATAAAAAAAGTTTTATGAGAACACGGCCACACCCCTTTGATTACATATTATCTCTGGCTACTTGCATATTATAATGGCAGAGCTGAGTAGTTGTGACAGTGACCGTGTGGCTCACAGAGCATACTATCTGGCCTTTTAGCAAAAGAGCTTGCTGACCTCTGTTTTAAAGCACCTACCTGGAACTGGTATATGGTACTCATGCTTACATTTCACTGGTCAAAACAAGTCCATTGGCCGTGGCTAAATTTAGAAGAGATGGAGAAATGTATGTAAGGAGGGGAACTGGAAATATTTGCTGAATAGCACTGATGACGACCCCATAGACAGAGGGAAGATGACCTTCTCCCTAGTATCTGGCTGAGATCTCACCAATTCTTAATGAATTGAATCCAAACTAAAGGTAATTTACTTTAAATGCCTGTCAAAACTCTGCAGTGCCTATGTTTGTGTAGACCTGGCCCTGACTCAGAATGACTTCAGTCGATCTGCGATTATTCTCATAACGTCAATTTACAAATTGATAACAACAGCTGGGGAAATTTTTCTTTTTTTTTGCGGTACGGGGGCCTCTCACTGTTGTGGCCTCTCCCGTTGCGGAGCACAGGCTCCAGACGCGCAGGCTCAGCGGCCATGGCTCACGGGCCCAGCCTCTCCGCGGCATGTGTGATCTTCCCGGACCGGGGCACGAAGCCGTGTCCCCTGCATCGGCAGGCGGCCTCTCAACCACTGCGCCACCAGGGAAGCCCAGCTAGGGAAATTTATAAGCAACCCAATGAGCAATTTTAAGGAGAAAAAATCAATTCCAGTTCTCCAGAGTCCAAGGGGACATTTAATATTGTAAATTGTCTGAGCTCAGCTAGAAAGAGAAAAAGAAAAGCATTTATATTCTTATTTACAGCCTCCATTAGGGTAAGCGTTTCCCAAACAAGGCAGGAGGGGGACTAGCTAGGCCGGCACTGCTTCCTGGGAAAGTTGCAAAGCCCCTCCACCAGCTTCAGACATGTTCCCCACATTAAGTCCATAAATGCTAAGTAAACCATTAAGAAAATAAGAAATGTGAGTAATTTTCAAATTATCTCAGGGCTGCTGGATTTAGACTCCCCTCATGAAATGTAGACACATGCTTAGCTTCCCTCCCCGAGATCCTGGTCACTGACACCAGTGTGTGGACACTACAAATGAGCTTCGGGCAGTCCCTCCCCAGACCACTCTCTGCCCCGTGGACACACAGACCTGAGAGAGCAGGCTTGGGCATCCCGACCAGCTGTTCCAGAGGCCACAGAGTCCACTGAATCGGCCTCGCTTATTCTGACTCCCTGAGATGTTTCCTCCCTGCCTTCTCTTATACAAGTTACAATCCCTTTCTTTTAAAAACTCTCCTGAAAGCTCTCGTGCTTTTGCTAACCACAATTATTCGTAATGAATCATCCCCAGAGGGCACGTCTTCATGAAGTCCTGCCTGCTTCCTTATGGTTCTGGCAACTGAGTAATCAGAGGATATAAGAGCTCTTGTTCTCTGCCATAAAATACGTTTATAGAGATATAATTAGCAATCGTATTATCTTCATTCGGACTTAGCCATATTAAATGTCCTACAAGAGTGGTTTACGAGGTGATATGAATGGTAATGGTATTAATAACGCGATTAGCCAGAAGTATCAATATTTCCCACCACTCACTGCCTCCTAATGAGGTTGCATGTGGAGTTCTGGGATGGGAATGAGCTGGTGGATTTATAGAAAGTTGTAAGGAAGCACTTAAGAGTCATTAAAAGGAATTTGGTAACCTTCAACATGTAGGGCCCTTGTCCTTCCTTGACCTACTTGCAGGGCAGGTTTCTGGACACAGATCCCAGTGGCCCTGGACCCACCCTGCTCTTTGCTCTCTCCTTGCCTCCGCAGGTCTTGCTCCCCTGCCTGAGGCACCCTGGCCCATTCAGTCACACCCCTCCAGGGGCTGGTTCTCTTACTGCCTCCTCTAGAGAGCGCTCAGAGCACTCACTGGGGGCTTAAAATGATTCCATCCTCTACTGCGGATGGCCTCGGCTCACGGGCTGTCTTGTCTTCCGACAAGAGTGTGGGTCTTTGAGATGGGCACGATGTTTCCCATTTCAGTATCTCTTACAGCACCCAGGAAGAAATAAGCTTGACTCTCCACACTCTGAGCATCCCAGCTCTGTGTCTTTTAGTGCTCTGCTTATGCCTCCCAGATGCCCCTGGAGTTGTAGCGGGTAGAGCTGGGGAAGCCTCAGTTGCCATTTAGTCCCACCGGTCACTTTACAGAAGAGGAACCCGGGGCCCACAGAGGTAATCTGCTTTGCCACGGTCTCACGTGGTGAGTGGCAGAGCAGGGAACAGAGTGCATCTCTCTGAGCTCCCAGGCCCAGCTTTGGAATGGACACGTGGGAGAGGAGAGGAGAATCACCGTGGAAGCTCCAGTGCTGGGCAGAGGGTGGTTCCCGCCATTCCTGCAGAGTCCTGGAGGTTCACCTGACTGAGGAAAACTCCCGTGGAAGCCAGCGGGCAGCATGGAGGAGGGAGCTCTGGGGCGGGCGTTAGGGGCCAGCTCTGTGCCTTGCACGCCTGCCATGGCTGAGCCTCGGTTTCCTCATGTGGGAAGTAGGGATGATATTCTGTTCCGCTGGCCTCCCTGTGTGCCTGTGAGAATCCCGCGCCGAGAAAGTGCTCGGGTTTGTGTGCTCCCCTCCCTGCCCGGGCAGGGCTGGGTGGGGCTGAAGGGAGAGTGTGGGTGCGGTGAGCAGGGCCCCCTGCCCAAGGCCCTATCCATTCTGTTGGCAGTGGTGGCCCCTCATTTCCTCCGCGTGGTGGCGCTCCCAGCCCAGGTCCCCGACCTGCCTCTGGGAGCTGCTTCCACCCATGTTGGGCAGGCACCCCGGGGAGCAGTGTGCCCCGTGGTAGCATGTCTCACACTGACACTGACACATCCTCCTGATTCATGGCCAAGAAGCCTGCTCCGTTGGGGATTAGCTCATCACCACCCTTGACCTTTGACCTTGACTTGGGCACGCACGCCTGAGCACAAAGTGAAGCCTATCGGCCGCTGGGTTAAGGCTGTAACAATCTCATTGGCACATCTGTCTGGAAGAAGTGGGCAAAAACTTATTGATTTTGCCACTGGAACCCGCTTTTGGGGGGTCATGCAGGACGTTCCTCAGAGCATCTCTGAGGGCAGAGCTGGGCTGTCCCCTTAGTCTTCATGCAGGCCAACCCTGGCTGTCACCAGTGGGCACTCTGGCCCTCAGAGAGGACAGGGTCTTGTCCAAGGCCTCACGAGGAGCCTTGAAGAAGGATGGATCACTGGATCCCCAGACACCGAGGGTCTTCTCACCATGAAGGTGAGGGCAGAGGGACCATGGTTGTGAGGGTGGAAGAGAGACGATGGGCCACCCTGGAGCAAACCCCAGGATGGGGTCTCTAGGAAGACCTTCTTCCTCAAGCCTGGCCTCTGAGAGGAGACCAGACTTTGTATGAAGACCAGGCACCAGGTTCTCCCATTGTTCCCCAGGCAGGCACCTGCACTGGCCAGCAGTTTGGGCTCTGTTCTATCACTCTGGGGTCAGCAGGGACAGCAGGACCACTGGCCCTTTCTCTACATCCCTTGATAACACCAGGAAAGTATCCATCAGCCTGGGAACTCCTGAGAGCTGGCAACTGTCAGATTCCTTGCTATACTCACCTCGGAGCACACAGTAGGTGCTTGATACACAGTATCAAGGTGCTGATACTGTGTATACACAGGTGCTGAGACACAGGTACTGAATGAATGAATGAGTGAGGAGGGCATATAGAGGACAGGGTGGTTGGGTTTGGTGTTTGGGATGTTTTGGAGTCTTTTCTTGGAGGAAAGTGAAAAATCCCCCTGAGTCTCACCTGAGGGAGAGCATCCTTCTGATGACCCAGGTGAGTGGTTTGTGGGAGGGGTCGGTGGCGGGAAGCGCTACTGGGTTTCACTCTCCCCTTTGCTGACAGGGCTGCCTGTCCATTGCATATGGCTCCTCTTAGCCCTCTCAGATCCTATTATGCCAACGTAAATTGAGTTCCAGCATCAAAAGCTCTTTGTTTGGTGAACCAAGCACTTTGTATTAGTTACTATATCTGTCTTGTTATTTTGCGTCATCTTTGCTAGAAGCCTGCCGTGCGTGTCCTCAAGGAGAAAGCTGAAGAGACTAAGTGATTTATGAAATCTATTTGGATCTTTGGTTATTCTTAAATGGGATAAACATTGGCATGGGGGTTCCAGTATTTGCAGGCGAGGTGCATAGAGGGTCCAGGGTCATCCTTGGTGTGGGAGGATCGTAGTGCCCGTGGTACCCCATATACATGATCAGCTGAAGGTGCGACGGATTTTCTCGTAATCTAATTAGGCACGGTCTGTTAGAAACAGTTCTTGCAGAATGGTTGCAGAGATTTGAGAATTACTAAGGCTACCAATTCTTTACATTTGTACAGTTTAAAAAATAGCAATTCTTCCACATTATAAAAGTAACACTGTGTGCATTGTAGAAGATTTGGAAAATAGAGACAAAGCATAATGGAAACTAAATTCCAAATCCCACCACTAAGGGTAAAACGCTGTTAACACTTTAGTGTGTGGCTTTCTAGAGACTCTTCCAAGTGTGTGTGTGTGTGTGTGTGTGTGTGTGTGTGTGTGTGTGTGTGTGTGTGTGTGTGTGTGTGTTGTATCTATACCTATACATATGTACTTACAATTTTTACAAGAAAGGGATCAAAACTGTATTTGCCTTTTATCCTCGCAGCCGTGGTGTCTTTGGTTCCTGGGGAAGCTGGCTGACCTCTCAGCTCACACAAACCCTTCTTCCGTGGCAACCACTGTCCCCTAGGGAGTCTGATTCATCTTAACACACAGGAGGGTGACAGAAAGTGGACCGCGTGTCACCAACACCCAAAGCTCTGCACCTGCTGGGGGGTCCTCACGGGACAGGAGTTGGGACTGAGTCCCCTCTGGTGTCCCTCAATGGCTTTGTCACCCAGGAAATACCGAGCCGTTCTGCACCTCTTGGTGACTTCCCGGCCTGGGGCTGGGATGGATATTGAAGTGCTCCTGTGTGGCCGACCTCTCAGGCCTTGAGACGAGTCCTCATCCTTGAGCCTACAGGAGCCCAAACTGTGCCCGTGCCCCCTGCTCTGCCCTTTGCCTCACCCTTCTGCCCGAGGATGGCTCCAGGGAGGTGTGTGGCCAGGTTTGCAGGCAGGGTGCAGAATTTGGGGTGGGGTGGGGTGGAAGAAATCTATGCTCGTGGAGGAAAATAATACCAGAGGAGCTTACAAACTTTGGTCTTCCCGCTGGCCTCAGGAAAACGTGACTTTTCGTGTCTCAGTCACTCACGGGTGGTGTTAAAGGATCTCTGCCTTAGTGCCGATTTATAAGGGAGTATTTGTTCAACGTCCGCTTTACATTTTCCCAGAGAAATCAATCCTCCTTGTCAGAAACACGTAGTTCCAGGCGATGCCTGCATCGAGTTCAGGGGCGGTGGGAGGGGGCAGGGTTGTCATGGGGCGGGGGCAGCGCTCCTTATTCAATATTCTTTGACCTCCCAGCTCACCCTGACTTGGATCAGTTGATTACCCCCCTGCTGTCAGGAAGACCTGCCCTTGAACATGGCTGAGGATTCATTACCTGTCAGAGGCAGCCAGGTGTGTCTGCACATTGGCGGCGCTGGGGGCTCGTTAGTTGGTTTAGTAGTTAAAGGCAAACAAAGTCCGGGTGGAGCCCTATTGGTGGTATTGCGCGCGCCCAGGCAGAAACAAGCGGGAAGGCAGCCAGCTTCCAGAGCCCAGGAAGACGCGGCGTCCTGAGAGGTGACAGAGAGTTGCTGAGTTCCTGCAGCGGGGGAAGCGCGTGGCTCCACCGCAGGCCGTCCTGCAGGACCACGAAGTCCCCACTCCCATCTGGGCCTGGGGTGGGCCTTCTGTGGTGCGAGAGGAGGGTGGCAAGGCCTATTCTCGCGTCACTGCCCTGCTGGGCTCTTTATTAGAATCAAACTGAGTGTTGGTAACTTCCTAAGAAAGGACTGAATTTTAGTTATTGAGTAAGTGGCAGAGGTGGGATTCAAACCCAGAGCTTCCCGACCCCAAAGACTTATTCTTGTTCTTTCTCCGTAGGTGGGATGTACAAAGGGTTGAATGGGTGGTTTCCCCCAAAAGATATGTCCATATCCCTGAAATCTGTAGATGTGACCCTATTTGGAAAAAGGGTCTTTGCAGATGTAATTAAGGATTTCGAAATGGGGTGACCATCCTGTATTAACCCGGTGGGCCCTAAGTCCAATGACAAGTGTCCTTATAATAAGAGAAAGGCAGAAAGAGATTTGAGACAGAGAGGAGAAGACACAGACGGCAGAAGAGGAGGCAATTTGATCACAGAGATAGAAAGTGGAGTGATGCGGCCACAAGCCAAGGAACTCTGAGCCACCAGGAGCTGGAGGAAGCAAAGACTCTCCCTTGAGGCCCTGAAGAATGTGTGGCCCTGCTGGATTTTAGACTTCTGGGCTCCAGAACTGTGAGAGAACACATTTCTGTTGTTAAAAGCCACTCAGTTTGCAGTAATTTATTACAGCAGCCGCAGGAAATGAACACAGGGTGGCTCAGCCTGTCAGAGCTGGAGATCTGCAGCCCCTTTGCCACCGTGGCAGCATTTTTCTGGCCATGGGACAGCCCTGCTGGGGTGTGGCCTGGGCGTGGAGGCGTGTGACTCCCCCTGCATCCATCCCTCCAGGCCTCTCATGCCATCCATGGCATCGCAAGCTGCCATAGTCTCGGTGTCCTTCTCGCGTACCCCGGAGTCCCCAGCCCTGGAACACAGCGAAAGCTGACCTGATGTTGCACATACATCTTTTATGAATGGATTTTGCTCAGCTCTGAGGTTGCCTGTTTCTTGCCTGGAGGCACTGGCAGGAAGTTGGTGCTGTTTGGGGCCTTTAACCCTGAAGTGGCCCACTCCCTCTCCAGCCTCATAGGTAGGTAACCTCACAGGAAAGTTATAGATAGCAATCAGGAATGGGTTCTGAGTGCCTTAAAGTGGAAGCACAATCACTTGATGACAGTTCAGTGCAGGGGGAGACAGCAGGATGCTGGGGGCCAAGGCTTCTCTTCCGCTCTGACGGTAATCAGAGTAGGCAGATGTCTCCGACAGCTGGGGCTAATAGTCTGTCAGACAAGGCCAGACCGGCCTGGGACATCCTCCGTGCTCCCTGGCACTGGTCCAGCTCAGACCGAGGGAAATCAAGCATGGGGCCTACGGGGGAGGCTGTGGACCTGCTGGCAGAGGCTGTGCCCTCTCTCCCTCCTGATGAAAACTCACCCACTAGGAGTGGAGGTCTCCTCTGCCCACCCTGGACAGTTTTTTCATTTGTGGGAAATGGTCATTTGAATTATTGATGAGAGATTAAAACTAGGCTAATTCAGTTCAATTTCTCTAATAGACGAAACTATAATTAACCTAGCATCAAAGGTCAAGGCAGTGGTAAATGGCTGGGGTGGCAGAGGAATTGTAATGACGACCCGCTTTGTGCTGGGGTGGAATTTATGCAAGAACCGTCTTGAGAAGTGCTTTGACATGAATTCTTGATTCAAGACCAAAGTGTGGTGCTACCTGAAAGACCTTCCTCTCAGCCTTGGGACATTTTGAGCAAAGGAGGGTCTGGGTTTCTTTCTTCAGTGTGTAGCCCTGAAAAGGGAACCAGCTGGTGGTTTCTGGGAAGGGGAGCCAAGATGTTCTTGACTTGTCTGTCCAGGAAGCTGGGGCTTTGTCTTTGGTGGGGGTCCTGGACCGGGGGACCGTTCAGCAAACTTGACAGGGGGAGGACTCAGGGGTCAGGCAGAAGGTAGTGGTTTCTTCCAGCACACAGCTGGGTCCGCCTCCCCTGCCTCCAGGGCGCCTGCACTCGTTGGGTGGGAGGAGTTGAGCTATTTTGGCGACGAGTGTCCTGGTGAGGAGCTAGCACACAGGCAGGCCCTCCAGCACGTCGTAGGAAGGCACCGGCCTTCTGTGCACCCAGTTTTTGTGTTTTTTTTAACCTCTCTTTTGGAGCTGAGTAATGCATCACCTCTTATTTAATGCTGGTAAAATGTATTTGGCTATTCACTGCTGAACCACAGAAGTAGCTTTCACGTATCTATATAGTAGCAAAACCCTTTAAAAAATGAAACCTTATGAGCAAATTCAAGAAGTAAGACAGAAAAAGTGTAGGGGCTGCTCTGCAGTGGGCGAGCTGTGGCCCTACCTAGCTGCTGCCCTCCCCAGGGTCAGGCTGGCCTCTGAGGGACCACGAGGATGACCCTCATCCCAACCCCAGGGTATGCTGACCTTGGTCAGAAAAACTACGCGATGATAGGGCTGACCTGCCCATTTTAAAGCAGAGGGACCTGAGACTCAGAGAGGGGAGTGGACAGCCCAGTGTCTGTGGGCTCCTGGCCGAGCAGGACTCTCCAGGTTTCTAGGCTGGTGGTGGAGGGAGGAGGGAGGCCGAGGCGGGGTTCTGCCTCTGACCCCACATCGCCTCTCTGGGAGCTGTTCTCAGCCCTGCTGGGGGTTGGGTCTCTGAGTTTCTGAGGACCTGGTCTCCAATAAGATCTCCCCACTGTATGACTAGTCTCCTAAGACTTAATGTCAGGCTAAGGCCTCACCACTCCTGTCCAGTGAGGCCCCACACAGACCCTGGAAAGAAGAGAGGAGGGGAGGGAAGGGGAGGGGAGGGAGGGGAGGGGAGGGAGGGGAGGGGAGGGAAGGGAAGGGGAGGGGTGGGAAGGGGAGGGGAGGGAAGGGAAGGGAGGGGAAGGGAGGGAAGGGGAGGGGAGGGGAGGGAAGGGAGCGGAGGGGAGGGAAGGGAGGGGAAGGGAGGGAAGGGGAGGCGAGGGGAGGGGAGGGGTCCTGTCTGGCAGAATATGACTATAGCTCAGGAGACCAACAGGGGTGCCTTGGGACACTCTCTTCTGATGTTTTTCATTTGATTTGTTTCCTGGGTGGCTGAAGCTGATTTTGGAAGGAGCTGATGGGGATCCACGGGTGACAGGAGCGCCTGGTGATGACCAGATCTGGCTCTGCTTTCCACTTGTCCTCACTCATTGGCCTTGACCCTGTAGAAACTCTAGGCTTCTTGATTGAGGATTTGCCTCACATTCGTCTCCTGAAGGCTATGGCACTTCATCACCTTCTGATCTACCATATACTTTCCCTAGTTATTATGTCTGTTGCTTATGGTCTGTTTCCATGCCCACGACTGCAAATGTAAGCTCCTTCAGGGCAGAGATACTGTTTGTTCACTGCTGTAGCCCAGGTAAGATCTCAATAGATATTGTTAAAAGGATGAATGAACAAGTGGCTAGCATTTCCTTCCCACAGACCTACAGACCTTTTGACTTTCTCTGAAGGTTAATTCTCTGCTTTTTTATTTTATTTTAATCTTTTGGGCCTCTTTTTGGGTAGAGTTAAAGTTTGTGGGTTCCAAGAAAGGGCGTTTGATGTTTGCTGGAGGAATGTAAAACTATGTCTTCAAGATGGGGTCCATATTCTTTCTGAAATAATTTCCCCAGACTGCATGTCTGTGCGTTTCCATGACAGTCCCTGGAGGGTTCCCACCCATAGCTTTCCTCCTTCACGCTGGACCCTGTGTTATTTCACAGGGCTCCACTCTCACCTCCTTCGGTTTCTGCAGTTTTGAAGTCTGCCCTCACCTCTCAGTAATGAGGAAATAAACACTGCTGCCGTGTGTGACCTCTGATTTTAATTGGATTTTAGATCAGTTTTGAATGAATGAATGAAGTTGTTAGGCTCTAAGAACAAGTGCTTCTAGTAATGAGCTGAAACTATTACATTAATTTCCTCAGGACCTCTTCCTTCCTCAGCTCAGATTGTTTGCAGACACTGGTCAATGCTACCTATAAATTGAGGTCTCAAAAGGCTACATTAACAATTAATTGGAAGCATTTCTAAACCCCTAAAATGGAAATTGTCCCTCGATTGTAAGAGGAAATCTACCTTCAGAGACCTCTTGGTATTGAAGATGTGCACCTTGAGTACATCAGGGGAACGTGAAGTGAACTCTGGTTTATAAGGTCCAAAGGGGCGAGGAGTGTTCATACATCAAAGACATAATTCTTAGCGTTCTGTCACATCAGCTTTTCTCTTTTCTCATGTTAACGCAGAGTATTGGAGGAAAAGGCATCTCTGTCACTCAAGGAGGGCAGCAGGTTTGATTTAGAAACGTGAGTGTGACCCCGTGGCTGCCCGTCTTCACCCCTCCTCCTTGCTGTATCTCCTCAGACTTCTCTAAGGCACTTGGCCTCTGATACCCTTGCCTTTCATGCTTCTCCTTCCTGAACCACCACATTCTCTGCCCCTGGATTTCTGGCTGCTCTCCTTGCCTCCAGTATGTCCCTCCCCATCCTTTCTGAGCATGTGGTCTGTAATTACCCTGCTCAAGAAGGCTCAATGACTCCCCAGTGCCCATAGGAGGAGTTAGGAGCTCCTCCACCCAGCCCTGCACTCCCTGCTCTGCACCCTCTTCCCTGCGCCAACTGTGCTCCACTCTCCACGTGGGCTGGCTCTTCATCACGCTGCTCCCCACTCCCCACAGCTCTGCTAATTCCCACCTCCAAACGTTTGCTGCCACTAATTCTAGGCTGGTTCATATTATCTATTGTCCAAACCAGGGTGGTTTTGATAATGAAAGCGGACACTATTAGTAATTGTGTTGGGACAATGGGTGTGAGTTGGATGGTCCCAGGAAATCAGGACACGTGGTCATCTTAGCTGTGTCCTACCATTGTTCTCCCACTTTCCATCTCCATTCTCACCCTCCTGCTAAGTTCAGCTCAGGTCTTTTCTGTCCTTCATGGCTCACTTCCAGGAAGCTTCTCATGGTGACTTAGAGTTTCTAAGTCTTCATTAGAAGGCCATATGCCAGAGGCCCTTTGTTCCCCCCGGCTCTGTGCTTCTCATCTTAGTACCTCCCAGTAGGTGAGTGGTGGCACCCAGATTAGGAGCATGGATTCTGCATCAGAAGGGGGCCTTCCTGTTAGTGCCAAGAGTTGGACAAAAGGTAAGAACATAGGATGTCCCTTGGTTATGTGACATGGTCATTGCCATTCTTTTTGTTTTTCTAGTATCTGAACACCCTTATTCTTAAGGAATTTCCTCCTTTTGAGGCAGACTGTGTCTCTTACAAATACAATGAAAAATGCCAGGTACTCACTTTCTGGCTTCCCTTGCAACCAGGTGCAGGAAGGGACCATCTGGACTCTAGCCTGGCAAGCGTTGCCGCCGTGACAGCAGCCAGTGGTCCTAATCGTGGTGTCTTCTCTCAGGTGTTGGTGGCAGCCCCAGCTGAGGCGTCTGCACCTGGCACAGTGGCATCAGTGGTGGCTTCTCTGGACCAGTTGTGGAGTAGATGTGGAGATCTGTTCCTGGTTGTGTGCCTCCAAGGATGGTTCTCTGGCCCTCTTGGTGACTCTGGGGGCTATTTACCATTCTTCATTACAAAAAATGGGAACCATAAACAAAAGAAGAGAAAAAAAAATCACACAATGAACCCAAGTCCCTGCACGCTCACCACGTCGAGTCAACAATTATAAAACTCTGTCCATTTTGACTCCTCTGGTCCTGAGGGCCATGTGGTTTTTGGTGTCGAAGTAGAAGGTGGAAGAAGGGGTGGAGAATGCACATCTGCTTCTTACCCGTCAGGAAACGACACCCAGAGTTTCTCATTCCATTTGTGAGAGTTAGTCGCGTGGCCAGCCCTGCCTGCAGGAATGGCTGGGACATAGATTCCCTTGTTGTCACCACTTCCCAAGGCAGGGCTACACCGTGGGAGAAGGAGCACCCATTTTCACAGACAGTTCTGCCATCGCTTTCATGGTTTGTGCAGAGCCCGGCTCGAGTGATGCAATCACACATGGAAACGCAGGGCACTGCTATTCCTGCACATTTTCCTTTTGTTACAGCCTCTGGGTGTGGACTTCGCATTCTGCTAGTTGTTGCTCATCTTGCCCGCCCACTATCCGATTCTTCCCCTGATGTCCCTAGATCCTAGGGAGGGTCTCCTTTTTAGCTCAGTCTCGGCAAGAACCAGATGAAAAAGAGATGTGGATGGCGTGACATCACGGATCCCTCAAGGAATTCTCCTACTAATCAGAAGAACGTTCTTTAAAGAGAAAGCCTTCTCTCTTTAATCAGTGTTCTTACTATTTAACATTTACTTTCTTTCCTAACCTCCTTGTGAATTCTCCAAAGGTTGACAACAGCCTGTAACATAGTTTGTATTCAACTTTTAGAGGGAAGGATTAAAACAAGTTTTCAGAAGACATAGCTTTCAAATAAAATCAGTGGCTGCTCTTATAACGTCTTTGCAAATCTTAAACTTCCATCGATCCCTGCCCTTTTCTGAAAATAGCCCCTTATTGGTTAGGACACAGTATTTACTTATAACATACATTGCATTGTTCTGCAATAGTTTAATATGTCTTTTTTTCCCCAACAACTTTAGAAGTCCCCAGAGAGGGGATAGGATGTGGTATGTCTTGATTCCTCGTTCACCCCCAGCTCAGGTCCAGCTACAACTATTGCTGGTGGGTTGGTAGACTGCTCTTATGTTGTCTAGAAAAGAAGTGACACACAAACTGTGAATGTTAGCACTTAAAAAACCTCAAGCCGCATGTGGTTTTGGGTTTGGTGGAATGTTGTAGAGTTGGGGACCTCTGCTCTCCCTGTAAAGTTACTCTATTTCCTCGCTGTTGTACACAGGCCAACCGACTATGAGATGTATAAATCATGGACACTAGGAGGGGTCAAACTGAAGGACCATTTAAATGTTTCATAGGAAAAAAAAAAGTACATCAAGTGGGGTAGGGAATGAGGAGGTAATGCCTGTGCCAGACAAGCCTTTATGATTTTTTAAAATATTTATTTAATTTATTTTTTATTTTGGGCTGCGTTGGGTCTTCGTTGCTGCGTGCAGGCTTTCTCTAGTTGGGGCGAGCGGGGGCTACTCTTCGTTGTGGTGCATGGGCTTCTCATTGCGGTGGCTTCTCTTGTTGTGGAGCACAGGCTCTAGGCGCACGGGCTCAGTATTTGTGGCTCATGGGCTCTAGAGCGCAGGCTCAGTAGTTGTGGCGCACGGGCTTATTTGCTGCGCGGCATGTGGGATCTTCCCGGACCAGGGCTCGAACCTGTGTCCCCTGAATTGGCAGACAGATTCTTAACCACTGAGCCCAAGGGAAGTCAAGCCTTTGGTTTTGAGTGTGCTTCTTGCCTGAGGGGGAGAAAACCAACGTGGTCACCAGGAGGAGTGTTCCCAGGCATCCGATGACACTATAAATAGCATAAACAATGACAAATTCCATGAACATCACTGACGGAGGAATTTGCCTCAAAGTTCCTTCTGGGATCTAATTTAAAGGAACATTTTGGTGAAACCAAGGTCACGAGGGAAGCAGAAATAAACGGAGAGAAATGCGGTGTGACAGCCAAGCCCTCCCAGCCTGCCTGACAAACTGCTCTGGCTCTGCCTGCGAGAGGAAGGGCTCTGGGGAGGAGGTGCTGGTGGGAGTGATCCTGCAGCAGCAGTAACCCCTCGGGCCTGCCGGCACTAGGCCCCGCAGGACAGGAGCTGTGCTGAGCTGGGAAGAGGATCCAGTGAGAAGATCAGAGTTCAAGCCTTACCTCTGCCATTTACTATATATAGTTGAGTGACCTTGAACAAGTCATGTGCCTGAGTCGACACTCCTTTATCTGAAAATGGAGCTGAAGTTGCTGCCCACTCGGGCTGCTGTGAGGACCAAGTGCAGTCATGTCTCCAAGGAGAGGAAGGGGGGCTGTCATGCAATCAGTTCATTAATAAGGAGGTGCTGGCCAAGGGACATTTATATTGGGTCCCCCAGTCTGAATATTCTTCCCATTCAAGGGTTTATTTAGGCTTTTAGTTTCTGAAAAACAGACTTTTTCTTTCTTTCTTTTTTAAATCAGAGTTGGGAATATGAAGTTGGAAAGCAGGAGGGTTCATCCAGAACAGTGTGGGTGGGCAGCCGGGTTTCATCTTGATCTCTGGATGTATTGTGAATGTCTCAGGTCACCTTAACCTGGGTGCAACTCTAATGCTGCCGTGAGCGTAGCAAGTAAAGGGCACACAGGCACAGAGAGACACGTAAATTAGAGCCTGCAGATCCCAGGGCCCTTCAGGTGGTGCTTTGTTCTGCAGAGTGGGTGACACGTCTCTTGTGTGGTCCAAGAGGTCAAACCTGAGGGACCTGCAGGCTCAGCAGTGACACCTGTGCTTCTCAGAAGCCCAGCAGGGTGGAGGCCTGGGGCTCTGATGTCCCTGGAACCCATTGTTTAAAAGCTGTCAGGAGGGAAGCTTTTCTCCCCAGGGAAAATAGTACAGATGAACCTATCTCCAGGGCAGGAATAGAGAGGCAGATGTAGAGAACAGATATGTGGACACAGGGTGGGAAGTGGAGGGTGGGATGAACTGGGAGATTAGGTTTGACATAAATATACTACCATGTATAAAATAGATAGCTGGTGGGAACCTGCTGTATAGCTCAGGGAGCTCAGCTTGGTGCTCTGTGATGACCTAGAAGGGTGGGATGGGGGTGGGAGAGGGAGGTCCAAGAGGGAGGGGATGTAGGTATACATATAGCTGATTCACTTCATTGTACAGCAGAAACTAACACAACATTGTAAAGCAATTATACTCCAATAAAAAAATAAAGTATTATAATACAAAAAGTAAAAAATAAAAACTGTCAGGAGGGAAGCTTTCCTCCCCAGGGCGTGCGCCTGTTTATTTTCAAAGTGAAGCTGACTTTAAGCTTTTGTTCTAGGTGGTTCTTATTTTAGCTGAAACCTACAGTGTCTGTCCTCAGGGCAGCAGGGGAGTGTTCACTGTGTAAGGGAGATGGGGAAGCAGCAGGCAGGGCCCGGAGCATAGGGAAAGGATTGGGGAAACTGTGTGGCGTGGGCATGGGGGTGAAGGGCTGGGCAGATTCGCTTGGTTCGTGAAATTCTGTTGATCTTCCTGGAAATTGTGTACGTTTATTTTGTCTTCAAAAACATCTTTTCTAAGAATATTTTGGAAGAGAAGGGCTGGAGGGCTGGGTGGGGGACTTTAAGCTGAGTCCCTTTCTGAGATGAGTGAGGTTCTTTTTGAGCTTACAACCGAGGTCTAATTCCTCCTTCTAGAAAAGGAATCGGGAGAGAGACAGGATTTGTTATTATTATTTTAAAAAATATTTTATTGAAGTATGTTGATTTACAATGCTGTGTTAATTTCTGCTATACAGAAAAGTGATTCAGTTATACACACATAGATTCTTTTTCATGTTCTTTTCCATTATGGTTTATCACAGGATATTGAATACAGTTCCCTGTGCTACACAGTAGAATCTTGTTGTTTATCCATTCTCTATATAATAGTTTACATCTGCTAACCCCAAACTCCCAATCCATCCCTCCCCCTCAACCTCCAGCAGCCACAAGTCTGTTCTCTAGGTCTGTGAGTCTGTTTCTGTTTCGTAGATATGTTCATTTGTGTCATATTTTAGATTCCACATGTACGTGATATCATGGTATTTGTCTTTCTCTTTCTGACTTACTTCCCTTAGTATGAGAACCTCTAGGTCCATCCATGTTGCTGCAAATGACATTATTTCATTCTTTTTTTATGGCTGAGTAGTATTCTATTGTGTATAGATACCACATCTTCTTTATCCATTCATCTGTTGATGGACATTTAGGTTGTTTCCATGTCTTGGCTATTGTGAATAGTGCTGCTATGAGCATAGGGGTGCATATATCTTTTCAAATTTTAGTTTTGTCTGGATATATGCCCAGGAGTGGGATTGCTGGATCAAATGGTAGCTCTATTTTTAGTTTTTTGAGGAACCTCCATACTGTTCTCCATAGTGGCTGTACCAATGTATATTCCCACCAACAATGTAGGAGGGTTCCCTTTTCCCTACACCCTCTCCAGCATTTCCTGTTTGTAGAGAGAAAGCCGGGATTTGGTGTGGGGTGGGAGAAGGTGCAGGGGTGCACGGACCTGTTTTTTTTTTCTTTTAACATCTTTATTGGAGTATAATTGCTTTACAATGGTATATTAGCTTCTGCTTTATAACAAAGTGAATCAGCTATACATATACATATATCCCCATATCTCCCCCCTCTTGCGTCTCCCTCCCACCCTCCCTATCCCACCCCTCTAGGTGGTCACAGAGCACCTAGCTGATCTCCCTGTGCTATGCGGCTGCTTCCCACTAGCTATCTCTTTTACATTTGGTAGTGTGTATACGTCCATGCCACTCTCTCACTTTGTCCCAGCTTCCCCTTCCCCCTCCCCATGTCCTCAAGTCCATTTTCTACATCTGTGTCTTTATTCCTGTCCTGCCCCTAGGTTCTTCAGAACCTTTTTTTTTTTTTAATATTCCGTATATATGGGACCTGTTCTTTAGAGTGGATGACACTAGGGTCTCCCCGGACTCGGTGGAAGGCATTTGCAGCCCTCTGAGGCTTGGAGGATGACGCAGCTCTCACAATACGCTTCGTAAGTGGGCCGTGGGAGGTGAATTTAATTTTACGTCCACCAGGAGATTCCAGCAGTGTGTTTCTGTGGTGCGGAATCATTATTTACAATGCAGCACTTACACAGAAGTAGTAAAGTTAATGGAGGTTTCAGAGGAATTAGCCTCGTTCGGTCCCCCAGTGGCTCAGCCCGCTCCCCTCCGCAGTGGCGAGATCGGGCGAGGAGATGGTGCGCAAAGCTAGTGGAATCTGGGGGCACAGGGTGGATGAAATCAGCAGGGGTCCTAAACGGCAAGACCCAGGGCTTCTGCGACTGGCTTGCGGCTTGGCTGGGCCGCAAGGCTGCCTCCAGGCCAACAGCCCTGCGCGGCTTCGCTGAGGGTTCCTGGGCTTTGCTGGCCCTGGTGGCTTCTGGCTGAGTCAGTGCTGTTAGTTCCACTGCCCATCGTGGCTCTTGCTGCTGCTGTAAGAAATGCCAGGAGCTGGAGCGTGTGATGGTGACCTGGGAGTCAGCCCCAGGCTCATGATCCCTGAAGGAGGGACCAGCCTGCACCAGGGGGACAGTGACGCACTCAGGCCAGTCACACACCACGAGGTCCTCGGGCTGCAGATCCCCGGACAAAGTTGCTCTGTCACCCTGCCTCCCCATTCCCTGTGTGCCCCCGGGGTTAGGAGCCAAGCAGATGTGGGTTTGAATCCGAATTCTCCTGGATAACTTGAGCAAACTGTGTGGTCTCTTGAATTTCATTTTCCTTATCTCTAAAATAGGGACAACATTTATACCAGTGTCACGGGTTTTGGGGAGGGCTATGTGGCATTAGGTATGGAAGCACTGAGCACTGTGCCAGGCACCTTGTACGTCACACCACAGCCTCACTTGCTGTCTCTCAGCCTTACCCTGCCATCTATGTTCCTGGGGCAGCAAACCCACAGACGGAGCTTCCTCGCCCGGGGGCCTCCTGGTGGGTTCTGCCTGCAGGAGGCCCGAAGACGGGGGGAGGTAGGGGAGGCCTTGGTTCTTCTTGGCTCTCTCACTCTCTTCCTGACCCTTCCAGTGGGGTCTGAGAGGCAGGCAGCACCTGCAGCGGCCCTTTCTCCATCTCCCAGCTCCTGGGGCTGAAGCCCCTTCCTCTCCCCCTCATCTCCTCCCTTTGTGCCCCAGCCCCAGAGGAGGTGTTGGCTCCTTGCATTTCCTAATCTCTGTGTCACCTCACCTTCTCCTTAGTAGTGTCCCAGCACCCGTATACGCGATTTGCTGTGTTAAATCTCCTTCGTGTAGAGGACCTTGCATGGTTTCTGTGTCCCTGACATGTCTCTAATCCATGCAGTGGAATTCTGTTCATCATAACAAGAGCACAGCCTTGGAATCAGACAAGGCAAGATTCACACACCGTGACTCCACCCCTTCTTGCTATGTGACCTCTATGTGTGCATCTGTAAAATGGGGATGATAATAGAGCCAACCTCATGGGGTTATTGGAGGAATTAATGAGACGCAATTCTTTTGCAGTAATAGAAGTGAAAGCTTCACGTACTGTGGTAATGGACAGCGACACGGCATGAGGATATGTTTCTAGAAGTGTTTGTTGCTTTCTCAGGTTGGCCCAGGGAGTGCTGGGGACGCCACTGGAAAGGGGGTGTGAGGTGGCGGGCTTGGGCCTGGGTATCCGTGGGCAGATGGGGGCTGTGTGCGGTCTGGAAGGCTGTGTGGATGGGGACAGGCTGGAGCAGTCTCATGTCTTCTCCCAGTTTAGCTCAGAGCTTCAGCTAAGAACCAAGGGCCGGGATCTCCCCGGACCCGTAAGTGTTATGGCCTTTTCTTCAAGTCTCCAGGGCTCAGATAAGGGAGGACGGGTCAGTGCCTCAGTCTGAGGCATCATTGTTCACGTGGCTTTTAAAATCTCCTTATTCATTTTACCTAATTAGCCAATGACCTCACACCAGCCTATAATGTTATTTTCCACTGTGAATGACACTATGGGGTTTGGGGAGCTGGAATATTTCATCTGCTGCTGGATGGCCAAACTTCCCAGCGTTTCTCACTCAGACCCTCCAGTGGGGAGGGTGGCGCTGGCCCTGCCCCGGGGGTTATGTGAGAGTCGCAGGGCCTCGGAGGGGATGGATGGGCCCCCATGGAGTGCTGGGTCAGCATGCCCACTGTGAATGGATTTCCCTGGGTTTTTTATCTCTAGGATGTTTGGAGGGTGTGGTCATGATGAGCAGGCAGAGACTCTGCCCACCTTGGAGGGATGTGCCTCAGCAGAGCTGAGACAACTTGCATCCTAAGCAGGTCGTCTGGCCTGTGTAGTCTCGCCCACCTGCCTGCGCTCTGTTGGGCCCTGCCTTTTCCCAGGGTGCTCCTGGAGAGCTGGAGCCGGGACCCTGCGTTCAGAAGAGCAGACGCCCAGAGCGCAAGGTCCTCCCTCTACCACCTGCCCTCCCCACTGGGAAGTCCCCAGCCTCGAGAGCATCCTCTCCTTCAGACAGGTCAGCCCCCAAGGTGCACCGTTTTGCCCCCAACCTTTGCCGCACCACCTTGCCGGTGATGCCCTCTCCTCTCCGAGAGTGCAGATCCTATTTGTTCTTTAAGGCCCTAGGAACTCTCCCTGCTGTTCAGAGGCCCGCTTACCTCCCTCCTTCCTGCCTTCTCCGTACTGTGTAACAAACGCTTCGTCAGGTTTTGCCTGACATGATTCTCCAGGTATTTGCAAATGTCAGGCTGGAGTCTCTGTTGGCTTCTGTAAAGTTCAGGATTGCATGACCAGCCCTACAGGGGTGCAGATTTCACTTTGGGACCTTGGGTACAATTCTGGGTACTCTTACCAGGAAGGCAGAGTTTTCAGGTAAATTGCTGTTTGGGGCCATCAGCTAGGATTTCCCCACCTGTGGTTAGGGGAGGAGCTCCAAAGGTTTCTTAATCTGACTTTGTGCCTGGGAAAATATTAGAAAATTGAATTCTTAGACCTCACTCCCAAACACTCTGTTTTAGTAAATCTGGAGGCAGGGCCTGGGGATGTGCTCTTTGAAGCCAGATTCCCAGATAATTCTGATGTCCAGCAGAGTTGGGGGACCCTGGCATAGAACAACACACGAAGAACAATCACCCTTACAACTATGCAACATCCTGTAATTTGGGGGACAGTCTGATTTCAAATATTCTGTCCCGTTGCTCCCAAAAGCCACTGAAATGGCCCCAAGCCCCAGGTTTTATTACCCAAAATGAGTGTCTCAGGCCACCTCTCAGACATGAATAAGACAGTAGGCGTTCCCCAGACCTAGTCCTGAGCTGGGAAATGGGTGCCTGCCCATAAAAGCAACTGAATCATGAGACACTTGATTTTCACTTCTCTCGGAATCTAACATTTAGCAAAGAGTAGTTCAAGAATCTCCCTGCACGATTCAATCAGTGTTAGAATGATCCCAGCAAGAGGAGCCCACACTTGTGCTGTGTTGGTGACCCCATGGGCGGCCCAATGCGTTAGAGCTTCTCCGTTCCTGGGGTGGATGTCCTCCTTCCTGTCCCTCTCAGCCTTGGTCTTACTTCAGCCCCCTCGAGCAGTGATTTTCAACCCTGGCTGTGTTTTAGGACCACATATTGATACCCAGGGCCCTCGTGCTGAGATTCTGATCCGGCTGGTTGGGGTGGGGCCCTGGCCTTGGTTCTGACGTGCCCCTGGACATGAGAAGCACCTGGAACAAGCCGTGTTCTCATATGCGTGCACGCAATACAGTGGGAGCTAAATTAGAGCAAAATTTGAGAAAATGTCAACGCTTAGGCACAGTTTAGAACGTTCCTTACTGAACTCTAGCTTTCCTCACCTCAAAGTTCCTTATTCAGTTTTCCAGATAATTTGAAACTATCTTTCTCATTGCAGCACTTAATGCTTCAAAATGACACCGATAGTGGACGTGCCCCCAGACGCGCGCTTGCCGATTAAGCGACCTTCTGCTCTTGACAGAGTTGCTTGGTTTACTGCTTCCTATTTTTTTTAAATAAATAAATTTATTTTATTTTATTTTTTAATTTAATTTAATTTTTTAATTATTTTTGGCTGCGTGGGGTCTTCGTTGCTATGCACAGACTTTCTCTAGTTGCAGCGAGCGGGGGCTACTCTTTGTTGCAGTGTGCGTGGGCTTCTCATGGCAGTGGCTTCTCTTGTTGTGGAGAATGGGCTCTACGTGTGTGGGCTTCAGTAGTTGTGGCGTGCAGGCTCAGTACTTGTGGCACACAGGCTTTATTGCTCCGCGGCATGTGGGATCTTCCCGGACCAGGGCTCGAACCCGTGGCCCCTGTGTTGGCAGGCGGATTCTTAACCACTGTGCCACCAGAGAAGCCCTACTGCTTCCTCTTAACTCTCCTTTTCAGGGTCTGAACCCTCTCTGGCCCTTATGCTCTTATGATGGGTAGCTGAACTTTCTGCTCTCTCCCCAGAGCATCACAAAGGAGAGAGAGAAAGAAGGAAGTCTGTACCATCACTGTGTTTCTCTTCACCATCCCCTTGCATCTGCCATATCTTCTGGGTTGGCTGGTATCTCTGTCCTCCACAGTGTGCAGGGGCCATGGGCATGGAATCAAGATTATCTGTGAATCCCCCCAATTCCTGCCCAATTTGGTTTCCAAAAGAGGAAGATGTTCTTTACGCTGAACCCTGGAAGACTTTGCATTTTAAACCCAAGTGTGTTGGGCTCCCCTGGTGGTGCAGTGGTTAAGAATCTGGCTGCCAATGCAGGGGACACGGGTTCGAGCCCTGGTCTGGGAAGATCCCACATGCCGCGCAGCAACTAAACCCGTGTGCCACAACTACTGAGCCTGTGCTCTAGAGCTCGTGAGCCACAACTACTGAGCCCGCGTGCCACAATTACTGAGCCTGCGCGCCTAGAGCCCATGTTCCGCAACAAGAGAAACCACCGCAATGAGAGGCCTGCGCGCCGCAATGAAGGGTAGCCCCCACTCACCGCAACTAGAGAAAGCCCGTGTACAGCAACAAAGACCCAACACATCCAAAAATAAATAAAATAAATTAGAAAAAGCTTAAAAAAAAAAAAACAAAACAAGTGTGGCTTCCTTACGGTCTCTAAGGGGAAGATGCACATCTTGTCTGTTCTTCCATTTGCTCCTTCTCTGAACCCGAGCCTTGTGCTAAGACCCAGTCGGCCCCAGGCAGCACTCACTGTATTAAATTCTGTTGAATTCCTCGCTCTTCCTGCACTGGGTTTACTCTGAGAGCAAGTGTGAGGAACAGTAGTGTCAGGTTGTACATTCTCACTTCAGTAGGCTGTTGCTGTCCTTGTTGGTGACATCCCCTGGTTTCACGGCCGCTGTTATGTGGCATTGAGCCCAGGAAATGAGCTTATTGGAGGAGAGTTTGACCAGCCAGGGATGGGGTTTGTTAATATGAAGGTGTGTGATTCCTGCACACACTCAGATTTCCAAATAAGCCTCTTCTCTCTTTGGAATGGAATTGCTCTTACCCTTTGCAACTGGTTTCTAGGAATCATTACTTCTACTATTAGAAACAGATCCCTATTAAAGTCAGTTAATAAACTGTGGTAGTCTCTTGGTGGACCTGGAGCCAGGAAATACAGGAGCCTGATCACAGCAATGTCATGGGGGAGGGAGGGAGGGCTGGTTCCCACCACTTACACATACAGTGGATTCAAGGCACTGCAAAGGGTTCTGTTGCCAAAATTTAGGGAAAAGGAAGAAACATCAATGCAGACTCTGTTTGAATCTCAATGCAGGAAAACCTGCAATATGTAAAAAAGATGAAACGTATGAGAACAAAATGCATCCCAGATCTGACAGAATGCTTTTCTCAAATCTACCACAGGCAGAGCTTGGTTATTTTGGCCCACACTGTCCAACAGAATGGCCACCGGCCACACATGGCTCTTGACTGGTCCAAATCGAGATGTTCTGCAAGTATAAAATACATACTCAAGTTTGGAACTTGGTACCAAGAAAATATGTGAAAGAGCCAGTTAATTTTTTTATTGATTGAAATAATATTTGAGATATATTGGGTTAAATAAAACACATTATTAAAGTTAATTTCTCTTGTTTCTCTTTTCCTTTTTTAAATGTGGCCATTAGACAATTCATAGTTACCTATTTGGCCCTTGTTTGTGGCTTATACTATATTTCTGTTGGGTGGTGTGGAGGGTGAGCTCTCCCCTGTTGGACAGGGGGTTGATGACTTCTTCTCGAGATGAGGATGGCCCTGGGGTTGAGATGCTCCCTGACCATCTTGGCCTGTCCTTTGCTCCAGTCTGCTCTTCCTGGAAAGCCAATCACCAGAAGGTTACTAAGATGGCCCACGAGGAGGCATCTCCCCATGAACTTTCTTTTGGAAGCCCCAGCTCAGTTTGTGCTCTTTCTTTGTTCAGACCAGGAGTGTTATCTTGCAGGACTCAGCGTAGAGGCCATGTCACAGAGTTTAGGAAATATCCAGTACACATTTATTAAGTGCCTACTAAGTTCCGAGCACTGTCCTGGGCACTGGGATGCAGCAGTGGACATGGCAGATAACCTCCTGCCCTCCAGGAGCTTACCCTCCATTGGTGGAAACAGACAATAAACAAGTACAAAAATAAATGAATAAGATGCCTTTAGGGAGTAATATTTGCATGGACGTAAAATAAAGCAGGGACAATGAGTCAAAAATGATGGAGGGAGATGTGGGGAGCTACTTTAAATTAGGTGGTCTGGGAAGGCTTCTCTGAGGAGGTGACGTTTAAGTATAGATTTGATTGACATGAAAGAGCCCATAATGTGACGTGAAGGCTGAACACTCTCTCAAGAGGGATCAGCTCGTGCAAAGACCCTGAGGTTTGGCCAGCCTGGTTGTGTTTGAGGACCAGGAGAAGACTGATCAGAAGGTGTGTGACAGGAACTGAGGCTGGAGAAATATTAGGGGACAGATCATGTGTGACCTTGGGGCCACGGTAAGGAGTTCAGGGTTTAGTGTAGGAGCCCCTGGAGGGTATCACATCACAGAGTGATGTGATCACTCTGGCTTCTCTGTGGAGGACGGACAGCAGACAAGCACGGAAGCAGGAAGAACAGTGGAGTCGGTGCTTCCAGGCAGACATGATGGTAAATGAACCAGAATGGCGCAGTATAGTGTCAAGAGGTGGTTGCGTTCAAGATTTATTTTGGAGGTGGAGCCGCCTGGAGTAGCTGTTTGTTTTCACCGTGGTGGGGGTGGTGGTGAAGGAAAGAGAGGCATCATGGAGGATGCCTAGATTTTTATCCTGAGCAACTGGATAAATGGATGGTGGGGTTCTTTACCAAGATGGTGAAGCCTGGGGGAGGAATGAATTTTGTAAGAAGTGGGAATTGAGTATCAAGAGTGCAATTTCAGGCGTGTTGAGCTAAAGATTACTTTAGACATTCTATGTGGAGACACTGAGGAGGAGCTTGGATGTATGACTCTGGATAGAGCCCAGGGGAAATGTCTGGGTCTGTGATGTAAACACAGAAGCCACAGGCACCTACATGGCATTTAAAGCCACAGCTCTGACGGGATCCCCGTGGGGCTGGGGTAGATGGGGAATGAGAGCGCTCTGAGAGCCCTCTAGCACTTAGAGGTGGAGCAGAGGGAGAGGGGCCAGCAAAGGGGATGGTAAACTTGACAGAAAGCACAGAACCCAAACCTGGGACATTTAAAACTCCTGAGCCTAGCTCTGGTTGGCTCCAGGCATGAGCTCCTAGTTTCTGGCCCTTTGATGATTGTGTTTGAGGAATTCTCAGGCCCAGGGAGGCTTCAGTATTGTGTAGGGAAGAGGGTTGGGCTCTGGGGCTGCCTCAGGCAGTCCACCTGCTATCTCTGCATCCCAGGGAGCATCCGCGATGCTGCGGGAACACCTTTTGTTCAGGATGGGATTTCAGCCAGGCCTTCAAGGATGAGAGCAATGCAGGAAGGCTTCACAGAAGAGGCAAACCCTGAATAAGCCTTGAAGGGCAGTGAGAATTAAGATGGGAGAGGGCCCTTTAGGTCTGAAACCAAAACCTGAGGCAGGAGTAACAGAGGATGTGCGGAGAAGGGCTGAAGAGAAAGGGGGTTTATGAAGAAGTCTGTCTAATTTTGGTAAATGAGATAACCTATTAAGTGGCTATATCAGAACTCAATAACATTTTTTTCAAAAGTAGAGGTTTTATGTGGGTGTGTAAGAGAAATATGGCTGGATGGGCTGGTACCCATTTGGAAATAGTATAGCACTTTTGAGGGGTGGAATGGTGAGTTAAGGGTGGTGTTTGAGGCTGATGAATCTGGCGTGGGGCAATGTGAAAGGCGACTGAGTTTCTGAAATACAAGTAACGCAGTCATCACGTCCAGGGGAGATCAGTAGGGCTGGACACAGGGCACTGAGGAGGTTGTGCCAGATGAACCAGAGGATCTGACAGCTCTGAGCTTCTGGACCAGCCCCTGTGTGTCACCTGCTAGAGGCGTAACCCGAGGAGTGGTGGCCCCAGGCATCAGGGTGGTCCTATGACTCAGATCCTCAGAAGTCAGAAGCCCTGCATGGGCAGGTGTACACAGAGGAAGGGCTTAGGTGTGATTCCCAAGCTCTCCTTGCTCTCGAGAATGGGCTGCGTCTGAGGAAGCAAAGTGGCCACCAAGCACGTGGCATGCACGTGGCACACCCGTGGCTTGAAGCACCTGTCCCAACTGTATGCTTATCAAAACTGGTGTAATTACTTATTCAATGTCTGTATCCCCAGCCTGGCCACACTTTTGTGTAATGTGGTATGTTCAGATCGCACCGCTGGGCCTGGCAAACAGCAGGTGCCCAATTAATGTCTATGGACCGAGTGGAAGCCAGTGCTGTCCTCTTCGTCTGGGCTCTCAGGGCTGGGAGGGACCTTGCACGGAGGAGTGAGTGCTACTGTCTATTTCCAGGCAGCCCCGCTGGGAAGGGAGGGAGGGAGGGTGACAACGCTTCTCCCACTTGGCCCTTTACCCTTAGCAGTTGTGGGACACACACTGTGAGCAGAGTCCTCACGCTGGTCCCAGCTTCTTCCTCCTGTCTCCTTCCTGAGCTGCCAACTGGTCTCCTCTGGCCACGCAGTTTGGGATTTATTTTTACACAGTTTCCTTTTCAAAAAAAATTTAGGTGCTACCCTGACTTAGGGGTAGACACTTTCTTTGAGTTTTGAAAGTTCAGACCTTGTTGTTGAGACTAATGCTGCTGAAAGTGGGTGCAGACACAGGAGAAGCTGTTAAACACACCACACTGAGCACTTGGGGTTAGAAAGGTAATTCCTGCATTCTCTCCCCTGCCCCACACTGTCAGCAGCGCTCTGGTTACCCTTCAGGGTCATCAAACCCACTGCTGAGAAACGGGCCTTCCTGCCACTGGTCCTTGAACTCAGGTTCACACTACTCACTCAGAACAACTGCCTTTGAAGTGAACGGACTGAGCTACAAGTTCCTAGGCATCCTGCAGCCCCAGTGATTCTGGTGCTTTCACCGAATTCATTCTTTTCTGTTCTATCTTCCAGGCCCTGCCAGGTTTTGTGTGCGTGGGTAGCAGAGGAGGGAAGGCATGCTTGCTTCTTGGGGTGTTTGTGTTGTCACGAGGCCCTGGGGTCTCTACCTTCTCCCTCAGTGCAAAAGCCCAGAGGGGTCTGCTGGGTGAGAGATCCCAGCTAGCTTATTCCTTGATTTCTCCTTTCAATGACTTTGTGGGAAAAAAAATTCCAGAAGGCTCTATTTTACCATCAGCCTTTCAAAGTCATTCCGAAGGATACCAGCTAAGATAGCATACTTAACTTTTCTCTTTTGTTTTTTGAACTTTTTTTTTTTAATACCGCAAAGTTCACACCGAAGCCCCTTAACATCTGGTCCTGCAGCTGCAGGTGTTATCCTTGGTTCCCAGCCCCACGCTGGCCCTCAAGCCTGGATGGGTTTGAGGGCAAGATGACGAGAGGCATGTCTGGTAGCAGTTAATTGGCTTGGACCATCAGGACTGGAGGCTGAGCTTTGCCAGATGTGCCCCAGATTAAGTGACATGACTTTGTTCTATCCTGGAGACGCCCCCCGCTTCTGTGCATCCTCCCCGAATTTGGTCCTGAGGGTTCCGTGTATACTCAGCACCCTGGCTACTTAGGAAAGCCATGTGTCGTGTTCTGTTGCAAATGTGCTAAGTCTTAAAGATGGAGTTTAAACACAGGGGGGAAAAGTTAAAAATTTGACTGTATTAAAAAAACAACAACCCTCAGTTGAGTATTTCGTATTTTATGCCTTAAAAACAAAGTTCAGTGTGTAACCGGCAAGGATTTATTTGAAGCTGTGTGGTGGGGAAACCCCTTCTTTTAAGTTCCTAGTGTCTGGTGGGTGAAGAGACAGCAGAGGGGAAATCTGAGGTGAGAAGCTAGTACCTGAAGTGCAGGAAGTATGGGAATGGGGCTGGGGGTGGACAGGGTTCTGGGTGGAGACGGAGAATTTTCTCCCAGAAGGTGCCGTCCAAAGCAGGACGAGAGGACACCATCTTACCAGCCAGGGAGAAGATGATCTCCTGCGCTGTGGGCAGATTGTGTCTAAGTGTGATTAGGGCCTCCCTTAGTTTCATCTGGATTTTGCAGGGAGAGGACCTGACCCTCTGTCCACGGAAACTTCAAGAGGCGGCCCTCTGGCTCTCCTCTCCCCTGCACCTGTTCACCAAAGGCCTCTGGTTTCCACTGGGTCGCTTAAACTGCCCACCCATCTGCAGCTCTTTATGGTTACAGAGTGTCCTCACGACTTTCAGAGACAACAGTCAGCTGGTGGAAAGCGAGGGAACAGCGTTCCAAGGGAGCGAAGCGGCATGACCTGCTTCCATAAATTTTGAGCATCCCTCTGTTCATTTAAGTGTCTGTTTGCAGAACATCCTCTTCCATTATTGCATTTGTCCTCCGTTTAAAGTGTGAAGAGCCCTCTTGACCCCATACGAGCCAGTCATAAAAGAATGTTTTAAGAAAAACTCTCTGAAGTAGAATTCTATTTACAGAAATGCGATTTGAACACAGTCTCCATCTATACAGGGGAGGTGAGTGGTGCTCACAGGGTCATGCTTGCATTTGGAATGCAGCAGCTTCCCCAGAAAAGCACCCAGCATTTCAGATTTTAGCTACAGTAAGTAAATATTAGTCTTGTGTTGCTGCCGGGAGACTGAGGAACAGAGAGAGGAGATGGGGGCTTCCTTCCCAGCCTCCTCCCCGACCCAGCAGACCACTCAATGTTAAGAGGCTGTTTCAGAACAAAAGGAATCGTGTTACTGTTGCAAGGTTGATGGGATGCTCATGAATATCCATGACACTTATGCATATCGACAAAGCAAGAGCGTGATTGGCAGGCCACACCTGAAAGCGTTCCCGGAGTGCCCTCAGAAGTCTTCTCAGCCATGAGCCTGGGTGTCTGCCCCCATCTGGGTGGGCTCTGCAGGGACGGGGACCCTTCAGGTAACATCTGCCTGGAAGGTCAGCTGCAATACTTGTCTTCCCATTCACGCACAGCGGGTACCTTTATCCACGTTGCTCCAAGTCCTGCTTTGGGAAAATAAACATTTCCCCCAAGACTCCCGAGCAATGCGGAAGCATAATTGGTAATAGAAGCTAATACTCTGGGACTTCCCTAGTGGCACAGTGGTTAAGAATCTGCTTGCCAATGCAGGGGACACGGGTTCGATCCCTGGTCCAGGAAGAACCCACATGCTGCGAAGCAGCTAAGCCCACGAGCCACAACTACTGAAGCCCGCGTGCCTACAGCCTGTGCTCCGCAAGAAGAGAAGCCAAAGCAGTGAGAAGCCCGTGCACTGCAATGAACAGTTGCTCCCGCTCGTCGCAGCTGGAGAAAGCCCGTGTGCAGCAACAAAGACCCAATGCAGCCAAAAATAAATAAATAAAATAAAGGCCCTACTGATCTCATTAGGAGATACATTTCAATAATATTAAAAAAAAAAAAAAGCTGATACTCCTGGTGTGGCCAACCCAGCAGCACCCAGGAGCCAGTTTCTCTCTGGGTCAGAAGAGGGAGGAGGTGCTCTCCAGATGGGTGCCTAGGGTTTCCTTACCAGGTACTTCATCCATTCTGGGAGCCAAGGCAAGGTGCATGCCTTCCTGAGACCCCCGCTGTAGACTGAAGATTATGCTGTTTGCTTTCTCTGCAAGCAGCTCTGAGGCCTGAGGATGATGGCAGAGCCTAGGAGTTACTCAGTGGTCCAGATTTTGTCCCCTGCTCCCTCGCTGGAGGAGACTGGTGGGTGTGGGTGTTGTGGAGGCCTCTGCAAGCGAGGAACGCCTGTTTCCCTCCCAACTCTCGGTTTCACCTGCCGCTCCTGCGCCCCTCCTCACCCACGTCCAAAACCTTGGCACTTTCTGAGTGGGATGTGAATCTCCTCTCTGTCCGGAAGCGGCTGGCTAGGTGGTTGCCACACATGCCACAGAATGTGTGGATTTCTGCTGCTTGGCGTTACTGGTCAGGGTTCTCCAGAGAAACAGAATCAACAGGATATATGTACCCATCCATCCATCCATCCATCCATCCATCCATCCATCCATCCAACCATCCAACCATCCATCCATCCATCCATTCATTTATTATGTATATTTTAAAGAGGGTAAGCAGATTTTTTTCAAGGGGCTATTGCAATGGAGTTTTGTGTTAGGCGAGAGAGATCAGCTCATCTCCCTAGACATTTATTTTAAGGATTTGACTGGCTCTTGTGAGTGTGGAGGCTGGCACGTCTACATATGCAGGATGGGCTGGCAGACTGGACACCCAGGGAAGGGTTGATAGTGCAGTTTGAGTCCAAAGGCTGTCTGCTGGCAGAATTGCCTCTTTTCAGGGGAGCTCATTGTTTTTCTACCTAGGCCTTCAGTTGATTGGATGAGGCCCACCTATGTCATGAAGGGTAATCTGCTTTACTCAGAGTCCACTGATTTAAATGGTAATCTCATCTAGGAAATACCTTCACAAAACATCTAGAATAGTGTTTGACCAAATATCTGGGTCCAGTGGTCTAGCCAGGTTGACACATAAAATTAACCATCACACTTGGCTTCCCTGACACTTGATGTCACAGGCTCGCTGTGAGCCTGCTGTGTGACTACGTGCTGCTCATAATGGAGCTGGCCAGGATTTTCTAGAACCATCCCCTTGGCATGGATCTTTCAAGTCGTGCTTCATCCTGGAAGAAAAACCTTCCAGGGTCCGAGTCCCACTTTTAACCTGAGTTTGTGGCAGAAGTGACGCTTCCTCGCCTTGATTTCTTGCTGTAGGACAGCTTCTCAGAGGCTGGGATCCTGGCTGATTCATCCTTGCCCCTTTGGTACCCAGCATCGGACCTTGTACAAAGTTGGAACTTGGTAACTATGCTGAGCTGACTCTTGGGGTCTGGCTCTGTGGTCAGGTCTCTTAGTGGTCCTGGGGCATTCAGACGCCCGTGCCTTTGGTCAGTGAGCCATGCCTGCTGCTGCCGAGGGCCCCCGTCCCTGTCCTGCATGGCCACCCTTGGCAGACCACCTGTCAGCTCTGTGGTCCCATTGCTTGGGCTGCCTGGCTCTGCTTTCATTTGACTGGATTCCTCAGCAACAGGGGTGCTTCTTATCCCCTCCACCTAGCCTCAGCCCTGGGACCAGGCCCTTGAACATGGCGCTTAGGAAAGGTTTACTACTGCTACTGCTCATTTGAGAACCAGTCTGGGCTGCATTCATAGGAAAAAAGTTGGCGAGAGGGACCAAAAGAGTGAATTAGCCACAGAGATTTCTAAGGGGTCAAAGAAAAAGTAATCAGGACAAAATATACTCTGATAGGGAAGCCTGCCCTTTGTTTACTTACACACATCTCTGCTTCAAGCTATTTTGAAAATGACAATTTTATTGATAAAATGAATGTGATGAAATGAATGTGTGGAGGTGATAAAAGAATGAATGGAAATTTACCTGCGAACGTGTCTGTAATTGAGTGCCTATCTGCGGGATGAACAGTGGAAGAAAATTATCCACAATGGGCCAACTCTCTGCTTTTGTAGGACCGTGTGTTCTATTCTTCCTGCTCAATAGAGCACGTTGTCTGCTCCACCACATTAGCCAAACACAGATAATGTTGTCAAAGAATGGCTCCATTAGGTTTCACAGACGCCTGACACCAAGACAAAACCCTCTACCCTCACAGCATTTCAATGTCAATTTTTTTCCTGCATGACTCAAAAAATAAATTTGTTTTGTGGGGCAGAGATGATGTGTTTGACAGGTTTTTAGAACAGAAGATAAAAGAAAAGTTGGCAATATTGGCTGGGGAGATTCCAGCAAATTTCATTAGACTGTGTAACATACATGGGGATGTAGGCAACTTGGTGACCTGGAGAGGGCCTTCCTACTGGGGGATGGATCGGGGAGGCCTGGACTCCAGTCCCCGTGGGGATGTTAACTTGGTTTGCACATTCTGCTCCATGGAGATGATAATGTCGAGATTCAGAGTAGGGACCTTGAGCTAGGAAATCTGGTGGGAACTGAGGGTTGGGCACGGGTCACACCCACAGCCTGCATGTGGTTGAATGTTTCTGACAGAACTCAAAACAGTGTTCAGATAACAGTGCCGTGGAACTCTCAAGTCTGTTGGGAGAACTGAGTGGAGAGTAGGTCACAGGGCATTCTGAAAGTGGGACAACTATTCAAACAAAGAGAGGATGGGGAAACGCTGCTCCCACAGTACTGTGTGGGCTAATTTCAGCACCCATTTAAGGAAGACCTGAGAGAGCTAATGATCTCTTTATACTTTATTTTCTTTTTTATTCAGAAAATAACAATTCTAAAATTATTCTAAAAATATTATTTATTATCTAATTATTATTCTAAAAATAATTCTAAAAAACAACTCTGCCATCTTACCACCCTGATATGACAGTGAACATTTTGCCTGTGTTTTTCCATATGCATGTGTGGAAGGCTGGTTTTTCTGTTTGCTATTCTCATCCGCTCCGGCTGGAGAGTGGCACACACCTCCTTTCTGGGGCATACACTGAGCTGGGAGACCTCAGGGGGAGAATGGAGGCAGGCACTCTTTCTGCAAATAGCATGCCGCGCTGGGCTCAGGGCAGACTCCTTGGCAGAGTGGGGGCCTGGGTGTTTGCCGGATATTTGATGGGAAAACCAGGGTCTCCTTCATTCTCTCTCTGGGGGCCCGGCTCTGACGCATTCTCAAGCTTGATGGGCAATGGACTGGGAAATGGCGGCAGATGTGGGAGCAGGATGACGGAGTACTGAGTCTGAAGACCGAGGGGGCCAAAAGTGGGGTTCTAGGAGGGGCGAGCAGAGGGAATTAAGAAACCAAGGAGGCAGTGGGGTTGGGACTCAGAGAGAGGTGGGATTAAAAGAAAGGCCCTCTGAGCGTCATAAGAGGGTCCCAACAGGAGCGTTCCTGAGAGTCAAGGAGAGAGTTGGGAAGCCCCCGTCCAGGAGGGCTGCACACAGATAACAGTGGGTGACTGGTGCCGGCATTAATGGCTCCTCTGGGCCCCTTTCTAGATATCACATAGATGAGCAGTTAATTACGGGTCAGACTGTTTTATTCCTGTTATGGATTGTTTCATCTTGCCCTTTCAGCGTCTAAGGGAAGGAGATACAGTTTTACTGTATATATGTGTGTGCGTGTGTGTGTGTGTGTGTGTGTTTGTGTGTGTTTTCAACCCTAGTATACCCACCAGTCTAAGGTCACTTATTTTTGTCTGGTGCGATCCATGTTTTCGATGGGCATATAATCCTCAGCTGAGCTGATTCACCATGATATACTAGGTACTACACTAGAACCATGGTCTAGTGTCCACCAGGCCCCCAGGACAATACGGCCGGGCAAGGCTTTAGAGACAAGGACTTTTCTTAACAGTGCCAGGACAGCCCAGCTCTTCATCTCGGTGGCTGCGGGACAGCTTTGGTCTTGCTGCCTTTACCTAGGATGAAGGCAAGGTCCTTTAGAAGAAACAAAAAAATAGGAGCTGCATTAGGCATTTTGAGCAGAAAGTGGTCAACTGTAGGGATTTAGGGCCTCACGCAGTTGTTGGAGGTGGGGTGGGGGGAAGCAAAGGTCAAAAAGTTCACGTTCAGGAATTTGAAAGTATAGAAATCTCACGGGATGCTGTGGATGATGGTCTCAGCCACCTGCAGCATTGGAGTAAGAGATTCTCAGAGCAAACCTGGAAGCTAGTGACGAAACCTCAGATCGCCTGCTCCCAGCTGCTGCTACATGAAAAGCATGGCTTCTACCTCTCCTTAGCCTTCTGGATCTCACATGAGTGGCTCTTGCTGGCAGAATCTAACTGGAACCCTGTGGACAAGGGACTCTGGGATTCTCCTGTGATTCAGGAGAGAGTGTAGAAGGGGCCACAATGATACCACGTAGACAGTAGACCATTTGGTACAGGGTCTTTGTAGCCCCAAAGCCTAGCATGGTGCCTGGCACGGAATAGGAGCTGAACACGTTTATTGAAATAACAAAGTGTGGCTGGGAGCACCGTTCAGAGGGACATTTCTATTCCACCCAGAAAGACCACATTTCTGCCTCTAAGAGTGGGCTGAGTGGTGGGCTTCCAGAAGATTTACTTCCATTTAGGAGAGAGGGGCTGGAACTCCAGAAAGTGCTCCTGGGCCTGAGAAATAGAAATAACAGCTCTTGTGTTTAGAGCTTCTGAAGTCCATGGTGGAGAAACATGAGGCCTGCAGGGGAGCTGCATCTCTGGGGACTGAGTTGAGGCATGGAGCCTGGACCCAGCTGGGGTTTCTCTTCTCTGGCCTACTGGCCAGGCATGGCCAGCTCTTCCTCTCAGACTATAATCGTAGACACTTGGCCCCGAGTTGGAAGAGACAAGTTTGTTCATGGACACAGGGGTTAATCGTGGGAGCTCCCAATGATGAGGGCTATATTCATCTAAACGCTTGATTGTAAATGATAAGCAAACCTACTTGAGCCAAAAAGGATGTTTATTGACTTATGTAACTGAGAAATTCAGGGGTGTCTGCCTTCAGGCAAGGCTGGATTTAGCAGCAGAAGTGATTCTCTTTCTCCCACCTTCTCCCTCTCTTGGCTCTGCTCTCTCTGATGGAGAGTCTCATCCTCTCCTGCCGTAGATGGGCTTCCTTCACATAGGGAAAAGTGCTACTAGCATCTCTAGACTCACATGATCCTAGCTTGGTGAGTCAGTGGAAGGTAAGCTTCCTCTCCATGTACGGATATATAAACCTGAAAATGATTGGGCTTGCTGGGTCAGGTGTCCACCTGGACCAATTACTGTGTTTAAGGGGACATGGTGTTGTACCTGTTTTGGCTTGACACACCTGCGCACGTCTGTGGCCAGAGGCTGGGGCTGGGGGAGGGGAACTGTCATGAATAGCCTCACAGTACCACATGGAGAGCAGGAGGGATGATTCCCCAAGGAGTAAAAATTGTAGTGAAAGCAACATATTTCTAGAACTAAAGAGAAAAGGAGGAAGCCTGGGCTGGGATGACGGTGACTCCGGGCAGAGAAGAAATGCCACGTGAGAGCCCTCAGTTTGGTTGGCATCATCTTGCACATACCCGAGCGTCCAGCCGGACCCTTCCCCAGCTCTGGGAGAGCTGGCAAGTGTCCAGCAGGTGTGACTGTCCAGCAGCTGGACTTCTCCCTGGGGTGTAGCAAAGCCCCTTGCTCCCCTCAGTTATGTTGCATTTGCCATGTACTTATTTTTAAATGCCCTATTTGGTCTTTCCCTGGATACCTTGTTTGAAAATAACTAGGCTTTTCAGCTGCATGGGTTTTAATCCTTCCATTCAGGAAGGATCCAAGTGCTCTCCCTCTCTCGTCTTTCTGTCTTGATTCCTTGGGCTCCTACTTAGAAAATGCTGAATTATGCATCTATTCAGTCAATATTTACTGAGAACCTAGTGTGTGAAAGGCCCTGGGATCAACAAAACAAGCTCAGTCCTGGCCCTCACCAAACTTAAAGTCAGCTAAATGAAATAATCAACAAAGCAAAAACAACACCCAGTTGGTGAATCCATTACTCAGGGGTGATGGGATACATGCTCCAAGGGGGAAGCATGGGGTGATAAGACTGACCTGGCTCTGGGGCAGGGAGGTTCCTTGAGAAGGGGACATTAAGCTGAGAGCTGAAGCATGGCTGGATTTTGGATTTTGATGAGGCTAAAAGGGTAGGGAATGGGGAAGTGTGTTTGGATGCCAGGGCTCTGAGCAGGGAAAGTGGGGCTCCTGCTGGCAGGGCTGGGTGGATAGGCTGGAAGGGGAAAT
Source organism: Lagenorhynchus albirostris (assembly GCF_949774975.1). Classification (NCBI taxonomy): domain Eukaryota; kingdom Metazoa; phylum Chordata; class Mammalia; order Artiodactyla; family Delphinidae; genus Lagenorhynchus; species Lagenorhynchus albirostris. The sequence goes on along the minus strand of NC_083097.1, from coordinate 111,024,533 downwards.
ATTTGAGGGCCTGAAGGCCAGGCTGGGGGTAGGGTCTCCATTGCCACCCCCAGTTTACCTGGGAATAGGACCTTGATTCCATTCTACCAGAGCCCTCAGCTATGAGCACGAGAGGCCACTGTCCAGCTCCCTCATGCCCCCTTTAAGTGCTGCCCCCCTCACATCACCTGGCAGTGGGGAGGGCATTCCCCCAACTGCACTTGAACCTCTCAAGTCAAGGCCGGGCTGGCAGTGGGTGGGGACGCTGCTGTAATTATGCTAATTGCAGGGCTGCTTCCCTGGCTGCATTTGAAGCAGAGCGGGAGGAGGCTGGGCTGCCGGGTGAGGAGAGATGGCGGCGCTTGGAAGAGGCTATTAGCAGTGGAGGTGGGACCGAGGGCTGGATTCATGGTGTAGTTTGGAGGTAAAGGCAGGCAAACTCGTAGGTAGAGCTGGATGGGGTGTGGTGATGAGGAGAAAGAGAATAAGGATGGCTGCAAGGCTGCAGCCTTGCGGGGTGGTGGTGCCATTAGCTGAGGTGCCTTTGGGGGAAATACACACAGGCACACGTATTCTGTCTTGGACATTTTGAGTTGGAGGAGATATCAGGGAAGCTGTTGGATATATGGGTCTGGGCTGGAGACACAAGTGCGGGAGCTCTCAGCCCAGAGATGGTGAGTGAAGTCATGGATGTCGGCGCCTGTGTGTGGCGTTGAGGGAGACCAGACCCGGGTCCCCAGGAACGGAGCATTTGGAGGTCAGCGAGAGGAGAAGCAGCCAGAAAACAGATAAACCCGACGGGGTGCAGGCGACAACCTGCCTGTGATAAATTATGCCTGTGCTGCCCAGGCTGCAGATGTGTGCTCTGAGGACCCCCCAGGCATCAGGGGCCTGTCGCTGGGTGATGGATGATGGCTGCTCCCACCCACCCGCCTCCTGCTGGCACATGCTTCCTGTCACCACCAGGCAGTCCGTTGGGAATAGAGAAAATAGCTGAGCAGGCTCGCTGTGACAGCCTTCTGAAAGTGACTTTTAAAACTTCTTATAGTGGGACCTTCAAGATGGCGGAGGAGTAGGATGTGGAGATCACCTTCCTCCCCACAGATACACCAGAAATACATCTACACGTGGAACAACTCCTACAGAACCCCTACTGAATGCTGGCAGAAGACCTCAGACCTCCCAAAAGGCAAGAAACCCCCCACGTACCCGGGTCGGGCAAAAGACAAAAGCAAAAAACAGAGACACAAGAATAGGGACGGGACCTGCATCAGTGGGACGGACCTGTGAAAGAGGAAAGGTTTCCACACACTAGGAAGCCCCTTCACGGGCGGAGACTGCGGGTGGCGGAGGGGGTAGCTTCGACGCCACGGAGGAGAGCGCAGCAACAAGGGTGCGGAGGGCAAAGCGAAGAGATTCCCGCACAGAGAATCGATGCCGACCGGCACTCACCAGCCTGAGAGGCTTGTCTGCTCACCCGCCGCGGTGGGTGGGGGCTGGGAGCTGAGGCTCGGGCTTCGGAGGTCAGATCCCAGGGAAAGGGCTGGGGTTGACGGCGTGAACACAGCCTGAAGGGGGCTAGTGCACCACAGCTAGCTGGGAGGGAGTCCGGAAAAATGTCTGGAACTGCCTAAGAGGCAAGAGACCATTGTTTCGGGGTGTGTGAGGAGAGGGGATTCAGAGCACTGCCTAAACTAGCTTCAGAGATGGGTGCGAGCCACAGCTATCAGCTCAGACCCCAGAGATGGGCATGAAATGCCAACACTGCTGATGCAGCCACCAAGAAGCCTGTGTGCAAGCACAGGTCACTATCCACCCCACCCCCTCCCCGGGAGCCTGTGCAGCCCGCCACTGCCAGGGTCCCGTGATCCAGGGACAACTTCCCTGGGAGAACACACAGCGTGCCCCAGGCTGTTGCAACGTCATGCTGGCCTCTGCCACCACAGGCTCGCCCTGCATTCTGATTATAAGTACTCTATCCCTTCCTCCCCCCAGCCTGAATGAGCAAGAGCCCCTTATCAGCTGTTGCTTTAACCCCCTCCTGTCTGGGTGGGAACAGAGGCCTGAGGGCGACCTACACACAGGGGTGGGGCCAAAACCAAAGCTGAGCCCCAGGAGCCGTGCAAACAAAGAAGAGAAAGGGCAATTTCTCTGTGCAGCCTCAGGAGCAGCAGATTAAATTCCCACACTCAACTTGATGTACCCTGTATCAGTGGAATACCTGACTAGACAACAAATTGTCCCAAGATTGTGATGGTGGACTTTGGGAACAACTGTAGACTTGGGGTTTGCTGTCTGTGACTGATTTGCTTCTGATTTTTATGTTTATCTTAGTTTAGTGTTTGGTGCTTGTTATAATTGGTGGATTTATTTATTGGTTTCGTTGCTCTCTTCTTTTTTTTATCATTATATTATTTTTTAATTTTAATAACTTTTTTTCTTTTTTAAATTTATTTTAAATTTTTTTTCTTTCCTTTTTTCTCCCTTTTCTTCTGAGCCATGTGGCTGACAGGGTCTTGGTGCTCTGGCCTGGACTCTGGCCTGAGCCTCTGAGGTGGGAGAGTTCAGGACACTGGACCACCAGAGACCTCCCAGCCCCACAAAATATCAATTGGTGAGAGGTCTCCCAGAGATCTCTGTCTCAATGCTAAGACCCAGCACCGCCCAACTGCCAGCAAATTCCAGTGCCAAACAACTAGTAAGACAGGAACACAAACCCACCCATTAGCAGAGAGGCTGCCTAAAATCATAATAAGGTCACAGACACCCCAAAACACACCACCGGACGTGGCCCTGCCCACCAGAAAGACAAGATCCAGCCACACCCACCAGAACACAGGCACCAGTCCCCTCCACCAGGAAGCCTACACAACCCACTGAACCAACTTTAGCCAACTAGGGACAGACACCAAAAACAACGGGAACTACGAACCTGCAGCCTGCAAAAAGGAGACCCCAAACACAGAAAGTTAAACAAAATGAGAAGACAGAGAAATATGCAGCAGATGAAGGAGCAAGGTAAAAACCCACCAGACCTAACAAATGAAGAGGAGACAGGCAGTCTACCTGAAAAAGAATTCAGAGTAATGATAGTAAAGATGATCCAAAATCTTGGAAAAAGAATGGAGAAAACACAAGAAATGTTTAACAAGGACCTAGAAGAACTAAAGAGCAAACAAACAGTGATGAATGACACAATAAATGAAATAGCAGAATAACTGAGGCAGAAGAACAGATAAGTGACCTGGAAGATAAAATAGTGGAAATAACTACTGCAGAGCAGAATAAAGAAAAAGGAATGAAAAAAATTGAGGACTATCTCAGAGACCTCTGGGACAATATTAAATGCACCAACATTCGAATTATAAGGGTCCCAGAAGAAGAGAAAAAGAGAGGGTCTGAGAAAATATTCGAAGAGATTATAGTTGAAAACTTCCCTAACATGGGAAAGGAAATAGTCAATCAAGGAAGCACAGAGAGTCCCATACAGGATAAAGCCAAGGAGAAACATGCCAAGACACATATTTATCAAACTGTCAAAAATTAAATACAAAGGAAAAATATTAAAAGCAGCAAGGGAAAAGCAACAAATAACATACAAGGGAATCCCCATAAGGTTAACAGCTGATCTTTCAGCAGAAAATCTGTAAGCCAGAAGGGACTGGCAGGACATTTTAAAGTGATGAAAGGGAAGAACCTACAACCAAGATTACCCTACCCAGCAAGGGTCTCATTCACATTCGATGGAGAAATTAAAACCTTTAAAGACAAGCAAAAGTTAAGAGAATTCAGCACCACAAAACCAGCTTTATGACAAAGGCTAAAGGAACTTCTCTAGGCAGGAAACACAAGAGAAGGAAAAGACTACAAAAATAAACACAAAACAATTAAGAAAATGGTAATAGGAACATACATATCGATAATTACCTTAAATGTAAATGGATTAAATGCTCCAGCCAAAAGACAAAGACTGGCTGAATGGATCCAAAACAAGACTCATATACATGCTGTCTACAAGAGATCCACTTCAGACCTAGGGACACATACAGACTGAAAGTGAGGGGATGGAAAAAGATATTCCTTCCAAGTGGAAATCAAAAGAAAGCTGGTGTAGCAATTCTCATATCAGATAAAATAGACTTTAAAATAAAGACTGTTACAAGAGACAAAGAAGGACACTACATAATGATCAAGGGATCAATCCAAGAAGAAGATATAACAATTGTAAATATTTATGCACCCAACATAGGAGCACTTCAATACATAAGGCAAATGCTAACCACCATAAAAGGGGAAATCGACAGTAACACAATAATAGTAGGGGACTTTAACACCCACTTTCACCAATGGAAAGATCATCCAAAATGAAAATTAATAAGGAAATACAAGCTTTAAATGACACATTAAACCAGATGGACTTAATTGATATTTATAGGACATTCCATCCCAAAATAGCAGAATACACTTTCTTCTCATGTGCTCATGGAACATTCTCCAGGATAGACCATATCTTGGGTCACAAATCAAGCCTTGGTAAATTGAAGAAAATTGAAATCGTATCAAGTATCTTTTCTGAACACAATGCTATGAGACTAGATATCAATTATGGGAAAAAAACTGTAAAAAATACAAACACATGTAGGCTAAACAATATGCTACTAAGTAACCAAGAGATCACTGAAGAAATCAAAGAGGAAGTCAAAAAAATACCTAGAAACAAATGACAGTTAAAACACGATGAGACGATGAAAACATATGGGATGCAGCAAAAGCAGTTCTAAGGGGGAAGTTTATAGCAATACAATCCTACCTCAAGAAACAAGAAAAGTCTCAAATAAACAACCTAACCTTACACCTAAAGCAATTAGAGAAAGAAGAACCAAAACACCCCAAAGTTTGCAGAAGGAAAGTAATCATAAAGATTAGATCAGAAATAAATGAAAAAGAAATGAAGGAAACAGTAGCAAAGATCAATAAAACTAAAAGCTGGTTCTTTGAGAAGATAAACAAAATTGATAAATCATTAGCCAGACTCATCAGGAATAAAAGTGAGAAGACTCAGATCAACAGAATAGAAAATGAAAAGGAGAAGTACAACTGACACTGCAGAAATACAAAGGATCATGAGAGATTACTACAAGCAACTATATGCCAATAAAATGGACAACCTGGAAGAAATGGACAAGTCCTTAGAAAAGCACAACCTTCCAAGACTGAACCAGGAAGAAATAGAAAATATAAACAGACCAATCACAAGCACTGAAATTGAAACTGTGATTAAAAATCTTCCAAGAGGGGCTTCCTTGGTGGCACAGTGGTTGGGAGTCTGCCTGCTGATGCAGGGGACACGGGTTCGTGCCCCGGTCTGGGAGGATCCCACATGGTGTGGAGCGACTGGGCCTGTGAGCCATGGCCACTGAGCCTGCGCATTCAGAACCTGTGCTCTGCAATGAGAGAGGCCGCAACAGTGAGAGGCCCGCGTACCGCAAAAAGAAAAAGAAAAAAAAAATCTTCCAAGAAACAAAGCCCAAAACCAGATGGCTTCACAGGCGAATTCTATCAAACGTTTAGAGAAGAGCTAACACCTATCCTTCTCAAACTCTTCCAAAATATAGCAGAGGGAGGAACACTTCCAAACTCATTCTATGAGGCAATCATCACCTTGATACCAAAACCAGACAAAGATGTCACAAAAAAAGAAAACTACAGGCCAATATCACTGATGAGCACAGATGTAAAAATCCTCAACAAAATACTAGCAAACAGAATCCAACAGCACATTAAAAGGATCATACACCATGATCAAATGGAGTTTACCCCAGGAATGCAGGTTTCTTCAATGTATGCAAATCAATCAATGTGATACACCATATTAAGAAACTGAAGGAGAAAAACCATATGATAATCTCAATAGATGCAGAAAAAGCTTTCAACAAAATTCAACACCCATTTATGATAAAAACTCTCCAGAATGGAGGCAAAGCAGGAACTTACCTCAACTTAATAAAGGCCATATATGACAAACCCACAGCCAACATCATTCTCAGTGGGAAAAAACTGAAACCATTTCCTCTAAGATCAGGAACAAGACAAGGTTGCCCACTCTCACCACTCTTATTCAACATAGTTTTGGAAGTTTTAGCCACAGCAATCACAGAAGAAAAAGAAATAAAAGGACTCCAAATCGGAAAAGAAGTAAAACTGTCACTGTACGCAGATGACATGATACTATACATAGAGAATCCTAAAGATGCTACCAGAAAACTACTAGAGCTAATCAATGAATTTGGTAAAGTAGCAGGATACGAAATTAATGCACAGGAATCTCTTGCATTCCTATACACTAATGATGAAATATCTGAAAGAGAAATTAAAGAAAACACTCCTATTTCCCATTGCAATGAAAAGAATCAAATACCTAGGAATAAACCTACCTAAGGAGACAAAAGACCCATATGCAGAAAACTATAAGACACTAATGAAAGAAATTAAAGATGATACAAACAGATGGAGAGATATACCATATTCTTGGATGGGAAGAATCAACATTGTGAAAATGACTATACTACCCAAAGCAATCTACAGATTCAGTGCAATCCCTATCAAACTACCAATGGCATTTTTCACAGAATTAGAACAAAAAGTTTCACAATTTGTATGGAAACACAAAAGACCCCACAGAGCCAAAGCAATCTTGAGATAGAAAAACGGAGCTGGAGGAATCAGGTTCCCTGAATTCAGACTATACTACAAAGCTACAGTAATCAAGACAGTATGGTACTGGCACAAAAGCAGAAAAATAGACCAATGGAACAGGATAGAAAGCCCAGAGATAAACCCATGCACATATGGTCACCTTATCTTTGATAAAGGAGGCAAGAATATACAATGGAGAAAAGACAGTCTCCTCAATAAGTGGTGCTGGGAAAACTGGACAGCTACACGTAAAAAAATGAAATTAGAACACTCCCTAACACCATACACAAAAATAAACTCAAAATGGATTAAAGAACTAAATGTAAGGCCAGACACTATAAAACTCTTAGAGGAAAACATAGGCAGAACATTCTATGACATAAATCACAGCAAGATCCTTTTTGATCCACCTCCTAGAGTAATGGAAATAAAAAGAAATATAAACAAATGGGACGTAATGAAACTTAAAAGCTCTTGCACAGCAAAGGAATCCATAAACAAGATGAAAAGACGACCCTCAGAATGGGAGGAAATATTTGCAAATGAAGCAACTGACAAAGGATTAATCGCCAAAATATACAAGCAGCTCATGCAGCTCAATATGAAAAAAAACCAACAACCCAATCCAAAAATGGGCAGAAGACCTAAACAGATATTTCTCCAAAGAAGATATACGGATTGCCAACAAACACATGAAAGGATGCTCAACATCACTAATCATTAGAGAAATGTGAATCAAAACTACAATGAGGCATCACCTCACACTGGTCAGAATGGCCATCATCAAAAAATCTAGAAACGATAAATGCTGGAGAGGGTGTGGAGAAAAGGGAACACTCTTGCACTGTTGGTGGGAATGTAGATCGATACAGCCACTGTGGAGAACAGTATGGAGGTTCCTTAAAAAACTAAATATCGAAATACCATATGACCCAGCAATCCCACTACTGGGCATATACCCTGAGAAAACCATAATTCAAAAAGAGTCATGTACCAAAATGTTCACTGCAGCTCTATTTACAATAGTCAGGACATGGAAGCAACCTAAGTGTTCATGGACAGATGAATGGATAAAGAAGATGTGGTACATATATACAATGGAATATTACTCAGCCATAGAAAGAAACGAAATTGTAGTGAGGTGGATGGACCTAGAGTCTGTCATACAGAGTGAAGTAAGTCAGAAAGAGAAAAACAAATACCGTATGCTAACACACACACACACACACACACACACACACACACACACATATAGAATCTCAAAAAAAATGGTTCTGAAGAACTTGGAGCTCGACAGGTATAAAGACGCAGATGTAGATGAGGGACTTGAGGACACGGGGAGGCGGAAGGGTAAGCTGGGATGAAGTGAGAGAGTGGCATGGACAAATATACACTACCCAAAGTAAAATAGATAGCTAGTGGGAAGCAGCCGCATAGCACAGGGAGATCAGCTCGGTGCTTTGTGACCACCTAGAGGGGTGGGATAGGGAGGGTGAGACAGAGGCTCAAGAGGGAGGGGATATAGGGATAGATGTATGCATATAGCTGATTCACTTTGTTATACAGCAGAAATTAACACAACTTTGTAAAGCAATTATACTCCAGTAAAGATGTTAAAAAAAAAAAAGACTTATAATTGATGATTAAAAGACCCATTGCTCCAAAGACTGTGTTTGTGGTGGAAGAAGAAAAGTCATTTTAGAAGGAATTTCTGGTGAGGCGAAGTGTTCCAGCAAATTGGCCGGGCGGCGTTTGCAGCCCCAGGCTTATATTTCAAAGGCCATTAAAAGCCCCTCAAGGAACTGCTGGAAAGTAGTCATTTTGAGAAGGGGAAATATTTTGGGGAGAAGGAGGAAATGCCAGCTGAGGGGCTCGCAGTGGGCCGTGGGAGGAGGAAGCGGAGGCCCCCTCTTCACCTTGGCCTTGGCGCAGGACTGGGCTCCCAGCTTCCTGCACTGTGGCCCACGCTCCTGCCCATCTGCACCTCTACCTCTACCCCCTGGCTCTCACTGCTCCCCCATTTGGAACGACCCATTCACAACACTCTCCTTTCCACAGTTAACCCATTTTGTAGCCTCCTTTCCTTAAATTTTCCTGGTCCCTAATATCCCTCACTGACCTCCTGTGGCCATCGACCTCTGCATGACTCATGCATTTCGGTGGCTAGGGACCCATAGGGACCCTCGTGCTGCTCTTTCATGCATGTCTCTGGCTTCCCCCAGCAGGCTATGTACACACTAAGAGAGAAGGGCACTCAGGGTGCTGGGCGTGGGGTGAGCTCTCCAGAACCTCAGCGGCTCCTTTCCTCCTTGCTAAGGGGCCAAGGTGCTGTGGGGAGCTGGTACTCAGCACCCATCGTGTCTCTGTCCTGGACCTTGTTACGACGTCCCATGTGGAGCTGTCCTGGCAATTTCAGGCAGGGTGAATGAATTCTGTGTGTGTGTGTGTGTGTCTTCTCAGCTTTGCTGTGGTTGTCAAGGTCAGGGCAGCTAGACAGGCTGGCCAGGGGAGGACTGCCCAGCAGCATCACCTGGGAGTGAGGTGAGATCATTAAGCCTTTGCATACAGCACACAAGCAGGGCGGGAGGGGAGACTAGGTGCTTCCCTGGCCCTGGCACCAAGTGTCTCTGGGTCCCAGTGGAAGCCCAAGACCTGCCTCCGAGCCCTGTGCCCAGGGTGGGGTTGCAGACAGGTGGGCTTCTGGGAAGGCAGATCTGCTCACCTGCCAGGAGCTCAGAGAGGTGCTGGGAGGCCCTGCCTGTGGGTGCCAGTCTCCACTCCGGGCATCTCTCTGAGTCCCACACCTGCACTTCGGTGTGTGTTGTTTCTGTTCTGCTCTCTGTGTTAATGCTGGTTTGTGTGATCGTTTTGGAAGTTTTCTCTCTAAACGTAGTCTCATTGCTGAGCTGCCGTAAAGCCATGCCCGGGAACCACATTCACGGGAAGGGTTCGTGTGTTCACAGTAATAACATCTGACATTTTTAAAAGCTTCCCTCTGAAGATACCTCCTCTCAGAACTGTACCTCTCCTCACCCCCCTCAGCCCGAGTTTGCTCTTCTGGGAAAATGAGGCAGCTGGATTTCGAAGATCATAACGTTATGTGTCCCTAAACCCCATTTTTTTAAGAATCCCAAAGTGTATGAATTAAAATATGCTTTACTTCTTTTCAGCCTGATGAGAAGCCTGTGAAGGACCCTATCAACCCAGAAGGAGAAAATCTGATGAGCGATGGTGTGGGCAGCAGGCCTGCGGGTGAGAGGAGGGCACGGCGAGGTGAGACGTGAGCCTGGGGCTGCTGGGCTGCCGCAGGTTTTGGTTCCGCTCAGACGTTGTTGCGTCCCCATGTGAAGGAAGCGCTTTGGCGCCAGCACTGTCCTTGGATGACAAGCGTGTGCTGGGGGGAGAAGTTTGGCATGCCAGGCTTCTGTGGGTGCGCTGGGTCCTGGAGGCTGTTTCCAGAGGTTTGCTGAGAGTCTGGGGGGAGATCTGTTGACCTCAGGACATATTTGGGGAGCACAGCACTGCCCAAAGGATGAGATGGGCTTTGGGGTCAGAGAAAAGGAGTGAGTGCTGAGATGTGGAATTTAGCGATGGGAGTTGGAAAAAAGGTGCCCGGCCCTGGGGAAGGCACCTGGGGTTGAGACTGACTCCTAGGAAGGTCTGAGAGGAGGAGGGCTCGTGAAGGGGACCAAGGAGTCCTGGGCTCAATGCAATCTGGTCTTTAATGGAGCTGGGGATGGGCACTGTTAATCCCTAAGATTTCTCAAAGCGTTTTGGCTTTGCATGGTAATCTGGTAGCACGGATATGTTTCTCTGTGGTTGTAAAAGAAACTTTTGTGCTTATGTGAGAGACAGCTGTGTAAGGGACACATTGGAACATGGTTGGGGGAGGGAGGAGTTGTAGCAGAGGAGAAGGGTGGAGACCAGGGATGGAAACGGGGGTGTACAGGGCAGGGTCCTCAGGGACTCAGGGGTGTGTCAGGGTCTTTAGTGCGTGGGAGCCCTGTGACTCCCAGAGAGGACCCTGGCGGACCCCTCCCGTTGCATACATACCTTCACACAACATGTGTCCACGTGGACACCAGCTTGGGCAGTGCCCTTCTCTTACTCATTGGCGGTTCCCAGGTGGGGATTTAGGCCTCATAGAAGAGGATGCAGAATTTCCCAAAACCTCACAGAGATGTGGCCGCTGTGGACATTTGTGTCTCTCTCTGAAACTTCCTCTAGACACTATTTCACTCCATTTTAGAAGGTTCCGTTGGGTACCAGTCCTGGGAAATGCTCTGTGGCCTGCTGAATAATACTGGGGGATACCCCATCCTCTGCTTCCTTCTTGGAGGTTCCCAATCAACAGTAGCATTTCAAAGGCTTCGAAAAGTCCTGCAAAAAACATCTGTTAAACGTTCTTTAATCCTGTATTTCCTAAACTCATTTGACCGCAGATCCCTTTTGCTATACAGGAAGCCTATTAAAGTCCTGTGCAAGTCTCCTGTCCTCCCACACACCTTGGGGCCCTCTGACTACTCTATATTCTCATGCTAACTACGATCTCAGGAAAAGCCCGAACGAACTTTTTGGCCAACCCCAATACTTCATGGACTCACACGTTCTAAATTTCCTCCCAAGGTGAAGATCAGGCAGGCAGTTTATCATCTGGCCTGCTGTGGCCTCCTCTGAACTTGGAGCAGGCCCGCTAGAGCAGAGCGCAGACACATCTGTTCACCTCGACCGCTGAGCCAGCCCCCCTGGCAGCCTGAGTTTGCAGACCGATTGCTTCCTGGTTCATGCTTTATGGTTCAGCCAGAGCATTTGGCCCGAAGGCGGGCATGTGTGCTCACTTTCACAGCCAAATGAAGCTCACCCAGGCCCAGGCTGCTTGGTGGAGGGCGAGATGTGAGCAGGAACACTCCATCTGCCGAATCCCACTCCCCTACAGCAGTGCAGGCCCTGGGCTGTTCTGACCGTCTTGTTTTGCATATAGTGATGAAATATTAAAGGGAATTCTTCCAGTTTGAAAACCTTTTTGTCAAGGCACAGGGGCAGCCTGAACATGTGACAGAAGCTCCCTGAGCTTGGAGAGAGGAGCAGGGGGACACAGAGAGGAAGCAGGAACCACCCGAGGGGCTGGAGCGCCCTTCATAGGGGCCAGGAATGGCTCAGGGTGGCCCCCTTCTCCCACCTTGCTGCTGCTGGCTGCTCCAGGTGGGCACTGCTGACCCAGAGCTGGTTCTTGCGAGTGTTTTTGTTTTGTTTTTCGTCTTACTGCTCTGCGCTTTATTGCGATTCGCAGATGTTGCATCTTTTATAAATAGAAGGTTTGTGGCAATGCTGTTTTATCAGATGATGGTTAGCATTTTTTTGCAACAAAGTTTTTTTTTTTAAATGAAGGTATGTACATTGTGTTTTTAGACGATGGAGTCCTGGACTGGGAGGCTTGTGGTGTGTCCTTGGGCAAGTACTTGAACCTCTCAAGGCCTGGCTTTCTCCACCAATGAAACTGCGTGGTAGACCAAATTCTCTGGGGCTTGTTAAAGCTTAGGTAATAAGATTCTACTTGGAAGCTGGTTTGTCTGTTCACACGTTTGTTGCCAATGTTACCTTGATCCCTAGTGAGACACACTGGACCCAGTGGCCGTCCTGGAAGGGAGGGCTATACCTAGAGGGCCCACCCGAGTGTGACCTGCTATGGCTTGGACAGACCCAGGCTTTCCTGCCCACCAAGATGGTGTTGGCGCAACCACAGCTAAGGGTCAGTGTGGCATTGGACAGCCACATTTCAAAGCTGGCCTCCTGGGGACAGTGCTATGACTCAATTGACCCCTGTTGGGCATCCTCACAGTGTTACGTCTGCATCCCTATCTGTGTCTGCAGTGGGGTCTGCTCTGGGCACAGACACTGAAGCAGCCCCCTGGCATTTCTGATACAAAGTGTCAGACCTGACCTGACCCCAGTCAGAGTTGATCCTGGGGTGGCCAGAGCAACTGCAGGGCCTGAATCTGTGTCTCTTTGGCAATGTAGCCCTCCTGCTCAAGGCCTCGTGCTTACCCATCTCCCAGGGAAAGAGTGAGCGGCCCCCCTTGGATGATTGATTAGCATCCTGTATTTCCCTTTGCCAAGGTGTCTCAAAAGCACACAAGCAGATGGCTTCTCGGGGAATTCCTCCGGGGAACCGTGCTTCTACAAATCCAAAAACACGTAGAAATCCAATGTTCAAATGAGAGAAGAAGTTGGGAAAGAATATGTGCTCTTTCCCCTCCTCTCAGTTAAAACCTAAATACAGAGCTGGAGGGGTCAGAAGTAGCTTCTACTTTCCCGTGGTTCTTCTCCCTGTAAGAGGAGAAAAACAGACCTGGGGCTGCTTCTAACCTCCAGGGAAGGGGCCTCCGAAGGGCTGCGGCTCTGGCGCGTAAGTCCGAGGAAGTGGACTTAATTCAACTGAAGAAGCTTTGCTTAAGCAGCTGCTGTGTGCTAGGCCAGGGCCCGGCCTTGTGTGGAGTCAGGTCTGATAGCTTACGGCTTAAAAACCACTCAACATGGACTTGGATTTTGTTCCCAGCTCTGCCATGTTCCAGCTGTGAGACCTCAGACCATGGGCCTAGGCTCTCTGAGTCTCAGGTTCTCAGCCTGTGAAATGGGGATCATAGTACCTATCTCCGAGGATTGTTGAAGGAATCAAATAAGTTAGGGCATACAAAGCGCTTAGCAGGGGCCTGGCTCCTAATACCCTCTCATTAATCACATACACTCTCTCTCATTGATCACATGGCCCCAGGGCCTCACAGCTGGCAGAGGGGATGTGCCCCGCGTTAGAAGTGACAGAGCAGAGGCTGAGAAAGATTATGTGAGTTTTTCTAAAATCACTTGGGTTGTTACTGAGAAGGCGGGGCTGGGATTGGGGTCTCTCAATCTTCCGGTAAGATGTCCCAGCCCTGCTCTGAGATGGGGGTCCCTCCCCAGGTCTCAGGTTGGTTTGGGAGAAGTAGAGCCCGCTGGTGGGGCCTGTGCCACCGCTGCTCTTTGGCAGAGGTTGGGCCATTAAGAACACAGCTCTTATGTTAAGTGTTTTTTATGCTGCCTCGAGAAAAGTGTTTGTAGAACTCCAAGGCGTTAGAAAAGCCACCCAGATCCATCCCCCAAGTTGGCAAAGACAGTCCCTCTGTGGAGGGAGAATTCAGAGCCCCTTTCCCCCAAGACCTGATCTTCCCCACCCTGCCCCGCATCTGTGTTTTACGGGACTGCTTGCTCTCTGGCATTTGGCTTTTCCTGTTCCTTTCTCTGAGGTTTGGTCCCATTAATGTTTATGAGCAAATAAAACTTGGATTGCTGCTTTGGGCCGTGGGATCAGTGTTGACTTGGGGAGGGATGTCTAATTTAACGTAATGCCGCTCCTTCGGCTTTCCATGACTCCCACTGCAGTCCCCTCCGGGAAGAGGAGAAAAAGCAGTGGAGACCTCGCCTCCTCTCCTAACCTTGGCGCCAACAGTCCCCTGCTAAGAGCGGGGTGAAAGCCAGATGAGGTGTCGGAAACCCAGATGTTGCTTTTCTTTGAATTCCTACATAGACATGTATGGATGAGCGACCTTTGGGGACATATGAGCTCGGGGTGTCACGGGTGATGTGTCAGCTGGTTTCCCATAGCATGAGGTCTCAGGGCAGGGCTGGAGGGTATGTTTTTGATCATATGCATGAGGATGCCCCATTCCTTCTCTGGAGCAAGAAACTGAACAGCGTAACTCATTACTTCAAGGATAAAATCCAGCTGAACTGGTGCGAGGTGCCATGTAGACCCCGCATGTTTGTACCAAATGAATCATTTTTGTTTTCCTAGGTGCACAGAGCCCTGTTCGGGATTTCCCCCCGAGCTAATGGGCTCGGAGGAGCAGTCTTGGCGGAGCCAGGGTAGGGGCTGAGGTGTGGGGAGGACTGCACGTCCCTGCGGCGGGGGAGGGGCTGCACGTGGGCTCCATGACAGAGGTGCATCTCCCGGAGAGGCAGCATATTCCTTCTGGGGCTGTTGACAGGGCTGTGAGCCAGGTAGGAGGAAGGTAATTACATCATTTCATGGCACTCTTGTCTCAGGGGGCCAAATGAGCTGACTCTCCAAAACTAGGGTTTACTTTTGACTTTTTAATTTATGGGCTGATACAGATGCATGCTAGCGCACTCCTCAGTTTTTCTGAAACAGCTGAGGTGTGCCTCGCAGAGCGGGTGAGATTTAAGAGGAGCAAATGTGGCTCGACACTGAGGATCTCAGAGGTCAGCAGGGAATGTGGGATAAATCATAATCCTCGACGATGCTCAGCGAGATGGGAAAATGGGCAGAGGAAAGGCACGGAGAAACCCAACGGCAAGCACCCCACACTGGCTGCAAGGGCTTCACGGAGGAGGGGGCCTGGCTCTAGGAGGAGGGATGGGCTTTCCACACGTGGAGACGGGTGGGCAAGGCTTCAGGGAAAGTTCGTCCAAAACATAGGTGTCTAGACAGAGAGACGAGAGCCACTTAGTAAGAGGTTCTGTGGAGGGATGTTCTGAAAGTGGCTGGAAAGGTTGAGGCCCTAATGCACTTTGAAGATGCTCAGTGGGTATTTACTGAATAAATGTGTGAGTTAACGGCTGAGCCTTCATTCAGCCGACAAGTACTTACTGAGTGACTACTATGTGCTAAACACTGCTAGGGGCTGGATGTGCAGCTGTGAACAACACAGATACACGTTACTCCCTTGTGAGTTCACATTCTAGCAGGGGAAGACAGACAGTAAACAAATAAATATAATATACAAGTAATATATAGAGTGTGTTAGGAAGAGGTAAGTGTAGGGGGAAAGAATGAGTAGAGGGTGGGGACAGCAGGGGCGTGTGTGTGTGTTTGGCGGAGGTTGCAGTTTTTTTTTTTTTTTTTTTTTTTTTTTGCGGTACGTGGGCCTCTCACTGCTGTGGCCTCTCCCGTCGCGGAGCACAGGCCCCGGACGCGCAGGCCCAGCGGCCACGGCTCACGGGCCCAGCCGCTCCGCGGCATGTGAGATCTTCCCGGACCGGGGCACAAACCCGTGTCCCCTGCATCGGCAGGCGGACTCTCAACCACTGCACCACCAGGGAAGCCCGGAGGTTGCAGTTTTGACCAGGGTTGCAAAAGAGGCCTCGTTGAGATGCCATTTCAGCAATTTGACAGCGACGTGAGGAGTCAGCTCGGGGGATATTTGGGGGCAGAGCATTCCAGGATCAGATCCCGAGGCAGGAGAGCTGATGTGCTTGAGGGGCAGCAGGAGGTCCATGTGGTCGCAGCAGGGTGCGCACGGGGACAGTGGCAGGAGAGAAGGTCAGAGAGCCCCTGGGGGCCTTGAGACCAGCGTAGGGCTTTGGACTTCAGCGTCAGTGATGTGGGGGCCTCTGGGGGACTTTGAATAGATGAGAGATGCGATGTGACTTCTGCTTTGAAACTGTCATTCTGTGTGTTGTGTGCAAACCTGACTGCGAAAACCTGGAGGCAGGGAGACCGTTTGGGAGGCTGCTGCAGCCCCAGGTGAGAGGTGACGGTGGCCTGGCTGGAGTGGTGTCATGCCAGTGACATGGACGATTCCTTAACAGACTGAATGAGGGTGTGAGAGACTGGAAGGGTCAAAGATGAAGACACAGTTTCAGCCTCAGTGATGGGGATTGGGAAGCCTGTGGGTGGAGCAGGTTGGGGTTGGATCAGGAGCCAGCTTAGGCGTGACAAGCCCGAGATGTTGTGGACATCTGCGTGGAGATGTGCGGGGCAGCTGGCTTTCCTCGTAGAGTTCTAGAGAGAGATTGGGGATGGAGATGTAAATTTAGGGGCCAGTTGACCTGAGATAGTGTTAATGCCACAAGATAGGATGAGATCACCGAGGGGCTGATGGAATATAATGACAACCAGGGCCAACGCTTTGTTTAGTTTTAAGCGCCAGGCATTCTGTTAAGCACTTCCCACATTCTCTTTGTTCCACCACAATCTGATGAAGTGGGAGCTGTTATTTTCCCCATTTTACAGAAGATAAACCTGAGGGTCAGAGGCATTAAGTACATAATTCAAGATCACACAGCTATTAAAGGTCAGAGCCAGAATTTGCACGTTGGTCTGACTCCAAAGTTTTAATCATTGCACTTACTGACTCTCTGAATTATGGACCTAATTCTCTGCAGAGTAGGGGATCCACTGAGGTGTTTCAGCAGAGAAAGGACTTGGAGCTGTGGGTTAGGCAGAGGCATCTGGAACCTGGGGGCTCCTGAAGAATGTACCAGGGAGGGGAGAGGTAGAGACCAGAGGCAGGGAATATGGAGAAGGTTTGGACCACACAGTGTGGGGTGGTAATGGGGCTTGGAGAAGGGATTTTCTAAGAAGGGGAGAACCAGGTTGTGGTGAATGCAGTGTTATGAACTAAGTCTTTGTGTCCCCCCCCGCCCCCCGCCCCACCAAATTCACATGTAGAAGCCCTAATGCCCATGTGGCTATATTTGGAGATGGGACCTCTAAGGAGGTAGTTAAGGTTAAATGGGGTCATAAAGGTGGGGTCAGGATCTGACAAGATTAGTGTCCTTATAAGAAGCGACTCCGGAGAGCTCTTTCTCTCTCTCTGTGTGCAAGCACTGAGGAAAGGCCTTTTGAGGACAGAGCCAGGGGAGGCCACCTGCAAGTCAGGAAGAGAGCTCTCACCAGAAACCAAATCACCAGAACCTTGATCTTGGACTTCCAGCCTCCAGAACTGTGAGAAATAAATGTGTGTCGGTTAAGCCACCCAATCTGGTATTTTGTGACGGCAGCCCAAGCCGACGAATACAGCCAGACTCTCTGGCATTCTGCTTTCTCCAGACCTGTGTCTTCTTGCCAGGCTACTGGGCTCAGCCATTTGACAACTGGTCTCTTAAGGAACTTCTCTTCTTCCGCTAAACATTTCTGAATGGACCACAAGGGTCATTGAACAATTATCTAGTCATTAGCTTCTCTGTGGAGCCCACAGAGCTGCAGGAAGAAAATTGGTAAATTCTTTTCATTCTTAGTAAAACCTAACATTATCTCGCTAATGCCTGATATTAAGAGTTCAAAGTCATCTCTATACCATTGATCTTCAAAGGAAGAGATTTCCTTATTTGACAAGGCCTGAAAAAATGTGGGTGAGGTTCCTTTCAGATGGGAATTTTATTTCAATTTTGTTTTTTAAAAATCTTTTAAGCATTTTTGTACAAAAAGTGTTGTAGTTTCTTTCTTTCTTTCTTTTTTTTAAATTTGAAAACACCAGAGTGTGGGGGAGGAATGCAAACAAATAACAAAAAAAGATGCTTTTATAATATTATTATCACTGTTGAGAAAAAAGAAAATCCTTCCAACAGCATTGAAAAGTCCAAAGATGAAATAATCTCATTTTTTTCTCTAAAGGCTTTAAAAGTCTCTGCCTGTTGATTCCATCTCTTGTGTCCAGTGAGGCCATGTCACTCTTCAATGGCCCAGGGGTTCACTATTGCAGAAGGATCAGCCCAGGTTTCTGGGCACATGCCTAAACAGAAGGGTAGAAGCATCAGGGGACTAAAAACCTTTCCCAACAGAAATGCTGTGGGCAAGGAGATCCTTCCCCGAACCAGAATGAGGGATGGGGCAGCATCACGCCACCCCCAGAGCAGAGGATGGCAAGAGGACTAGGGTCCCACCTCTGTGTCCATTCCCTTCCCAGAAGATTGTAAAACCAGTCAAAATGACATGCCTGTGAAGAAAGTGCAACATATGTTTAGAGATACTGGTAGAGGGAAACATCTGAGGAATGAGAAAAGGTTGCCAGCTTTTACTACAAATGGGGGAAGAAGCCATCAGGGAGATGCCCACCACCAGGTTAACAGGCTTTCCTTTTCTGGAACTCCTGTAGCCTAGGAGGTCAGGTTCAATTTCCCCGTCCAGTGGACTGGACTTCTAGATGAGGCATGGTGGCTGCCTATGAGCTCAAAGCACAAGACCACAATCCAGGGCCCAATTCCAGCTATAAAATCACCCCAGTGCCAACAAATGACGTGATGGTGACTTACATCCTGCAATCGGGAAATCTCACAATATTCTAGATGAGGGTTTTAGAACATTAAATAAATTTGCAACATGGCTGACTTCTCCTCACCATCCTTGCCACATCCTGCTCTTGGCCTCCATCGAATCACTGGGTTCAGTGGCAACATGTGCCCCCAGAGCATTTCGAGCCCACCGAGGGGCAGGGAGCCCCCGGGGAGGCTAGCACCCTCATTTCCATCCCTAGTCTGAAGAGGAGCGGGCTCTGGCGCTGCTGGAGCTCGTCTGCAAGAAGGCACAGAGAGGTGTGCTCAGTGCCGCCAGCCTCTTGGGAAGCCGATGTTTCTGGGAACTTAAGGTTTTCTCTCCTTTTCCTGCGAAAACGCTTTCTCAATAAAAATGAGTTGTCAGCTGCTCTTGAGACCCTCTAAATTGATTTTGGTTCTGTCCATTACAGGTAGCTTGTGTGTGAAGAACCCGTATAAATCTTACTCAGTGAGCGAGTGTTAAAAATGGCAAATTTCAGAGTAAAGGTTTAACAAAAACCATAAATAAAACTTCAGAAATAATGGAAGTGTTTATAAGCATCTGTGGAATTCCGCACAGGAACAACGAGTGTGGTTCAAGTGCCAAGAGATTGACTGAGATGCTGTGTTTGCCTGGAGAGCGGGAATATCCATCTTTGTTTGGCCTCTGCTCAGGCAGGCTTGACGTGGAGAAGCACAGACATGGGCAGTGCTCCATGGCCGGGTGCGTGAGAGGGACTTTATCACTGTCAGGGGCCGGGGCAAGTCCGGGCTCGGGAGGCTGCCAGTGGAAGAGGAGCTTGCCAAGGACCGGGGCCTTGAGTTCCAAGTGTCCAGACCTACTGTGCGCCTGCATGGTGGGAAGGTACTAACATCACAGTGATCTCATAATCCCAGCAACAAGTGATGTGCCCGTGGCCCATTTTCTAGCTAAGGAGACTGAAGCAAAGAGGGGTCTGTGTCTTGTCCAAGTCCTAGAGCAAGCCATTGTTGGAAGCTGGAGCAGAGCCAGTGGTTCCCAGTGCCTGGCCCCAGTGGTACCAGGCCTGCATTTTCCCTGCCTCTCTGGGGAGTCCCCCTGCCCTCTGAGTCCCCTGGTTGTGTTTTCTAAAGGCCCATTGGGCCTCCGTCCCTGCTAGAGACTATCATGCCTCCACCCAGTGTAGCTTAGTAAGCCCAGAAACGGGGCTGGGGGAGCCATTCCCTCGGTAGACTTTCTAATGGGACATAGATCATTACAGATGGGACTCAGGTTTTACAAAACAGCTTAGGAGGTAGATAAATTAGATCATGAAAAGTGCATAAGGGACATCAATTATGCAGGAGCCAGAAGAATGATTATAAAGTGATCTGGCCTCAGTTTTGGCCCATGAAACATTTAACTGCGGCCATTAAAGTAGAAAACATCCCTTGCTCCCTACTTCAGAGAAGTGGGGTGGTGGGGGATGCAGCTTTGCCCGAGGGGGGGTTGTAAAACACGTGATGACCTCCTTCGCTTGTGGGCGTCTGGGGGTAAAAGGCCACCTGGGAGGCACAGAGCACTGGAACTGGGCTCTTTGGGTGGAGAAGAGTCCAGGGGCTCTGGGAGCACAGAGGGCCTGGAGAGGGCTCAGCAGAGGCTCTCCCAGCTCTTTTAACCCAGAGCACAAAGGTGCTCACCAGAACATCCTGGGGGAGTCAACAGACAGCTTGAACCCTGGGTCCCCCAAAATCCCCCAAAGCTGTCATGCTTGTCCTGCTTCTTGTCCAGCAACAATGCAGACCTGGCCTTCAGTGGGCTGGCATCTGCCCAACTTCCCTGACCTGATGCTACCGGTGAACATGGGCGTCCAGGGAGATGGGCAGGTGGTGGTGACCCTGCAAGCCAACTGTGCATGTTGGCTTCCTCCATGAAGCTTCAGCCAGCACGACTGGTCCCAGGCCTGGGCATGACTTCTGTCTCCGAAAGAACCCCGACCTGACTCTGAGCCACACACGCAGGCTTCCGTGATGGTCTCTCAGCCCTACTGGAGGATGTGCTGTTTCTGGAAGGCAGGGGCCTTCTTCCTCCTTCTCTCACCCTGTGGGCTTTGGGCTGGGCACATGGTGCTTCAGCTGAGCCTGTTTGGGTGGGGCTGGGGGTTAGTTACCAGCTAAAGGATCATGGCACACACTCCTGGGCTCTCCCTCCCTGTGGTGGGTCACTGTTGGCCATCGGCATCTCTTGGAATCAGGGTGTGCTTCTACCTGGAGTCCTCTCTTTGCTTTAGGCCCCCCTGTGCCTTGGAACACAGTTGCCAACAGCCACCAGGAGGAAGAGGCAAACGGCGTGGCTGCAGGAGTTCAGCCTCGTGCCCTCGGGGGGAGGGCTGAGCAGGGCATGTTGTGAGTGTGCTGTATGAGCCGGGAGCTTTGTGAGGGGAGGTAGAGTGGGAGGTGGGTGAGCGCAGTGCCAGGGAAGGTCTGTTCCCGCTGGAGGTCAGAGGTGAAGGAGTGTGTTCCCTATCAGCTGGGTTCTCATCGCCCCCATGGCCCTGGTCCCACGGGCCTCTGGTCCTTCCTCCCCAGGGTCACCATTTCACTGGATCTTGCTGCTGGGCAAGATCAAAAGCTTTTCCTTGGAGTGGAGAAAGGAGTGATGTGACCTCCTCGTTAATACTGGGGGCTCGGGATTCTGACAGAGGTAGGATCACATCCCTCTCTGCCATTGACAAGCTGGGCTTCCTGGGATAAGTTACTTAACCTCTCTAGGCCTCAGTCTTCTCAACTGCAGAACGGGGATCACAATGACACCCATCCCACTCTGCATATGAAGTGAATTCTCTGATGGGTGCTTGTCAAGGAACGGTGTGTTCTCCCCACAGTGGAGAGATGGATGTGGGACTTTTAGCCCTGCTTGGCCTTTTAGAGGTTGGAGTTTGGGGGCAAGCACTTGGCCTTCCTGGTCTCAGTTTCTGCATCCGTGAAATAGACTGACTTTGTGGTCAGATTAGCCATAAATATCAACAAGTCCGCTTTTCAAAGGCTGAAGCCGTTTGTTACCGGGGTATACCCCACGCATCCACTTTAAACTTGCATTATTGGATCGTTAGTATTATTCATGACAATCGCTAACATTTATCTGAAATTTCTCATGGTGCAAAGTCCGGGCTAAGTGCTCTGCATGTGCTTTCCCACCTAACCTCTCCACTCAGTAGATGGTGGAGCTGAGGTCTAGAGATATTAAGGGACGTGCCTGAGGTCACAGAACTAGAGTGATGGAGGCAGGGTCTGAACCCTGGCAGTCTGACTCCTGAGCAGAGACGTTCACAGGCAGGCCCGCATGGCCTGAGCTTTCCGAAGTCCTGCCTGGGAGCCCACCATTCTAGAATGAGGCGGACAGTGGCAGTAGGGGTGGGTGGGAAGGAATTTCTACTGTTTTTTTTTACAAACCTGTCAGAAGGAGCCCCGTGAAGGTGATTTCATTTTCTCTCGGATTCCAACCCCAGTCAAGCTGTGGTAATTTTCCCTGAACTAAAGGCCAGTCTGCAGAGAGAAATACTTTCGCAAACCTCTGAAATATGCTTGCATGCTGAAAAGGGCAAGGCAGCCCAGTGCACAAATGAGGGAAAGGGCACAGGGCTAGCTCAGCCATTTTGTGAGCTGATGGCTGGAAAAGAATTTGGATTATGCTTCTTCGGCATTTTGCACACAGCCGAAGGAAAGTTTAAAAGATATTGCCTGGAGCTCAGACTAGGCGGAAGTTTCCACCATGATGAAGGAAGCAAGAGGGCACATGCGTCTGTGGGGCTGAGGCTCGGTGGATTGTAGATTTATATATAGATAAGGCTAATTTATTGCCCAATCCACGAGGCCTTTGAATGAAACCTGTTGTTAATACTTGCACTGGGATGATAGCATGAAACGGAACTGTCCTTGGGTACAATTTGGATAGACAGTGTAGTGGGTACACTATCTACCCACTGTCCTGGGGTAGATAGCGCTCCAGTTTATTTATTAACACAACCCTTCTGGCCTGTGAGGAGCAGGACCCTGCTTGTCTGGTTTGTGTTGTGTCCACATTTAGAAGTCATGTGACAGTTTACTTAACTGCATTGAGCTTGACGTTAAAAGGTGGAGAAGGAATCTTGGAAGAGGAAAGCCACGAAACTCCTTGGAAGGCTGGAGGGCTGCAAAGCAGCGAGCATCTGGGAGTCTCTATACTTGGGTTCTTCCACCTAAAGGGAGCTCCTAGAGTTTTGGGAATCACTTCCTAAACTGTAAACTGTGTAGTCTTTCATGTGTGGAGGTGGTGGCGGCAGCCATGCTGAGCACTGATGATGCAAAGCTGTCATTGGAAATGTTGCAGGAGAGAGTTCCAGGCATCCCTGAGGCCTCCCCAGCTCCCATGACAGTGACAGTGGCACAGGGCTCCTCCTGCCTCCTAAAGACAATGTGAGGGCCTGATTCTCAGCTCGCTTTGGGCTCCTTGGGTGGTGTTCCTGCCTGGGATGAGAACTCATGCAAATGGCCATCGTTTCTGAGGGTGACAGGTAGGGGCGGAGGGCCGGGGCTTGGGTGCCTGTTGTGTATGACCACGATGCTAACCAGCTCTACCCTGTTCCAGGTCTTGGGTTGTATGAACCTGTGCGTAAGTGTCACAGTGAGTCTGACAGAATGTGGTTACTGCTGGCTCTCCTGGGTGGTACTTTGCAGCTTTGCCACTAGAGAGGGAATGAAGCCAGCCCTTCCGTCCCCTATTGAAAGCTCACAGGGAAGTGTCTTAGTGGCCCGTCCTGACCAATCACCGAGGGCAGTGGGGAGACCTGAGAGGGGCCTGGCTTAGGTCAGAGCTCTGATTCTGGCCATTTGCAGTAGCTGGAGGTGACAGAAAGGCAGAACATGGCGGCTCCACTTCCAGCCACGTGGCTGCAGACGGGGTGGCTGGCGGAGAGATTCCTTGCAGGAGGGTAGCCTTTTCCAGAAGATGGGGAGAGCGTGGCAGAGAAGACTGGTGAGCCAGTATACATTTTTACCAACAGCAGCAGATGTAGAGTTGACAGTCTGCCGATTTGATCGAAGGGACAGCGTCTGATTGAAATGTGTATTTCTTGATTACTAGTGAGATTTGTTGGCCAGTTGTGTTTTTTTTTTTTGTGAATTGCCTGTCTGTGGTCTTTGCCCAGTGTTTTGGTAGCCGTTGCTGAATATTTCAGAGGAGTAGGGGAGGTGAATCTGAGTTTGCTATTTTCTACCGCATTTGGTGGGTAATTGTGCTGACTGTATTTACTCCTGCCTAGAAAAAAACCAGCTGAGTCTCCAGAAAACCACTGTGGGAATCCAAGTAAAATGCTCTCTCCTTAATCAAATTTCTTGTTTGGTCATTAAATATTTTATGTGAGAATTACTGATTAGGGCCAATATCAATAGCCTCAGATAAGCAGTGTAGAACACTAATTAGAAGGTACTGAGTAGCTCCCAGTGAGTTGCCTATAGCAATTTGGGAATTGCCGTAGTAGTTGGCAAGCTGAGCTGGGAGGTGGACACGCTAGCTAGGGGTGGTGCGTGTGTGTCTCTGTCAAAGGTGCGTTGATGGGCGGGGTAATTGCAGTGTGGCGGGAATCACTCTGCTGATTTGGGGGGCTCCCTTTGGGTGAGCTGTCCTGCCTGGTGGGTGGCATGGTGGGCTGTACTGCACTCTCCATCTCCAGTCATGTGGTATCTGGGTTAAGGGGTGTTGCTCTGAATGGTGGAAGTTTCCAGCCTGAGAGGTGGGACATCCGATCACTGCCTCACTCATCTCTCTGCCTGTGTACATGTCTCTCCAGTCTCTCTTACCCCTTCCAACACACACACACACACACACACACACACACACACACACACACACACACACCCCACTGCTTAAGCATTACTGGCTTTGTTTGTTTGGACTATTTACTTTGTGAGGGTTTTGTTCTACCTCTTGCAGGGGCAGCTGAACAGGCTGCAGTGAGATTTACTGGCTGCAATATGTCAGGATCACATCAGCATCCCAACTTGGGTCACCCAGTGTGTGTAACTCGTGAGAGGAGGGAGGGGCTTCGGTCCTGGGGTCCCCATGTCTCGGCAGGAGTCACACTGAGTTAATCCCTCCCGAGAGACTTCCTCAGCGTGGGGCAGTGCTTCCTTCTTCCCTGGTGACTGGGCTAGAAATCATCACCAGGGATCAGTGGAGAGGGCTAAGAATGTGCGGGGAGCCACAGGAAGAAGAATGGGGGGATCTGCTAATGCTGCCCGTGGGAGTCCACTCATGGCGGCACCATAGTGGGGGAACTGGCTTAGGGGTCAGAATCCCAGCCCCACTTCCCACCGGTTCTGGGAAAACCACGGCACCTCTCTGAGCCACTCTTCCCTCTTCTACATATAGAGGATAACGATACCTACCTTGCGGCTGGTCATTTTAGAGGTGGTGCAGCCTCCGGAGCCACTCGGATGGCCTGAATGCCTATCCACGCCTCTCCCCATCTCTGCAGCTTCAATCAAGTTATTTAACCTGTGAGTCTCAGCTTCCCAACATGTGAAATGAAGATAATAACGGGACCTACCTCACTGGATTACTCGGAGAATTAAATGAGTTGTAGGGAATTTAGACCAGTAAATGCTACACAAGTGTTTGTTAGACATAAATACAAGTTGCATAAATTGCCTGAGATGAGCCAGGCGGCACCCACCACGTGCTCAAGACACCCACTGTACTAAGTGCTGGAGACGCAGATGTGAAGGAGCCAGACAGGGTCCCCCCCTTTCCAGTCCAGGGGAGACACAGGACACCAGTCAGAGAGCTGGATCATGGCACATGGTGGTTAGTGCCATGAAGAAAAGGAAAGCAGGGTAAAGTGGTGAGGAATGACAGGATGGGAGGGAAGGTTGTTTTAGGTAGTTGGGGCCACATTTGAGTGGATACCTTGGTGAAAGCGGGGAGTGAGTCATGGGAAGAGGCAGAGGGAAAAGCAGGCAGAGACCCTTAGCTGAGGCTGTGGCTGCCCTGCCCCCGACCCTGTGCATCCCTTCCCAGGCTCATGCACACTCCTGCCTGACCCCATCATCCGTTCTTGCTTTCCCTCCCAACTCCTGGTGCCTGTAGCTCTTTGTTGGCAAACTGACCTCAGGCTGCTGGCGGACAGAAAAGACACCTGGGAATTTTCATCCTCCCCCACCCCCCGGAGGCAGTCGTTAGCCAGTGACTGCTGGGTGCAGGGGTGCACCTGCCAGCCCCTTTGCCCCTGATGGGGAGTGACCTCCACTGTTTCCTGGACTCCCCGGAGGTACCGCGTCAAACCACTGACTGTGGGACTTTGCTAGATGGTGCTCGCTGGCCTGGCTTCATCCCCTCCTGATGCTGCTGGCTCACTTCCTTACTGGCTTTGTGGGAACGCTTCCCTAATAAATCAATTTCACATGAACCTCCTCTCAGCTTCTGCTTTTGGGGAACCTAAATCAGACCCTGAGCCAGAAACGCGTGTGACGTGTTGGAGGAATAACGAGAGACCGGCAGAAAGCGGGGAGAGGATGAATGGAGGAGAGGCTACAGAAGTAGGCAGGGCTGGATCACTTGGGGACTTGCTGGCTGTGATACATTTGAATTTTCTCCAAGAGCAGTAGGAAGTTATTCGAAGTTTCTAGGCAGGGGAGTAAGAGTGTACAATTTATTTTATAAGAAAACATCTCTCTGGCTGCTATGTAGAGAGTAAACTATTAGGGGAGAAGAGTGGAAGCAGGGACCTCAGTTAGGAGGCTGCGGTAGTCACCCGAAAGAGAGGGATGATGGCCTTGAACTAGGAGGGTAGCCAAGGGGAGGGATTTGGGGTTTGTTCTGAGGGTTGGTAGGTGATTGGCCACTATTAATGTTTAGACACATGGGTTCAGTTCTATAGTTTGCCCAAAGTCATAGCAAGTCTAACAGTTCAAAATGGGGACTATGGGCTGGTGGTGGCCCTGTGGCGGTCCTCCTCCATGGGTCCTCTCCTGCCCCGCCACAGACATGAGACTCAGACACACACACCTCTCCTCCCTCTGAACGCAGGAACCCCTGTTGGAGCCTTTCTACATCGTCACTTTGTACCTTGTCCTGGCTGTTTGAGCCTTCCTCCCTGCTGCTGGGCTGTGCCCGGGGGCCCTGCAGGAGGGGTCCTGTGGGAAGAGCCTGGGCAGGAGGGTGAGGTCTCCATCAGATCCTGCCCCTCCCTGGGCCCGGCTCCTTGCCTTGGATGGAAGGGAATCAGGGGTGGGAGCACAGAGGCCCTCTGCGGCCTGTTCAGGGGCCTTTAAAGGGAGGTTTTGTTGAGAGCTTTGCCTGAGGAATGAAAGGCCAAGGGGGCCCCTGCTGAGACCCAGCCTATCAGGTAAGGGACATACAGAGCCCACTGTAGCTGTGATCAGGTTGAGTTGGAATCCATTTTGCTTTTGTGAGTTCAGACATTATTTCTTCAGAAAGCAAGACAGTTGTTATAAGTTATGTTTTCTTCAGGTATGAAGTATCTGGAGTATTAAAACGCTTGGCTCTGACTTCCAGACCCCCAGGGCACAGATCTTAGAGATATAAACTCCTTTCTGCATGAGATATAAAGTTCATGGTGAGCTTTAGTGGGTGCTGGGCTGTTTTTGAGAAATCTTTTCCCCTGGCTACACTCCTTTTCAAGATCTGAATATGAAATAGGATGCTGCAGGCAGCTGGAACCAGGCAGGGTCTGTGGTTTGATCCCCAGGGCACATCTGGTGGGCAGATGTGGAGAGTCTGTGTTCCTGGGCGCTGGGCAGTCCCTCAGCGACCCCATGGACCCCTGGGAGGCTAGGAAACCCCACCTCTAGAGCCCTAGGACCCACTGACCAGCTGAGATCCCCAATTTCCCCAGAAGTAGCCAGTGGTATCTGGAGAGATCTGATCCGTCTATGGGAACTTTTAACACTAAAGTATCCAGACCTTCAACCTTTTTTTTTTTTTAAATTAATTTATTTGTTTTTATTTTTGGCTGTATTGGGTCTTCGTTGCTGTGTGTGGGCTTTCTCTCGTTGGAATCCAGAAATTCCACTTCTTAATATCTATTCTAGAAATGTAGACCTAATGTATGCCAAGAGACATTTATGTGACTGTTCCTTCCAACTTGTTTTTTACAGTGACAAAATGGAAACAAGCTTAAATTGTCCTAAATATTAATTAAACTGTGGAATAGTCATATTAGGACCTGCTTTTAAGGGTAAAAATCCTTCAGCTAGTTATGTGCATAGTGTTATGTAAAGACCCCCAAGCTTTATTACTAAGTGAAAAAAGTAAGTTGCAGAATAATTTGTATAACATGCCATTTATGTTAAATCCTCCCTTTATTTCTCTACATACCGTAAAAGCTACACAAAGCAAATTGAAAACAGTGATTATCTGGGGAGGGGACTGGGATTGCGGGTGGCATCCTTAAGGGGGACTTGCGTTTCATACCTACAGTTGGAGTATTTTAAAAATGAGAATATTTTTCAAAATTACTTGTATGGTTAAGAAGGTTAATACAGGACATAAAGTAATTGATGCCTATTATAAGAGCTTTGTTAAGTACAGAGCAATTTCATCTCACGTTCCACTGTTAGCATTTTCTTCCAGTCCATTTTTTCCTTATGCATTTTTATACGGTGTTAAGCATACTATAAGATATCATTTTGTACCCTGCTTTTTCCTCTTAACATTTTGTCATAAACACTTTCTGTACTGTTTCAGATTCTGCATAAATATCTTTAATAGCTGCATAATTTTCCATTGTGTGTATTTAGGCATTTCCAATTTTTCCTTCCCATTTTAAAAGTGATCTCTGTTTGCCTAGGAAATCTTCCATCAGTCTGTGAGACAACAAAAGCATAACTATTCTCATGCCTGGTGCAGTGTGGTACATGGTGTGTGATCAGTGCATGTGTGTGTATGTGTGTGTGCACATGCATGTGTGTGTGTGTGTGTGTGTGTGTGTGTGTGTGTGTGTGTGTGTGTGTGTGTGAGGGTGATGGGAAGCTGAGGCCGTTCCAGAGAGGTGGACCAGCCCTGGCTGTCCCAGAGTAATTCAGGCAGAAGAGGCTTGCAGGTCAGGTCATTGGTACCTTTTGGATATATGTCTCTTCTACGGAATTATGACAGCAGATGGAATGGCAGTGTCCCACACTGGGGCCCTGGAGTCCTGGGTTGGAGACTAGCTTACACTAACTCTGTTACTCTCTCTGGAAAACATTTTTCACCGGCCTGCAAACCATTTTGTGAATATAGACAAGGAGATTTCCAGACGCATGTTCTCTGGATGATCATGTCCAGGCAGAGCCTTGTGGTTTGGTCCCTAGGGAGGCCCTTGTGGGAAGAAAGGGAGCAGTTTAATCTGTCCCTCTTCTAGGCCTTGGTTTTCTGCTCTGAGAAGTGAAGCTACCTGTACCAGGAAAGAGACAGAAAACCTAAAGGGCAATTTAAGACACGTTAGAGAGGGGACTGTTTACAATGGCGTGGACTGGATGAAGGGAACCTGCAGGGGATGGTGTTGCACTTCTGGGCTAGCAACTGCATCTCTAGAAACCATTGCTACCCCTGGGCTTGTAGGGGGAGGAGGAAGGAGCTGTTAGGAACTCAGCGAGAGCTGAGGTCATAAGAGAGAGGCTGCAGAGCAGAATCTGTGGCCTTAAGCTGTTTTATAGACTAGGATTTAGTATAGAGGGAGCTGGGAGAGTAAACACTACACCCTCTTTTTCCTCCAATTTCCTAGTACTCTCCCATTGGCAAACCTAACCAAAAGCCAGAGGTGAAAAGGGAGCCTGGGTCATGCAGTCCACCTGGGCCAGCCACCCGGGGCACAGAATAGGGCTCTACTCCTTTGTCAGGGGGAAAAAGCTATGGCCCCAACACCATGGAAACACAAAGTCCCATCAGCTATTGGATTTTAGTATGAGGAGATCAATCCAGTTATACTCCCGCCAGGAATCTAATTAAAACGTTAGCTTCTACTGGTGTGCTTCATACAAGGTAGTGGGAAAAAATAAACAATTAATTAACATAAAACACAGGAGCTGCAGTCTGGTCTGCAGCCAGTCGTGAGGCAAAAGTTGATAACCTTAGCTTTGGTTTTTCACCGACCATTCCATGTGCCGCTGATCCTCTGCCAGCACCTTGGCTTGCTGGCTTATTTGTTTTTTAACCTCGTGGTTAAAACTTTACATGGGCCTATAGATCAAGTGCTGGGGTAATTGGGAAAATAAGTGATTGCCTTCACAAAGATGTTCATTTCATCCGTGTGATTTTTGAGAGCCTTTGTGCCCTCAGTTCCCTCTGGTGAGGATACCCGTGGGACAAGGACATCTTCACACATACTCCACTCACTCTGAGTCGTCCTTCCTCATAGGTGTCTATGTCACCAATATTTCATTCTTGTTCTTTGTATGTTTCAGACAAGCTGTCTACCTGTTAGTGACTGACTAATCAGGGTAGATTGATCAGGCTCTTTCTCCTTCCATGGATTTCCTGAGTTTCTGCCCATTGGGAGGGTTTCCCCTCACCGTTGACTTTCAGGGTCATTCTTGAGTGGGATTGCGATGTATTGTCCATCCACTTCTGACTCAGTTGAGCACACGGTGCAAGCCAGCAGTAAACCAGGCCATGCTTTTCCCTCATCTCTTTACTGATTGTAGGGAGTTCTCTATGAGGCATAGGTGTGGGTCAAGGCAGATGGGCTGAAGCTTTGGGAATAAGTGCCATGGGAGTCTGAGCCACCTGCTGTACAATCTACTCTTCCTTCTGACCTGTACAGACTAGATCTTATATATACCATTTCCATCTGACAATATAATTCTTCTCTTTACTTCCAATTTTGTAATTCAGCGGATCACACAGCACTTAGTTCATGATGGGTGGTTTATGTCACATAGTCATTTAGTATCCCATGGTCTGGTGTTTGGCATTTTCCTCAGCTTAGCAGGAAGCCAGGAGCTGCTTTACAAATGCAGCACTATTACTAGCAGAATTCCTACTCTAAAACCTTGGGATTTGTGCTGTAATATTTATATTAGGGCTTGCTAGAGGCTCTATATAACATCTCTATCTGCCAGAAATATTTCTAGTACAATTGGATGTGTTGGAGTCACCACATAAGAGCCACAGAGCAGCTTATAGCCAGGACCTTCTATAGAAGCTTCTCCTGATCCAGACCTCACTCAAAACTGGAAGACTTAGCAGTTATCTAGGAAGAAATCAGAACAAGATGCCCAAATGTGTTATATATTTCCTCTACAATCCAAAGAGGCCAAATCAAGTATTATGTTTTCGTTTGTGGTGAATGGTGGAAGGAAAGCAATATTTTTGTCACTTTAGAGGGAATATACCTACGTGTTCTGGGCTACTGCACCCTTAGAAACTTTACTTATATGTCAGGTCCTTGAATTTTTGCCGAGTTTATCACCCATTTTCTGGCATGCATATGTCTTACTAAAATATGTATGGTGCTTCCTCATTCCTTCTCAACAGGTCCAGTTAGCATAATTACTTCAATGTAATAGGCTATTGTGATTTTCTATGGGATAGCAAGAGAGTTAAGACAGAGAACAGAACAGAGAACAGACTATATTGTGACAGAATAGGAGAGTTGACGTAACTTTGGGATAAGAGAGTGAAGGTATACTGCTGTCCCTGCCATGTGAAAATGAATGGTTTCTGATTATTTTTATTGACCAGGATTTGTTAGCTCAATAACTTCACACAAGATTTTTATGCAAGGGAAATCTGGTTCTTTGAATGAGGATGAGGATCCACTTCAGTCAGCAAGGAAATATCAAGAGGATTTAGAGGTTCAAAGTTCTCATCTACCTAAGTGTCCCCATTCCACGTACAGGGTCTTATATCTTCCCAGCCAGTGCCCTCTTACCTTAGCACAGTGTCTCTCAACCTCGGGACTACTGACATTTTGGGCTAAATAATTGTGTGTGAGGCTATCTTGTGCCCCTCTGATACTTACATCATCTCTGGTCTCTATCCACTAGATACCAGTAGTACGCCCCACAGTTGTGGCAACTCACAATGTCTCTAGACATTGCCAAATATTCCCTGGGAGGCAAACTGCTCCCAGTTGAGAACCACTGCCTTAGTATAAGAGATTTGGCAAATATCCATATTCACGGTATGAGAACTCTGTAATGCTTATAATTAGGTTTTGTGCTTGGTCCTCAGCCATATCTGCCCTGCCATTATGGAGGATGGGGGACTCCTCCATGAAGTCTTCCTGATTTTCTACCTGTTTTTTTTTTTAACTCAGGAATTCAAGGTCTTCATTTTGTCATTTTCTGTGTGTATTCTCCCTGCAGCGGTCAGGGCAGTTGGCCCATCCCAGGGTCTTTGTAATCACCATTGTCACTATAGTGCCAGAGCCACTTCAGTTCCCTACATTTTGTCTTCTACTGTCACTCTTCATTTACCATCACCAGTGATTTGAATAGTTGTAATTCCCCTCCTTACCACAGATTGTAACTATCCCATCTGCCCTTAAAGGAGGCTCTCATGGATTAGGTTAGTTACCCAAATCCCATTTTTAGGCCCTATTTCCTGGTGCCACTTCCAGTACCAAGTATTGTAAAAGTCAAGAGAAAAGTGGCACACTCAAAAGAGTAATTAAAGAGAGGTTAATGAAAGAACTATTTATAAAGGTGTGAGGAGGATGAAGGGATCCAAAGTAGACAAAAAGATGGTGAAGCACCCAGAAATTAGTAAGAGCAGCAAGCCATTCCCTCCCCTGGACTAAAAGAGGAGAGGGAAGGAGCTGTGCCTGGAACCCAGTGAAAGCGGTAGACAAGGGCGAGGGGTCTCTGAAGTTGTTGAAGGGAACTACTGTTGGAAATGTAACTACTGTCAAGTGACTGCCAGGAAGGAGAGGAGATGGGGGAGTAAATACGTCTTTTCCTTCCAATCCTCTCATCTCTGGGTGCCTTCTAGTGGCTGAACTGGAAGCCAGGGGAAAAGAAACCCACTTAAGCAATCTAGATAGGCTAGCCTCCTGGGGCACAGAGCAAGAATGGAGAAGACTGGAGAGGAATATGGTGGATAAACCAGGAGTAGTGGCTGAGCCAGGTTTTTTTTTCAGTTTTTGTTTTTTTGTCACATGAACTTGGTTTGCCGTAATTTAATCTTCCAGTCCCAAAAGAGTTTTAAAGATAACTTAGTCATTTTTGAGTGGTATATAATGAAGTCATAATTTTATTTATTTTTTATGTGGCTATGTTCCAATAAAACTTTATTGACAAAAGTAGGAAAAAATAAACAGTCAGTAAACTGGACTCAGTCCACAGGCCATAGTTTGCTGACCCTTGAGTTACAGTATAATAGAGTATAATATCTCTTAGATGTACCTTAGTTTACATAACCACTTTCTTATTGCTGGGCATTTAGATTATTTCCCCAATTTCCTTATTCTAATGAAAAAATTTAAATACACATCTCTATGATTATAACTTTGCATTTCCAAAATTGCCCTTAGAATAGATTCCTAGAAGTAGAATTTCTAGATCAAAAGCTATAAATACTTCTAAGGCTTCCTATTCTTTTGCTGCTTGTGGGGAGTATAAATTGGTGTGTGTCATTTCTGGAAGGCAGTTTGGCAATGCCTAATTGATGCCTCCCAAAGATCTTACTAGTTCTAAGTATGATCATTGTAAAGGAAAACAAAGAAAGTGGCATGGATTTTATGTTTAAAAAAAGGTGTCCTAGTGTATTGTTTTGTGTGTGCACAACTGATTACAGAAGTTCAACATTTTTCTGTATTTTCTTTTTAAAAAAATTTATTTATTTATTCTTTTTTTAAAAAAATTTATTGGAGTAGAGTTGATTTATAATGTTGCGTTAGTTTCAGGTGTACAGCAAAGTGATTCAGTTATACGTATATATACATATTCTTTTTCAGATTCTTTTCCATTATAGGTTATTACAAGATCTTGAGTAGAGTTCCTGGTGCTGTACAGTAGGTCCTTGCTGATTATCTATTTTATATATAGTAGTGTGTATCTGTTAATCCCAACCTCCTAATTTATCCCTTCCCCACTCCCTTTCCCCTTTGGTAACCATAGTTTGCTTTCTATACCTGTGAGTCTCTTTCTGTTTTGTATATAAATTCATTTATATCATTTTTTTAGGTCCCACATATAAGCGATATCATATATTTGTCTCTCTCTGTCTGACTTAAGAAGTTTTCATTTTAAGCTTTGGTGAGTGAGTGGTGTTTGCACGAAAAATTCATTTTATTAAAGTATAGTTGATTTACAGAAGTTAACTTTTTTCCATCTTTCTTATCCATTTGCATTTCTTCTATTTCAAAGTTTTTGTTTATATCTTGGCTCATTTGTTTTCATTACTTTCTTTCTTTTTATAACTTTGTCTTTTCCTCTCCAATTTTATTTCAATTATATGTATGTTTAGGGGGTAAAAATCTAAGAGCACAGGTTGTAGAATCAGACTGCCCAGGTTCATACTCTGATTCTGCCCTTCCTTCCTTCTTATGCCTAAACTTCCGTGTTTCTAGAATGGAATTAATAAGACATCATATTGTTGCTTTGAGAAAAGTATGTAAAGCACTTTCTGCATTGCCTAGCACATAGTAAATGTGTAATAAGTACTATCTATGACAATAATAATAGAGACAATTCTTTCGCTACTTAAATGTTCCTTATCTATCTGGTGATCAAATACATTTTTACCTCTATTTTCTTTCAACTTTATTATGGTTTAATTAAAAAAAATTCCTTGGATGTTATCTGGTATAAGGTATGAAGACAGGCTCTAAATTAATTTATTTTCCAAATAGCTGAATAAATATTCCAATATATTTTATTGAATAGTACATTCCTTCCTCATTAGCTTCTGCCATGACCTTTATCAAATATTTTGCTTTTACACATTTTAGGATCTACCTCTGGGAAACCAAGTGTTTTAAATTTATCTGCTTCACCATCACTGACATAACATTTTAACACCCCATAATACAACTAACTTGCATTACTCTAACTTCTCGGTTTTCTTAGTCTCATAAATTTATTCTCCCAGTTGCATTTTATAGTCATGTCGACAATTTTCAGAAAGAATTGCTGTTATTTGAATTCAGATCAGAAGTAAATGATACTTACAGAACAACCTGAGAACTGACATTTCTATAATGAGCTTTCTTTCCATCCTGAAACATAATGTATATCCTCATTTATTCAACTCTTCTTTTATATTTTTTCAGTAGAGTTTTATCATTTCCTCTATCATGTAAAAATAGATAATACCTATTGAAAATTAATGCTGTGAAGGGCTTTGTTCTAAATACATTATGAATACGTTTAACTCTTAAGACTGTAAGAGAGAGGTTTGCCATTATTCCTATTTATAATGGTGAAACAGAAGAATGTGAAGGGTAGGTGATTTGTCCCTGATCACCTTAGGTCCAAAGTCAGAACCAGAGTCTGTCTCCAAAAGCCCATGTTCTTTTACTCATCGTATACATTAGATGGTAAAAAAAATTCTTAGATATATCATTTTGGCTATGTGAATGAGACAGTTTCCCCACCTCCAGTATTCCTTTTAATTGGTTACTGCTAACACAGAAAGGAAAAACTATTGTCTGTTATTGATAAACCCTTATAATTTGTAAGTTTATAATTTGAGAGATTAAGAAGAAATACATAAAATTGGTTACAGATTAGACCATTTTAATTTAAACATAATTTTAATTAAAAAATTGAGATAAGTATTATTAACATTTACATTATCAAGTTTATTCCACAAATAGCATTTAATAATATTAATTAAATGTTAGAACAAATTAAACTTCTTCCCATTTAACGACTGATAATAATTTAATAATAATAAGAAGAATGGCTAGGGACTTCCCTGGTGGCACAGTGGTTAAGAATCAGCCTGCCAATGCAGGGGACACCGGTTCGAGCCCTGGTCCAGGAAGATCCCACATGCCGCGGAGCAACTAAGCCTGTGTGCCACAACTACTGAGCCTGTGCTCTAGAGCCCGTGCTCTGCAACTACCGAAACCCGCTCGTCTAGAGCCCGTGCTCCGCAGCAAGAGAAGCCACCGTAATGAGAAGTCCACTCACCGCAACGAAGAGTATACCCCGCTCACCACAACTAGAGAAAGCCTGAGCAGCAATGAAGACCCAACGCAGCCAAAATAAATAAATAAATATATATAAAAAGAAATTCTCAAAAAAAAAAATAATGGCTAACATTTATTTTGTGTTTCCTCTATATTAGTTGCTATAGCGAGTGCTTTGCAGGCATTAGTTAATTTAATTTCTTTTAATTAGTTATGCAAGAAAAAGCATGCTTTGCCAAGAAATAAATATGACATCTATCATGTGTGTTGGGGACTGGATATACATTAAAACCCAGATTGAAATTTAATTATGTGATTCAATAGTAAATAGACAAAAGCTGCTTTCATGACCTGGTGTTTTGGATTCTTGCATTTTTCACTAAAAAACACAAATGGTTTATTTTGACTATGTTTGAATTGACAAGGTAAGAGAGATTGGTCTCAGGCTGTTATTTGTAAGCATTTTGTCACAAATAGCATATTTTGTGTATGGCAGCCTTGATTGTCAACAAATGAAAAGGCAAATTGGATATAGTTGTCACTATGTTTTCTTTTTAAACTTTCACATTTTGAAGGAGTAAAGATAGCTCGATGTACTATATGTGATTTCTGATCAGATGACTGCAACTTCCTTATCTGGCAAAAATCATCTTAGGGTGATTGTGCACAATTATTATCATTTTTTATAGTCTTCATTAATTTGTTGTATTTTAACATCAGTGTTTCTTATACTTCCGGACTTTAACTAGTGGCCTATTATAAGTTAAATAAGAATAGGACATTTAAAAGAGTATAGTGATTAAACCTGCTATCGCAGTTACCACTTGTTCAGCTAAGTTAGAAATCCATTAAGAAACTGATTTGTTAGCAGGTCTCCATCGCCATTCTTGCTCTCTTAATGCACCTTAAGGAGCTCTTTAACTTTAAAATAATTGAGGTACCGTTGATTTACAATATTATGTGAGTATCAGGTGTACAACATAGTGATTCATAATTTTTAAAGGTTATGCTCCATGTATAGTTATTATAAAATATTGACTATATACCCTGGGCTGTACAATATGTCCTTATTTTTTTTTCTTAAAAAATTTTTTTTTATTTCTTAACAACTTCATTGGAGTATAATTGCTTTACAATGGTGTGTTAGTTTCTGCTTTATAACAAAGTGAATCAGTTATACATATACATATGTTCCCATATCTCTTCCCTCTTGCGTCCCTCCCACCCTCCCTATCCCACCCCTCTAGGTGGTCACAAAGCACCGAGCTTATCTCCCTGTGCTATGCGGCTGCTTCCCACTAGCTATCCATTTTACGTTTGGTAGTGTATATATGTCCATGCCACTCTCTCACCCTGTCACAGCTTACCCTTCCCCCTCCCCATATCCTCAAGTCCATTCTCTATCAGGTCTGTGCCTTTATTCCCATCTTGCCCCTAGGTTCCACATGACCATTTTTCTTTTTTCTTAGATTCCATATATATGTGTTAGCATATGGTATTTGTCTTTCTCTTTCTGACTTACTTCACTCTGTATGACAGACTCTAGGCCCATCCACCTCATTACAAATAGCTCAATTTCGTTTCTTTTTATGGCTGAGTAATATTCCATTGTATATATGTGCCACATCTTCTTTATCCATTCCTCTGTCAATGGACACTTAGATTGCTTCCATGTCCTGGCTATTGTAAATAGAGCTGCACTGAACATTGTGGTAATGTCTCTTTTTGAATTATGGTTTTCTTAGGGTATATGCCCAGTAGTGGGATTGCTGAGTCGTATGGTAGTTCTGTTTTTAGTTTTTTAAGGAACCTCCATAGTGTTCTCCATAGTGGCTGTATCAATTTACATTCCCACCAATAGTGCAAGAGTTTTCCCTTTTCTCCACACCCTCTCCAGCATTTATTGTTTCTAGATTTTTTGATGATGGCCATTCTGACTGGTATGAGATGATACCTCATTGTAGTTTTGATTTGCATTTCTCTAATGATTAATGATGTTGAGCATCCTTTCATGTGTTTGTTGGCAATCTGTATATATTCTTTGCAGAAATGTCTATTTAGGTCTTCTGCCCATTTTTGCATTGGGTTGTTTGTGTTTTTTTGATACTGAGCTGCTTGTAAATTTTGGAGGTTAATCCTTTGTCAGTTGCTTCATTTGAAAATATTTTCTCCCATTCTGAGGGTTGTCGTTTCGTCTTGTTTATGGTTTCCTTTGCTGTGCAAAAGCTTTTAATTTTCATTAGGTCCCATTTGTTTATTTTTGTTTTTATTTCCATTTCTCTAGGAGGTGGGTCAAAAAGGATCTTGCTGGGCTTCCCTGGTGGTGCAGTTGTTGAGAGTCCGCCTGCCGATGCAGGGGACACGGGTTTGTGCCCCATTCTGGGAAGATCCTACATGCTGTGGAGTGGGTAGGCCCGTGAGCCATGGCCGCTGAGCCTGCGCGTCCGGAGCCTGTGCTGCGCAACGGGAGAGGCAACAACAGTGAGAGGCTCACGTACCACAAAAAAAAAAAAAAAAAAAAAAAAAAAAAAGGATCTTGCTGTGATTTATGTCATAGAGTGTTCTGCCTATGTTTTCCTCTAAGAGTTTGATAGTGTCTGGCCTTACATTTAGGTCTTTACTCCATTTTGAGTTTATTTTTGTGTATGGTGTTAGGGAGTGTTCTAATTTCATACTTTTACATGTACCTGTCCAGTTTTCCCAGCACCACTTATTGAAGAGGCTGTCTTTTCTCCACTGTATATTCTTGACTCCTTTATAAAAAATAAGATGACCATATGTGCGTGGGTTTATCTCTGGGCTTTGTATCCTGTTCCATTGATCTATATTTCTGTTTTTGTGCCAGTACCATACTGTCTTGATTACTGTAGTCTTGTAGTATACTTTGAAGTCAGGGAACCTGATTCCTCCAGCTCTGTTTTTCGTTCTCAAGATTGCTTTGGCTATTCGGGGTCTTTTGTGTTTCCATATAAATTGTGAAAGTTTTTGTTCTAGTTCTGTGAAAAATGCCAGTGGTTGTTTGATAGGGATTGCATTGAATCTGTAGATTGCTTTGGGTAGTATAGTCATTTTCACAATGTTGATTCTTCCCATCCAAGAACATGGTATATCTCTCCATCTATTTGTATTATCTTTAATTTTTTTCATCAGTGTCTTATAATTTTTTGCATACAGGTCTTTTGTCACCTTAGGTAGGTTTATTCCTAGATATTTTATTCTTTTTGTTGCAATGGTAAATGGGAGTGTTTTCTTCATTTCACTTTCAGATTTTTCATCATTAGTGTATAGGAATGCCAGAGATTTCTGTGCATTAATTTTGTATGCTGCTACTTTACCAAATTCACTGATTAGCTCTAGTAGTTTTCTGGTAGCATCTTTAGGATTCTCTATGTATAGTATAATGTCATCTGCAAACGGTGACAGCTTTACTTCTTCTTTTCCGATTTGGATTCCTTTTATTTCTTTTTCTTCTGTGATTGCGGTGGCTAAAACATCCAAAACTATGTTGAATAAGAGTGGTGAGAGTGGGCAATCTTGTCTTGTTCCTCATCTTAGTGGAAATGGTTTCAGTTTTTCACCATTGAGCATGATGTTGGCTGTGGGTTTGACATATATGGCCTTTATTATGTTGAGGAAAGTTACCTCTATGCCTACTTTCTGGAGGGTTTTTACCATAAATGGGTGTTGAATTTTGTCGAAAGCTTTCCCTGCACCTATTGAGATGATCATATGGTTTTTCTCCTTCAGTTTGTTAATATGGTGTATCACATGATTGATTTGCATATATTGAAGAATCCTTGCATCCCTGGGATAAACCCCACTTGATCATGGTGTATGATCCTTTTAACGTGTTGTTGGATTCTGTTAGCTAGTATTTTGTTGAAGTTTTTTGCATCTTTGTCCATCAGTGATATTCGCCTGTAGTTTTTTTTCTTTGTGTCATCTTTGTCTGGTTTTGGTATCAGGGTGATGGTGGCCTCATAGAATGAGTTTGGGAGTGTTCCTCCCTCTGCTATATTTTGGAAAGTTTGAGAAGGATAGGTGTTAACTCTTCTCTAAATGTTTGATAGAATGCACCTGTGAAGCCATCTGGTCCTGGGCTTTTGTTTGTTGGAAGATTTTTAATCACAATTTCATATTCAGTGCTTGTGATTGGTCTGTTCATATTTTCTATTTCTTCCAGGTTCAGTCTTGGAATGCTGTGCATTTCTAAGAATTTGTCCATTTCTTCCAGGTTGTCCATTTTATTGGCATATAGTTGCTTGTAGTAATCTCTCATGATCCTTTGTATTTCTGCAGTGTCAGTTGTTACTCTCCTTTTTCATTTCTAATTCTATTGATTTGAGTCTTCTCCCTTTTTTTCTTGATGAGTCTGGCTAATGATTTATCAATTTTGTTTATCTTCTCAAAGAACCACCTATTAGTTTTATTGATCTTTGCTATCGTTTCCTTCATTTCTTTCTCATTTTTTTCTGGTTTGATCTTTATGATTTCTTTCCTTCTGCTTTGGGGTTTTTTGTTCTTTCTCTTATTGCTTTAGGTGTAAGGTTAGGTTGTTTCTTTGAGGTGTTTCTTGTTTCTTTAGGTAGGATTGTATTGCTCTAAACTTCCCTCTTAGAACTGCTTTTGCTGCATTCCATAGGCTTTGGGTCATCATGTTTTCATTGTCATTTGTGTCTAGGTATTTTTTAATTTCCTCTTTTTTTCTTCAGTGATCTCTTGGTTATTAAGTAGTGTATTGTTTAGCCCCCATGTGTCTGTATTTTTTACAGATTTTTTCTTGTAATTCATATCTAGTCTCATAGTGTTGTGGTCGGAAAAAATACTTGATACAATTTCAGTTTTCTTAAGCTTACCAAGGCTTGATTTGTGACCCAAGATATGATTTATCCTGGAGAATGTTCCATGAGCGCTTGAGAAGAAAGTGTTTTCTGTTGCTTTTGGATGGAATGTCCTATAAATATCAATTAAGTCCATCTTGTTGAATGTATCACTTAAAGCTTGTGTTTCCTTGTTTATTTTCATTTTGGGTGATCTGTCCATTGGTGAAAGTGGGGTGTTAAATTCCCCTACTGTGATTGTGTTACTGTCGATTTCCCCTTTTATGGATGTTAGAATTTGCCTTATGTATTGTGGTGCTCCTATGTTGGGTGCATAAATATTTACAATTGTTATATCTTCTTCTTGGATCAATCCCTTGACCATTATGTAGTGTCCTTCTTTGTCTCTTGTAATAGTCTTTATTTTAAAGTCTATTTTGTCTGATATGAGAATTGTTACTTCAGCTTTCTTTTGCTTTCCATTTGCATGGAATATCTTTTTCCATCCCCTCAGTTTCAGTCTGTATGTGTCCCTAGGTCTGAAGTGGGTCTCTTCTAGACGGCATACATATGGGTCTTGTTTTTGTATCCATTCAGCCAGTCTATGTTTTTGGTTGGAGCATTTAATCCATTTTCATGTAAGGTAATTATCAATATGTATGTTCCTATTACCCTTTTCTTAATTGTTTTGGGTTTGTTATTGTAGGGCTTTTCCTTCTCTTGTGTTTCCTGCCTAGAGAAGGTCCTTTAGCAGTTGTTTTAAAGCTGGTTTGGTGGTGCTGAA
Source organism: Lagenorhynchus albirostris (assembly GCF_949774975.1). Classification (NCBI taxonomy): domain Eukaryota; kingdom Metazoa; phylum Chordata; class Mammalia; order Artiodactyla; family Delphinidae; genus Lagenorhynchus; species Lagenorhynchus albirostris. The sequence continues at coordinate 110,983,149 of NC_083097.1, read as the reverse complement.
TTCTCTTAGCCTTTGCTTGTCTGTAAAGTTTTTAATTTCTCCATCAAATCTGAATGAGTTCCTTGCTGGGTAGAGTAATCTTGGTTGTAAGTTTTCCCCTTTCATCACTTTAAAATGTCTGCCACTCCCTTCTGGCTTGCAGAGTTTCTGCTCAAAGATCAGCGTTAACCTTATGGGGATTCCCTTGTGTGTTATTTGTTGTTTTTCCCTTGCTGCTTTTTTGTTTTGTTCTTTTTTTTAAAAAAATTATTTATTTATATTTTTGGCTGTGTTGGGTCTTCGTTTCTGTGCAAGGGCTTTCTGTAGTTGCGGCAAGCAGGGGCCACTCTTCATCGCGGTGCGCCGGCCTCTCACTATCGCCGCCTCTCTTGTTGCACAGCACAGGCTCCAGATGCGCAGGCTCCGTAGTTGTGGCTCATGGGACTAGTTGCTCTGTGGCATGTGGGATCTTCCCAGAGCAGGGCTCGAACCTGTGTCCCCTGCATTGGCAGGCAGATTTTCAACCATTGCGCCACCAGGGAAGCCCGTCCCTTGCTGCTTTTAATATTTTTTCTTTGTATTTAATTTTTGATAGTTTGATTAATGTGTGTCTTGGTGTGTTTCTCCTTGGATTTTTCCTGTTTGGGACTCTGTGATTCCTGGACTTGAATAACTATTTCCTTTCCCATGTTAGGGAAGTTTTCAACTATAATCTCTTCAAATATTTTCCCAGTCCCTTTCTTTTTCTCTTCTTCTTCTGGGACCCCCTATAATTCGAATGATGGTGCGTTTAATGTTGTCCCACAGGTCTCTGAGACTGTCCTCAATTCTTTTCATTCTTTTTTCTTTATTCTGCTCTGCAGGAGTTATTTCCACTATTTTATCTTCCAGGTCACTTATCCGTCCTTCTGCCTCAGTTATTCTGCTATTGATCCCTTCTAGAGAATTGTTAATTTCATTTATTGTGTTGTTCATCACTGTTAGTTTGCTCTTTAGTTCTTCTAGGTCCTTGTTAAACGTTTCTTGTATTTTCTCTATTCTATTTCCAAGATTTTGGATCATCTTTACTATCATTATTCTGAATTCTTTTTCATGTAGACTGCCTATTTCCTCTTCATTTGTTAGGTCTGGTGGGTTTTTATCTTGCTCCTTCATCTGCTGTGTGTTTTTCTGTCTTCTCATTTTGCTTAACTTACTGTGTTCGGGGTCTCCTTTTCTCAGGCTGCAGGTTCGTAGTTCCCATTGTTTTTGGTGTTTGTCCCCAGTGGCTAAGGTAGGTTCAGTGGGTTGTGTAGGCTTCCTGGTGGAGGGGACTAGTGCCTGTGTTCTGGTGGATGAGGCTGGATCTTGTCTTTCTGGTGGGCAGGTCCACGTCTGGTGGTGTGTTTTGGGGTGTCTGTGGCCTTACTATGATTTTAGGTAGCCTCTCTGCTAATGGATGGGGTTGTGTCCCTGTCTTGCTAGTTGTTTCGCATAGGGTGTCCAGCACTGTAGCTTGCTGGTCGTTGAGTGAAGCTGGGTCTTGGCATTGAGATAGAGATCTCTGGGAGATTTTCGCCATTTGATATTACATGGAGCTGGGAGGTCTCTTGTGGACCAGTGCCCTGTACTTGGCTCTCCCACCTCAGAGGCATAGTCCTGATGCCTGGCTGGGGCACCAAGAGCCTTTCAGCCTCACGGCTCAGAATAAAAGGGAGAAAAAATAGAAAGGAAGGAAGAAAGAAAGAAGATAAAATAAAATAAAGTAAAATAAAATAAAATAGTTATTAAAATAAAAAATAATTATTAAGAAACAAATTTTTAAAGTAAAAAATAGCAAACAACAAAAAAACAGACAGACGAACCCTAGGACAAATGGTAAAAGCAAAGCTATACAGACAAAATCACACACAGAAGCAGACACATACACACTCACAAAAAGAAAAAAGGGGAAAAAATATATATATCTTTGCTCCCAAAGTCCACCTCCTCAATTTGGGATGATTCATTGTCTATTCATGTATTCCACAGATGCAGGGTACATCAAGTTGATTGTGGAGATTTAATCCTCTGCGCCTGAGGCTGTTGGGAGAGGTTTCCGTTTCTGTTCTTTGTTCGCACAGCTCCCCGGGTTCAGAAGCTTTGGATTTGGCCCCGCCTCTGCGTGTAAGTCGCCTGAGGGCGTCTGTTCTTCGCTCAGACAGGACGGGGTTAAAGGAGCAGCTGATGCGGGGGCTCTGGCTCACTCAGGCCGGGTGGAGGGAGGGTTACGGATGCAGGGTTAGCCTGCGGTGGCAGAGGCCAGCCTGACGTTGCACCAGCCTGAGGCGTGCCATGCATGCATTCTCCCGGGGAAGTTGTCCCTGGATCATGGGACCCTGTCAGTGGCGGGCTGCACAGGCTCCCGGGAGGGGAGGTGTGGAGAGTGTCCTGTGCTCGCACACAGGCTTCTTGGTGGCGGCAGCAGCAGCCATGGCGTCTCATGCCCGTCTCTGGGGTCCGCGCTGTTAGCCGCGGCTCGCGCCCGTCTCTGGAGCTCGTTTAAGCGGCGCTCTTAATCCCCTCTCCTCGCGTACCAGGAAACAAAGAGGGAAGAAAAAGTCTCTTGCCTCTTCGGCAAGTCCAGACTTTTCCCCGGGCTCCCTCCCGGCTAGCCGCGGTGCACTAACCCCCTGCAGGCTGTGTTCACGCCGCCAACCCCAGTCCTCTCCCGGAGCTCCGACCGAAGCCCGAGCCTCAGCTCCCAGCCCTGCCCGTCCCGGCGGGTGAGCAGACAAGCCTCTCGGGCTGGTGAGTGCTGGTCGGCCCTGATCTTCTGTGCGGGAATCTCTTCGCTTTGCCCTCCGCACCCCTATTGCTGTGCTCTCCTCCGCGGCCCGAAGCTTTCCCCCTCCGCCACCCGCAGTCTCCGCCCGCGAAGGGGCTTCCTAGTGTGTGGAAAGCTTTCCTCCTTTACAGCTCCCTCCCACTGGTGCAGGTCCCGTCCCTATTCTTTTGTCTCTGTTTATTCTTTTTTCTTTTGCCCTACCCAGGTACGTGGGGGGTTTCTTCCCTTTTGGAAGGTCTGAGGTCTTCTGCCAGCGTTCAGTAGGTGCTCTGTAGGAGTTGTTCCACGTGTACATGTATTTCTGATGTATTTGTGGGTTGGAAGGTGATCTCTGCGTCTTACTCTTCTGCCATCTTGAAGCTCCTCCTATCCTTATTTTCTACGTAGTAGTTTGTAGCTAGGAGTTCATTAACTTTTAAATAATTATTTTATGTTATTATTATTTTTTAAATGGAAATGGAAATCCTTACTTACGGACATGGACCCTTGCTTCTGTCCGTAATCCTCTAGAAGGTTCGTAGGCGCTCTTTGGGTCAGGCAGAGCAAGAGGCACCTTTGGTCCCACTCTGGTTTTGCCGAGGATGGTACTGTGGGGTGCATTAGCTTTTCAGGAGGCAGGGTTGACCACGCTCCAGGAGGCCAAGCGTCCAGCATGTCAGAGCTGGAAGAGGCACAGCAGTCATGTGGTCCAGATCTCTTAATACTCTGTACTGAGAAGGAAACCATCCCAGAAATTTACCAGCCATGATGAGAGCAAGCACTGTCTTTTCTCTCCTTACAAAGGATTGCAGAAACGTTCTGTTGTTGAGCACATCCCCTGCCCCCCTCCCCAGGGATAATGGACCCGCATTTCCTGTGGCAGGCATAATGGCTTTTCTGTCAGCTGTGCCAAGTGGCCTGTTGAGGCTGGGAGGATGACAAAGATGGGCATTTATCTCTGGAGTTCAGGAGTGATTTCCAATCCTCATCTCTGCTATGTACCTGGGACACTGAGTAGATTTAGGTCCATGTGGTTCTGTTGTGGATTTAGAAAGCGAACACTCAAAGAGTCTTCCTTGAAGCCAGGAGCTGTTGGTAAGGCCAGTAAGTGGGAGCAGTGTGGCTTTCCACACAACAATCTTTGTGACCCACAGGACAGACCCAGAGAACCCCAAACATCTGATGTAAAATGCAGGAGACAGTTGCTGTCTTTCTGGAGCATCAAGTTGCCCCCAGCAGTGGAGCTAACTTCCTTGCATCGAAATGCTTTTCAAAGCCTTTTAAATTGGAGTTTTATTCTCTTTTTCCTTTTTTTCCATGACAGAAGCCTCTCTGTATTCTGAAGGAAGATTGAGGGTAATCTTTTTTGCTGGCTGGTGGCTCTGCCTGCGGCCCTGCATAGCAGATCAGCCGGGATGGCAGTGGTCTTGGGGCAGGCACAAAAGCAAATTTTACACAGAGACGAAACTCTCTACCAAGATGTGCGTGCAGCAACGGCAGGTCTAGTGTTTTGGTTCTGATGGTTTCCTTCTGCAAAGTGTAGGAAAAATTCCATTCCCGTTCATTCAGGGAGGTCTCTGGTCTCCCTCTTGTGACTCCATCCAGACTGAATGTGAGTGCGGAGTGGCTGCTGCTTCACTGGTTACTTCGAGCTGTGGTTCTCGTCCTTTGAGGGGTTCACAGAGCCCTTTGAGAGTCGTTGAATGTGATGGGTCATCTCCACAAAATGGCCGTTGCACAGGCGCTGAGTTCTGCCAATACTTCCGCGGTAGGGGTGGGTGTTCACAGACTATCTGGAAATCCATACGCCCGAGGTCCAGGATGCTGAGGTTGACAGTATCTGTGGTCCTGTGTGGAGCAGAGTCAGACCCATCACAACCCATACCAGCTGCCTATGGAGAAATGGCTGCTGGGCCTGTGTGTGCATCCCACACGGAGGATTACCTTATGTCGGGAAGATTAAGCTGCTAAAAATCCTCTTCTTGGCGTTTCTCCCTTGGGTTTGCAACTTCTTTTCTCCTGTTTCGCTGACTCGTATTCTTCCTCCTCTTCCATCAACACAAGTATTTGTCGAAATTCTGATCTGAGCCTTTGTCTCTTCTCTCTAAATCCCCTCGCTGAATAATCTTGACCATCACTTGACCTTTTAGCCATTGATTTCCCAACCGACTTTTCAATGCTGCGTTCTCTCTTGAGCTCCAGACTCCTTTCCAACTACCATGCAGTTGCCTCTTAAATCCAGCACCTTCCAGAGCCGCCACCCCTCCTGCCACCCACCCACTCTTCTCTCTCCACGCTGCCTCCCCCAAGCCGACTGCCTGCTGGAACCATGGACGCTACCACCGATGGCCTCCAGGGCAGCCATGTGTGTGTGTCCCCTTCTCCGCATCCCTACATCACGGCCTGGAAGGTTTCAGAATTCTTCCATGCAGCCTCCCAGCTCACTTGTCCCTCAAATCAGATTCTAAATTGTAGCCGTGCCACCTTCAGGCTGAGAAGCCTTGTTTGCTCCTTGTTCCCTATAGACCAGTAGATCCCTAGCTCAGATGTACTCAGGCTCGCCACAGTGGGACCCACCTGTAGCAGATGCCGTTCATGTCCCGCTTGCATCCCTTAGGTCCTACCATATCAGTGCCCTCCCCCTGCCAGAATCTGTGGCTCTGTGCCTCAGGGCCCGCTAGCATCGATGTGTAAATGTTGGGCCCTGGCAGCAGAGCTCCTGTGCTAGGGCACAGGACAGGTTAGAAGGGCCAGGGAATTAATGCCTCCCTCATCCCTGAGAGAAATCCTCAATAAATAAATGACTGATGGGAGTGGATATATAAACACCGCAGCTTCTCTGTCCCTTGGGTGAGGTAACTCTGAGGTGCATATTCTGCTGCGTCTCCCTCAGGGCTGGTATTTCCTGGGACCACCTCCCAAATACACTACTTACACTGAAGTCTTTATTTCAGGGTCTGTTTCTGGGGGAACCCAAATTAAATCACCCCGTCACCAGGGGCTCTGCCTTTCTCTGACCTTCCCCTGGCTCTGTCTTTGTACCTTTGCTCAAGCCAGGTACTCCCCGTCTCTGCTTTCGGGACTCCTGCCATCTTTAGGTGAACCTGAAAGGTGGCCTCTTCCAGGACGCCTTCTCTAGGACCCCACCCAACACTCCCAGCACACTTTCTGCTGGCACCCCTCTCTACATTATATCGTTGTTCATTGGATTTGGTGTCTCTTTTCTGTAGGAATGATGTCTTTCTAAATGTTTTTATCCCCTGCAGCACCTAACCCAGAGCTTGGCACTTGGACCTTCAACAAATGCTTATTGAGTTAAACTCTCTTAGTTCTCCCAAATTATTGTGACCCTCTCCTTGCACATACTTTGCCAAGACACCCATCCTGAGGCTTAGTGGCCTAGTGCCCTGCATTCTTTCTTTGGAGGCAGGTTGAGTCTTCTCCTCCGAACTGTCCTTCAGACTAGAGGCCCAGGGAGGTTCTTAAAATTTATCAAGCAACGAATATTCAGATAGCGAACCATGTACTAGGCATGGTGCCTAGGGGGATGAAAATATAAGAGTGAGTCTTAAATTCAAAATGCTTACGGTTAACCTATTAATTCAGGGTTGGCAAGCATTCTGTAAAGGGTCAGGTAGTAAATAGTGTAGGCCTTCTGGGACACATAGTTTCTGCGGCCCCCTTCCCCTCCTCTCCCTTCTCCTCTCCCTTCCACTTCTTCTCTTCCTCCTCTTCTTCTCCCTTAAAAAAATTTACAAACCATTCTTCGTTCTCAGGATGAACAAAAAGAAGCTGTGATCTGCCCTTGCATTAGTTCAATGATTCACCCAAGTGGCATTTATTAAGTGCTTCCTCTGTGCCTAGCACCTCTTTGGCAAAGTTACTCCTCCTGACGGGTCCCCTCCCAGGCTGGGTACATACCTGGCAGGTTGTGAAATATCCCTGAGAAGTTGAGATGAGTTGAGCACAGTGCTGACCACAGCCCTGGGCTGGGGACCAGGGAAGGTTCCTCTCCTGCACCCCTGCTCCTTCTCTGCATGGCTTCTCCCTAACAACATGCCTTTTTTTTTTTTTTTTTTTGCGGTACGCGGGCCCCTCACTGTTGTGGCCTCTCCCGTTGCCGAGCACAGGCTCCGGACGCGCAGGCTCAGCGGCCATGGCTCACAGGCCCAGCCGCTCCGCGGCATGTGGGGTCCTCCTGGACCGGGGCACGAACCCACGTCCCCTGTGTCAGCAGGCGGACTCTCGACCACTGCGCCACCAGGGAAGCCCACAGCATGCCTTTCTTGACTGTAATTTTAATTTCTGCTGGAGGTCAGCTGGTCTTCCTTCCTACATGGCCGCTCTCCCTGCTTGAATTGTATGGGTAATGGCATCATCTTATCTCTGCTTTTACTTTGGAACTGACTCCGTATTAACCTCCTACCTGGCCTCCATCCTTTACGTTTTTCCTGCCGCATTTGCTATGTGCCCTTCTCTTGTTTTTGTTGCCTCTCGCCACTGTACTCTGCCTCTGGCTTCGTCCAGCTCACCTCCCTTCCTGACTGTCAGGGGCCTTCCCAGGAATCACTGATAGCCTTTATGCCTCTCTTGCGCACAATCAGTCTCTTCCATTACTGGTCCCCAGGGCTCTGCAGTGGCCCGATGTCAGCCTGAGGTCACAGCCAGTCACTGCCCAAAGAGGTGTCCGCTTACTGGCTGCAACCCAGCTCTGTTTTGGACTCAAGAGTTTCCTGAGTGTCAGAGCCCTGCCCTGCACTGTTCACCACGGTGGTTGCCTCTGTGATGAATTAGATCCCTTGGCATTCTTGCCGTCTTCACCTCGAAGGAGTCAGTCATGCACTGGTTAATTTGGTCTTTGCAATAGATAATAAGAAAGTAACATTTTCTATAAAAAACCCTTCCTGGAGGTACAGATACATGATAGATAGAAACCTTATGCCTTAAACTGTCCACCCTTCCCTACTGGCATTCGTCACTCACAGTTACCCATTCTACAGAAATCCACTGTAATGAAGAGGAGGAATAATGTGCACATTCCCAAGTTTCCCTTGGTTTGCAGAATTCACTGCCAGCTTTTATAAAGTAGTGAGCTTCCTCAGTGCATTTTAAGTGGCCTTCTTTGCAAGATTTTGATTCAGGTATAACTTTTCGGGAGCACAGGGAATGCATAAAGCACTCTCTGGCATATTCATGCTCACCTGGAGAGAAAAGTTACCCCAAGTAAGTGAGGAGAAGATCATTTGCAAGTCTGATGTGGATGTTCTACCCTAAATCCCATAGGGCAGTAAGTTCATATTCCAGAATGTGGATTTCTCCTACTCTTTTATCTTAAGAAGCTCACCTGTAAGAATCTGTCTTTGGAATGCAGGAGAGTCAAGATCTGAGGATTCGGGTCGAATGTGATTATGATCTACTGAAGGAATTCTGCAGATCACGGTGGTATTTGAACAGACCCCTCAGAGAGTGCTACCCACTGAAGAGGGCCTTGTATCAGCTTTCTCTCTGCTCAGAGGTTCCCAACCTGGTGTTCTCAGACCCCAAGCTGTCTACCTGTAGGCTTCCAGCCCTCTGAAAAGGCATGCAATTTTATGTGCCCCTGCTTCTATGCATCCTTTTGGGGAGAAAGTCTAGGACTTTCTTTGGATTTGCAAAGGGTTTGGGATCCCGAAATCCTCACCCGTGTCGTTGTCTCAGGAGTTGAGATGCTCCACGAAGTTGGATCCTTTGGTTTGTTCTCTGCTGGGTCTCAGCTCCTGGAGCGGTGCCTGGTGCACAGTTGGTGCTCATTGTATATGTATGGGTTGAATGATTCAATAAGTGAGTGAATAAAATGGCCGCACCGGGACTTGAACCTGGGCTGCTCTGACCCCAGAGCACTCTGCTCTTCATCCTCCTAAAGGAAAGAGGATACTTGTTTTTCCAGGAAGGCTGGAGTGGGAGTTGGGCACACAACTTGTGAATCAAAGACCCAAATCTCTGCAAAAGAAATCTCAGAGCAATAACCACAGCAAAGACTGCAAGAGGCAAGGCAAATCGGATTTTCTGAGGCGCTCTCTGAGCAGTTACCTCTGAGCCTGGGGAGGGTCTGGGCTCTGGCCAGCCCTGGATGCTGGCGGGCAGGGGATGTGGAGCAGAGTGCTTCTGAGGTGACTGTAGCAGGAAGCAGCTGGCTCTGGCTCTGGCTCTGGGGAGCAGAACGTGGGCCAGGCTACTGCCACGTTGTGTTGCAGAAGTACTGCCGGGGGCTGCTGTGGGTGCTGAAGGAGCCAGTTCCCTGAAGGGACAAGGCACTGGACCGAGGGTCAGAGGGTCTAGTGTCCGGGTCTGACTCTGGCTCTTGACACACCTTGGCTCCCCTGCTCCCCGCTCTCGATTTCAGTCTCTCTCTTTCTGTAGAAGGGTTTGCAGTGTTTGTTTTTATTCTTCCCAGGGTTAGTTGGGGGAGGTGGTGAGGATTGGTGACTGGGTCTTACAAACTATAAAGTATAGAAGGCCCTTGGGGAAACAGGGATCCAGCTGAATGTGCTGGACAGGTGTCCTCCTGTCTGGGGTCTGGGTCAGTGTGCTTGTACCCTGTAGTCAGCTGGTCAAACAGATGCTCCTGGTGAGCAAGGGCTCCTGGGAAATGCATGGGGTCAAAGTTGGCCAGAACCTGGGAACGCATGGAGGGGGCTCAGAGGGCATGTGGCACTGTCATGGGAGACTCATAGGCTATTCAAGTGAGTGTGTGAGGATAGTCATTTGTCTGGAAAGTCGAAGAAGGAGGAGCTAGGACTCCATCTATGCCCTAAGCTAACGATCTGGCCCTTTTTAGAGAATAAGAGTCAGTTATTAGAGCCACTTAATTAATTCCAAGATGCTGAGCTGAGCAAGACAGGTTTAGCCCACTCCCAGTGGCAGAGCAGGTGCTGGCTCATCTTGCGGGCAAACATGGCCAGTGGCCCATCTCAGAGTTATGAGGGTGGGGGCGTGTTCCAGTTAATAGAGGGATTTGTGTGCAAAGTAGCTGGGGATTTCCTGATTCAGAATCCTGGAGGGGAGGTGAGCAATTCCCAGCATTTCCAGCACTCCTGAAGTTTGGTTTAGACTGAATGACACAGCAAATAGTCTTCCTGGACCCGAAGGCCATTTCCAAGGGAGAGGGCAAAACTGTCGTGAATGGGGTAAAGCCCTGTTGGATTGGAGATTTAGTGCCATCCTGCTCAAAAGCAGAGGAAATGGATGTTGTAGTTGCCTTGTCAGCATCTACCCAGGCTCTCCCTGATCTAGCAACCTCGTGGTTTGAGTGGCCCTAATTGTCCAAGTCAGTCAGAGAAATCCCACTCCCACCTTGCTGGAGGGATAGATGGAGAGATGGTCCAATCAGAACAAAGCTTAGGGCTTTAGTGCAGTGGTCTGAGAAATGTCACTCTTTTCCCCTCTGGATGTGAAAAGTCAAGCACAGAGTCCTGGTTTCTATTGGCGGTCCTTTTGTGACCATGACGGAAGAGGATCTGAAGACAAAATTAACACATGGGGGGCAGCTAAGTAGAGAGGATCACAAAGAAATAGAGCTGGACTTTCTGGAGATATGAGTCCATAAATCTCCTTTATCATTCAAGTCAATTTGAGTTGGCTTTTCTGATTCTTTTTTATTGAAGTATAGTTGATTCACAATGTTGTGTTAGTTTCAGGTGTGAATCACAGCAAAGTGATGATTCAGTTGGCTTTTCTGATTCTTGCATTGAGTGCTTTCTAACTGACATGTAGGACCTGTTGGTTTCTCAGGTTCTCTCAATCCTAGAAGTTAATGATTTGGCTTTTTTTTTTTTTTAATGTCCTGAGGCTAGAGCCCAAAGCAGGTGGAAATGAACATCTGGGGCTAACGTTCACCTTAGACACCGAGGCTTTGTATCGGAGGTTGGAACGTTGGTAGCTGATCTGTGCCGGCACCTCTTTGACCGGATCATCTCAGATCCCTTTACAAGCATGGAGAGGCCCTCTTTGCCTTGTTGGGACACTTAGGTCTAGAGGCTTGTCTAGCTTGTGGTTGGTTTGTTGGTGGTTAGATATGGTCCAGATCTAGAAGAGTCCAACCTGAAAATTGAGGTTTGTTCTTCAAATGGTCTGTGAGCAGGAAAACACTAGTGAATTGAGAAAATGATCTCTTCTCAGTTGTGTTCTTACCTGCCAGAGTCAATTATTCATCTTAGAGCTCACTGTGTTACTTAAAATTGTACAGTTCCTAAGCCCATATGTCAAGGGAAGCCAAACAAACAAGCTTCCGCTTTACAAATCCTCAGATGTTTCCACAAAGGCTCCCTTAACTGTCTCTGACAGTAAGAAAATTAATAGATGCAGCTGACAATGTGTAAAATGATCGTATGTGTCGAGGTCTCAGAGGATAACATAATGTCTTCACTAGAAACAATTGGTGTGTTGTGGATTAGTAGCGCAGGAGACGGATGGCTAGAAAGCCTGCCATGGGTTAAATGCCATCATTACTGGCTCTTTCAATCAGGAAATAGCTATCAAGGACCTGCAGCGTGCCTAACACTGGGCTGGTACCCAGAATCCATGTGTGCCACATAATGTGAAAGGGGGAGAATTGCATTCCTTCACCTTGAGGAGCTTCCCTGTCAAACTGGGAAGAGAAGGTACACATACTTACCAGCCAGGGTGTACTTTGCAGATGTGTATGTTCTCAGAAGTCTGGAAGAAGGAAACAATTGTTGGTATCTGGGCTTTCTCAGGGAAAATGGGGCTTGAATTAGACTTCAAAGGAATTGAGCAAATTATTATTTGGACTGGAATTGTGTATTATCGAATGAACCTTGAAGCAGCCATTCATTGGCTAGGGCTTGGGGATTTTATTTACCGAGAATGTTGGGAAAAATTCTACTATAACAAGAACTGGCCTGCCCTGTATTTGTCCTATATTTAAAACATGTAATTTTTCAAAGTAACAGCAGAGAACATGAAATTTAAACGTAGGCTTCTTTATGGAGTCTTGGAAATGACTTTTCTTCCTGGATGGAATTGGACCATTGACTGTGTTAGGTTTAGTGGTGATTGAGCAAAGAGTATTTTCTATTTGATCTTATTATATTTTAATCACATTGCCAGAAGTGTCAGAATAGTACAAAATGAGAAACTTCACAGGCTCATATTTCATTATAAAGTCAGTTTGTACAGGGCTTTGGAAGGGACCTCACTTGCATTGATTTGCTGTGGTGATCAATTATGGCTCAGCTCTAATGGACTGGAGCTGGTGGGCCGGGAGCTTCCGCCATGCTGAGCCTGAAGGTCACTTCCCCACATCCTTCTGCCTGGAGTCCACCACTCTGTTCGCTGTTTTACGGTGTGACTTGAATCTGGAGGTCAGTGGATGAAATGCCACTCTCTGTGGCTCTGGTTTGCTGACACATCAAGCCATCATGGCTGAACAAATATTGCCTGTGGGCTGAATCATATTTTGAAATATTCACTTTTCTTGTCTATCCCCCACCCTCCTGCTTCCCATTCAAGCAGGTAGCAGGCTTGGGGCTTCATTGCCTCGGTGGAATTGCATTGGCCAGGCTGCAGGCAGAAGTCGCCTGTGTGACTTGTTGGCTTTTATTTTCTACAAGCTCAACCCTGTGGTATAGGATGAGATTTTAGGAAAAAGGCAGAATGCATGGGAAAGGCAAGAGGCAGAGAGCTTCTGTCTATCTCCCTAAGTGGAGATTGCCCTGTCTGGGCATCCGAGGGTGGGTGACAAGTTCCAGACATGATACATGTGCAGAGATGGAGCTGCAGCCCCAGGGTCCCACATCCCTGTGTGATGGCATGAAGGCAGCAGAGAGCTGCAACTCACCAGACAGGGGAGGCGATGAGCAATTCAGCAGCGAGTCAGCAATTCTAGAAAGTGGAATCTCTGCCTCTTTCTGGGAACCTCATAATTCTGGTGGGACCGGGAGAATAGGGGCCCCAGAATGACCCCATGGAGCTTGATGTCCAGTGACTCTGTGGCTTCCATTCACCACCGAAGGGGCTTGTGGCCAAGGCTGACTCTTGGCGTCCTTGGTCCAACCTCTCTGGGGGCTTGGCATCTTCTCAAGATGTAGCCATGGCAGGCCTGCTTCTCTCTGCCTGCCTCTGCTGGCCCCCTGCAGTCTCCTGGGACAGCCCCTCTCTCTTACTGCCCTCCTAGGGTTTCTGAGAGGTCCAGGAAGCTGGGCTAGGGATGGAGGGGGAGTTGGAGAGAAAGTGCTCAGTCTGTCTAGTCCTTCCATAGCAGCCAAAACCAAAATACATCCTGGCATTTAATGTTCTTTTTCTGCCATTCTTATTAAATAGAGAGGCATAATGGAGAACACAGAAATCATCCCTCAGCCCATCTACAGAAGAATGTAGAATGATCTAGTGTTGAAACTGTGACCCAGTTCAGGCCAGCGGTTCATGTGGCATCCAACAATGCTGAGTATCACTGTGTTTCTCTCAAAAATTACAAATATCTCGTGACTTCCTGTGAGTTTGCTGCAGTGCCTGGGGGTGACTTGGGGAACAGTTTGGGAATCATAATAATAGGATTCAATGGTATATAAGTTTTATATATTATTTGAAACTCTGACTAATTGCATGGTGCTCTATTTGTATATACCACATATTACTGGACCCTACTGTTGGACTTTAAGGCCATGAACAAGTTATCTCCATTATAAACATTGTTACCATAAAGAGCTTTGGAGGTTAATCTTTGAGCACATTTCTGATTTTTTTGTTAGGATAAATTCCTAGAATGGAATGGCTTGGTCACAGGGAGTCACAAGTTTAGGGCTGTTGGTCTGAATCACAACCTTTCTCTGAAAAGGTTGTACCAATTTATACTCACATTATGTACGGGCCCATTTTCCATACCATCACCAACACTAAATGTGTCATTCTGTTAAATCCTTGATAGTCTGATGGCATCTACTTGGTTAATTTGCATTTCTTTGGTTATTAGCAAGTTTGAACTTTTTCATACGTATATTAGTCTTTTCTGAATTTCCTATTTATATCTTTTGCTCATTTTCCTCTTGGAGTGTGTGATGGTTTTAAAATATGCCTGCACATTCTTTGTCACTCGTTTTTCAAAAGGTGGAGCCTAAGTCTCATCCCCTTGAACATGGGCTGGACCCACTTCTAAAGAACAGAATGTGGCAGAAGTGACGATGTGTGTCTTCCAAGGCCTGACCAGAAAAGACATTGCATTTTTCACTCTGAAATGTTTTGCTCCAGGGGAAGTCAGTGACCACGCTGTGAGGACACTCAAGCACTTCTTTCAGTAGAAGTAGTGGAAGCCGCTGCCTCAGGGGAGGAACTGAGGTCTCCTACCAACAGGCAGCACCAACTTGCCAAGTGGAAGCGAGCCGCCTTGGAGGTGGATCTTCCAGCTCCAGCCAAGCCTTCAGATGACCGCAGCCCTGGCTGACACTTAACTGCAACCTCGTGGGAGAGGAGTTCAGCTAAGGCTGCAAAGGTGGAGAATAAAACCTTATCTGCCAACTACTTCACATTTTAAAGTGAGGGGTGAGATCTGTGCTGTCCAATATGGCAGCCACCAGCTGCAAGGCGCTATTGAGCCCTGGACCCGGTGAGTCCAAACGGAGAGGCCCTGGGAGTGTAAATACACACTGGATTCTGGAGACTTAGGATTTAACAAAAGGGATGTAAACGATCTCATTAGTAAATTTTTATATTGATCACACATTGAAATGATAATATCTTAGCTGTGTGGGGTTAAATAAGTCTAACAATAGGGTCTAGTAACATGTGGTATATACAAATATAGCATAGACTTTGTACTTTTCACTTGATTGTTGATGATAAGAGGACCTTAACAGTAACCAAAAGTTGATGAACTCAGGGATACATTGATTCTCGGCCTGCCTGGGTTAAATTCTTTGAATCTCAGTGCCCTGTCGGTAAAATAGGAATAATAACAGGACATGCCTCGGTGGGTGGGTTATCAGGTTGAAATCAGACAATCCAAGTAAAGGGTTTGGTTCAGTACCTGATACATGGTGAGCACGTCACACATACCCGCTGCTATTGTTTTCACTAATCATCAAAGGAGGAAATAAACGAAGCATTTCCTATCCCGACTTCCTTGACTCAGACTAACCGAACTGTGTGTGAAGAGGATGTGCGTACAATATCCTAGTGAATTGTTTTACCATCTCTGACAGAGCTCCAGGCTGCCCTCATTTTATAGCAGTGAGGTTTGACTGCCTTTCAGATGTCAAGCCCTTGGATTTGAAATCCCTTGTATGCTGTACAAATTAGTTAGCTTTATTTTATATTGTACACATGTGGAGTTACCACCTCTTGACTTCAACAAATTTATGTGAAAATCATGGAAATGATGCTTCTTTGAATCGACTAGAGCCTTGGGTGTCTGGCTGAGACCTGCTCTGCCTCACACGCCAAGCTCTGTGTTTACAGTTCCTTCAGCTCAGCAAAGGCTCAGGCACCCAACCCTCCCCCTCAACCCCCAGATTCTAAGCCCTCCCTGAGGACGGGGCCGCTGGGCTCAGTTAGCTCAGCAAACGTGCTTCACATGGTGCTGGCTGCACCTTTTCCTGTTTTCTCTGAGTCTAGCAAAGGCCCCAGAGCAGGAGGACACAAGTGTCCCACACTCTAAAGCTAGGGGTTAGGCCTGCGCTGCCCAGTGAGGTAGCCACCGGCCATACACAGCACTGAGCACTGGGTGTGGGGAGTCCAAACTGAGAGGCCCTGTACGTGTAAAATACACACTGGATTCCAGAGACTTAGTATGAAAAAAATGCCTGTAAAATATCCCATTAGTAAATTTTTATATTGATGACACATTAAAATGATAATATCTTAGCCATATTGGGTTAAATAAAATACGCTATTAAATTTAAAGTCATCTGTTTCTTCTTACTTTTTTAATGTGGCTACTAGAAAATTTAAAGTCACACATGAGGCTCACATAGTTCTTGTGGACAGTGCCAGGTTAGGCCATCTGTGCAGGTCTTGTCAAAGAGGGGGTTGTATGGGGGAGGGGGCTAGAGATTCCAGAGTTTGTTGGCACTGTTTCCCATGATACCTGTGGTTCTGAAGAGCCAGACGGGGTCCCCATCAAAAGCAGAGATTCAGATAGGGGTAGAAACCCGAGAAGGAGCCCACTTGAGAGCATTGTCTGGGAGTCGTGAGCTGAGTCCTCAGCACACGAGTAGACTTCCAGAAACTGTTTGCTGAGGCAGGCGGGGGCCGGGGGGAGGTGGTCAGAAGTGGACAGTAGGAGGAGGCTTTGTTCCTACCAGAGGACTGCAGGTGACAGACCCTTCTCCCCACAGTGATGAGACAGGTGTTTCTGAAAAGGAGAACCAACCCTGCCCCAGCGGCCACAGAGAAAGCACCATTGACATATCACAACCCTACATCTTTGGCCTCTAACCAACCCTTCCCTGGCCTGACCTCCATCCTGGAGGGCCGGATACTCCATGTGGGGGGAGGCGAAGAGGAGGTAGGGTGCAGAGAAGGCCCTGGCAACCCCTCTCCCACGGTGGCCCAGAGCTAGGAGAAAGGATACCCTTAAACTGGATGAACTGAGAGTTCGTTTATCACACTGGGTTTTTTGTCAACCTGACAAAAAGGGACTAGTCACTTATTACCCCGTGATCTCTTTCTAACTCGGCAGCTGGAGTGACCCTACCTATTAATATGTGTGTTGAATCAGGTCCCTCCTCAGCTCAGACCCCTCCAGTGGCTTCCCTGTCACTCGGATTAAGAGCCACAGTCCTTGGCGTGTTCTCTCAGGTCACACCACCTAGGTGTGCTGTCCTGCGCTTGTCTGCATCTTGCCTCATCCTGCTGCAGTTGTGGAATAATCACCCCAAGCAGGGGTGGCTAATAAGCTCTGCTCTGTTCATGATGGGTGATTGCCCATATTTTCCTTCTCATTGGTGGCATGAGCTTAAAACCTTATTAGCTTATGACTTCTACTAGCATTCCTACTTTACCAATTATATACACACCTGGAAGTAATGTTGAATGCATTAAGTCTTATCTATGGGGGAGTGTGGATAAAGCAAAGAGAACTATTTGGGGTTCTGACTCAAGAGGCGGCCGCTTGAGGAATGACGTTCCACTTGACCCCCCTCTGCCCCCACCCACATACGTTAAGGAATTAGAAGGTGATCCAAGACATTATAGGGTCTTCTAACTTCATCCCTCTCCCTCCATCCTCCCTTCCCCCCTCCCTCCCTCCCTTCCTCCCTCCCTTCTTCCCTCCGTCCTTCCCTCCCTCCCTTCCTTCCTTCCTTCCTTCCTTCCCAGATGCGATGACATAATCAGATCTGTCTTTTAAAAGCTAGTTAATTGGTGACTGTGTGAAGGATGAACTGGCATAGGTCAAGCAGACCAAGGAGGCTGGCACATTAATCTAGGAAGTGATGAGAACTTCAACTAAGGCAGTGACAATCAGGAAAAATTTGGAAGTAGAACGGTCAGCACCAAATGAGTTTGGTCTTAGCTCTTCTGAGTTTGAGGCACCTGGTGGACACTGCCCAGCTCCCTCTGTCAGGACTGAGGCCCTCATTCCTCCAGGTGGCCCGGGTATAGGTGGATAATGGATCACAGCTGCATCCCTTCAAGGACTTTCCCTTGGCCCAAAGGAGCTGCATTGCGCAGGAAGCCATGGAAACTTGGGAAGAAATGGTTACCAGAAGGAGAGAGTGGTGGGCAGAGAAGGCAATCTGAGAGTTCCCGTTGGATTTGGCAATATAGAGGTCATTGGTGACTTTGGCACAGATGTATGAGGAGGGGCAAGGTATGGTTGCTGTGGTATGAAAACTATCTGGAAGGCAATGATGAGCTGGACCTGGGTCTTGAAGGAAAGGTAGGATGTGGGGCATGGGACTACCTGCCATGAAGGGGGGAATATGTAAGTGAAGGAACTCAGGCTGGAGAAGTCACCTAGTTTGACTGAAGGTGAGGGGAAGGTGGGAGGAACTCAGGATGGAAAAGTGGATGGTGTCCAGGCATGGCTCTCTCTGAAGAGCAGAATCAATGGGGCTGTCTCCTCACGTGTGGGAGTGGCACTGGGTTCAGGATACTGCCCTCTAGTGGGCACTGGGCATTGTGTCCCCGGAGTGGGGACCTGGCCGATCACATGGATGTTTTGATGGTGTGTTTATGAATGCAGATGTAATGATTCTCTGAAGTGAGTTCCGTTAAGCCAATTTAATGCCTTGATCAGTTTCCTGGCCTGTCTAGTAATCTCGTTTCCAATATTAATTTTACTACAGTTATTTTCAAAGAATTTAATTTTGTTTTGTGTAAATTTTACAGGAAGAATTTAATACATTTATCAAAGTGTATCCATTATAACTTCTGACATTATGAATTTCCTATTGTGACCATTGCTTCTGTCAAATCCAATTTTCCTGGACAAATATTTGCAGACCTAAATTTTCCCAAGGCAATTTGATATGTATATATAAAATTCTAACAGACTGTACCGTGTGAAATTTTAACCATTAGCTGTGCTATTTTGAGATTATTCCTTCTAATAAAATTCATTATGACTAGGATAAAAGATTGATAGTTTATATTTATTTCTTCACTAATTTATTATAAATTTATAAGTAGACTCTGTGAGATGGTTCTGGTTTGCTCTCTATCCAGGACTGAGTGATTGAATTGTGAAGGTAATTCTTCTGTTTCTGATTACTTTGTGTCCTGCATATAAATCATCTCCTCTGTTGGCAGCACCCATTGAGGCTGGGATATCCTCAGGACTGGAGCAAGCAAGTGGCAGGATTTCTCTCTCAGCTCCGTGACAGCTCCCTGCAGAGCACTCATGCTGTGCTGTCCCTGTGCTAACACTTTACAGACATTATCTTATTAAATTCTCCTTTCTTATCCCATTTCACAGGTGTGCAAACTGCACCTTAGAGAAGTTAAGGGGCAAAATTGGGATTTGAACCCTGGTTTGTCTGAATCCAAAGACTACGGTTAAAACCACTGGGTTACACTGTATTTCACTGTATTTGTGTGCTCAGCAGACACCACTCACTGTGTGATGCTATTTGGGCGAGGGTTGGTTGCTTATGGTCATAGAATGTCTGGTCCAGACCCTCCCCATCATTACACACACACACACACACACACACACACACACACACACACACACACGTGCACACATATAAACACACTACAAATGTGGAAACCAAAGCCCCAAGGAGAGAAGGGATAAGCCCAGAGTCAAATAGTTATTGGGCAGCACAGCTGGCTAGAATCCAGGTTTCCAGCCCCTGTGACAGCCTCTGGTGGGGGTCACCCCTCGGCTTAGCTCAGCTGCCTGCCCAAGTGTCTTCAAATCTTCCCCAACTCACTGGGTGGCCAATTCGATAGGGGAGCCAGGCAGTGTGAGTTGTCTGAGAGGGGACTCCTGGATCCCAATTTCCTTCATTTCAGAGAAGTTGGGAGGAAATGCCCCAGTGATGGGGACTGTTAAATCACTGCTAGAAGTGACCATGTCTGCCAGGTGCCACATATCTCTCCCGGGTCCTTCGGGCTCTTGGCGGGGTCTAGTTTCCCCATTAGAAGGAGCCGTGTGGGACCTCCAGACCTCTGGCCCTATCCGTGGGACGCTGAGCAAGGAGCAGAGGGGAGGGCTGCCTCTTCAGTTTGTGGAACTCAGAAGAAACGTATCATTTTTGGCCTCCATCGTGAATAAGGCACTGAGGTATTTCAGGTCCTGCAACAACTGCAAAGAAGGTTGTTTTCTTTGTATTATGATAACATATTTACTTTTTCTGATTATATAAAGAATGCTGGTTCATTGTGGTGCAGTTTTCCTTTAAAGGGGTTATTTCATAATGACCATCATAGTTAGAATTATAATAGTATGAGAATTCGAAAGAGGTCTTATTGTTTCCCCCTTTCTTTCTTGAAAGCCCACATTGGGACAAAGGAAGTGGGGGGGCTCAGAGCATGAGAAAAATAACGATACACTTGACCTAATTAGAGGCTGAGTGGCTGGTAGCAGGCTGGGGTGGAATTCTGCCAGCACTGGCCCTCAAACCCCTCTGTCCCCCACCACCCCTGTGCCGTGACAAATAGTCACAATTACCCGTACAAGGGAAGAGGACTTTCCAAACTCTGCATCTCAGATATTTTCCACTGATGCTGGGAAAGAAAGTCTGTGAGGAGAGGAGGAGTGTGGCTGGGAGGTTACTGGGGAAACTGGCCAGGGGGTTCTTTCCTTCCCTGCCCTCCTGTGCTCCCAGGAGTCTGGCCGGGGGTTAACCATAGATGATGACTTTGCTCTTTGAAGCTGGAGATACTCCTTCTGTTTCTAACGTTCCACCCCAACGAGGCCTCACATCCAAAGACGCTGTCCTGATGGAATATTTTTAGCAGGTCGGGCAAACACAAGCCCCGGGGTGGCTCTGCCAGTCTGCCTTCTCTGTGGTCCTCTCTGGGGCCAACGTGGACTTCTCCTCGGCTTAGCGTCTCAGGTGGCCAGTCTCAGGGGTGTGCCCGGGAGGGTGGGATGTGCAGGACAACCGCCAGTGTTCCGCAGCTTGGCCACACGGAGCCCCAGCCTCCATCAGTGGCAGAGACGTGGAGCGTGGCCGGCGTGGCTGACCTGCCAGTGGATCTTTCTTTGTTTGGCTCCGTTAGCAACGGACGTATCAGACTTTGTGAGATAAAGATTCCAAACCCCACCTGTGACTCCAAACAGCTTTCCAGAGAAACAGTTGGTCTGCACCTCTCTCACAGGTAGTTTTGGGCAGAGAAAGAAGAAATGGCCGTTACATCTTCCCAAAGCATTTTGTAACAGGACGATTTGTTCTAGGTGCAGTCTATTTTGCCCGACACCTCTCAGACGGTCAATAATTCCAGTTTGTTGATGATTATCCTTGGTCCCTCCCCTTCCATCTGCCACCGGAGTCCGCGCCTCTCGCGGCAGCCACCCCACAGAACGTGGAAGCATCTGTCTCTCTAATGACTGGCCGTGGCAATCTCAGCTATCCAATATGGTGAGATGAAGAAAACATTCATTTCCTATGATACGGGGCACTCCGAAGCCAGATTTGACAACTGTTCCACTGAACACTACTATTTCACAATTTCCTTAGATAACAAGAAGCCGTTCTTCCTCCCAGAGGGATATATTTACAAGATGGGAAGTTGATAACTAGGCCACTAGAATGACAAATGGTTTTGAAATACACTGTGCATTGACTCTGATGAACGTGTGCTGCCTTCTGTGAGAGGGAATTCTTCCAGAGTGTCTTGTCCTCAGCCTGAAGGACCTTGAGAAGTCTCAGGGAGACGCCGGGGCCTGAGTCCTGCATCCTGGGGCCTTCTTGGAGTCAGAGGGAGAGAGCTTTCGGGTGAGGACCCCTGGACAAACATAACTGGCAGTAGGAGCTCTGAGGGAGGGAGATCCCTGAAGGCTGGGGGAAGCTGGGTCTGCAGAAGCTTCGTGTAGAGGTGGGGTGCACATAGGTGGTGAAGGATGGGAAGAGCCTTAGTAAATGGGGAATTGGGGGCACAGGGAGGGTGAAGACATCGAAACAGTTACAGTGAAAGTGAAGAGTGGTCGGCAGGGACCTGAGTGGAGGGGGTCACTCTGTGGGTAGGGCAGGGACTGTGGATGAGTTCTCAGGGCTGTGCTCTTTTGACCTTGGCTGAAATACGTAGGTCCACGGTCATGCATGCAAGCAGGGGCAAGATGCGCCTCCTGCCTCGGCCCTGTGGCTGTGGACGGAGGGGTCCCAGAGACAAGGACCCACAGCAAGACCACCATTATGGAGGTACTCTGTGTGCCAGGCACGGGGCCCAACGCCTTGGGGGTGTTTTAGCAGAAGAATCACAAAGGCCAATTGGCACGCTAGGAGCCTGGGACCGGGAGAAGGCCAGGCTCCTCAGATGCTCCCAGAGGTGGGGGTCCTGGCTCCCATTTTAGAAACTCCTTCCACTTTGTGCTTCTCCCCTCTCAAGGGCCATGGCCGGCTTCAGAGGGGCACGGCCGCCCTCTCCTGCCCTTGTCCCTTCTGGGGTTACACATAGGAGGTCCAGGCTGTGATGGGAGGGAGGGGAAGCCAGAGTGAGAAAATCTCCTTTTACTTCATGAAACCGCAGACATCCTCAGCGATTGGAGCAGCGAGAGCTAGGCACAGACATTATGCAATGGTTCGCCAAGAAACACCTTCCACCAACATTTTGCTTTAATTCCTGCTGCTTTAGGCTTTTATGAGTAATTAATTGGCGGAGCAAGCTCACGCCCTGGATTTTTTAGATAATTAGTAGGCCAGACAACTACCAGAAAGGAGGATTTCTCGGGGCCCCTCTGGATCCTGTGTCTTCCTCGCACTTCCTTTCCTAGCACCGCTTGTGAACAACGCTCCAAGCTTCAACTTGCTTGTTGGCTCAAGATAGGGTCTAATCTCCACCCCCAGCCCCCAAGTGCTCCTCCCACACCTCCCGGTAATCCTTAGTCAGCTCACCCCGTGGTGGAGTGAATCCCCGCAGATCTGGTTTGGGAACCCCCAGAGAGAAGAGGATTCTGTGACCCGTTCCCCTCTGCAGAACACATTTAACTTAAGAAGGAGGTGGATTAAATAAACTTTGTTATGAGATTTTCACCATATCTCTTGAGCTTTTATAATACCAGGCTTAAGTATTTCTACCCTAAACCCTACTCAAGTCATTTCTAAGGCTCAGGGTGATTTAGTGCTGATGTGATGCTTTTATTTTTGATACTTCCACCTTGCAGCAGGGCTGGGAAGGGTGGCAGGGATTGTGGGAGGGAAGAGCTGACTGTCAGATATACCCTGTAAGGATGGTTCCCAGCTCTGTCCCCTCATCAGCTAAATAGGCTAGTGGACCCCGCTGTATCCTTCCGCAGGAGATGGGATGGGAGGCTTTGGGAAGGGCACGATGTGAACACGTTATTAGGGATCAGTGTCGTGTGGGTGGGCCTTGGCCCCTTGCTTTCAGCCCGTGGCTGGTATTTCGCTTAACAGTTGGCTGCTCGAGCAGGTTGTGCACTGCTCAAAGGTGCTCAGCTGAGGGAGCATATGGGGGCTGGAATCTAGTCTGCACTGCAATACCAACCTGTGTGCCCTTGGGGCTGTGTTTACCCCTGGGGGCGCATTTTCTCATTCATAGAAGAGAATAGGCTATTTGTAGCACTGGCTAGGAACTCTCAGGCTGGTCTCAGAGCAGGGCCTGGTCACTCAGAAGTCCACACCTTGTGAATCCCTCTAGGAAAGAGCACTTACACCTTAACTCCATGCCTTCCGGCTTCTCATTTGTCCCTGCCCCGAATGTTGCCCACACCCTGGTTCCTCTGAAGTTCAAGCATCATTGCATCCCTTGAGGGGCCTGGAGCCCAGCCGAAGGCCTGTGATCAAGATCAGTTCCCCTGACCCACTTCTACTCACAAGCAATGTACTCCTGCAGAGGTTCCTCCACCTCTGGCAGCCATCTCCTCCTGCCCCGAGGCCCAGCCCTGACACCCATTGTGCTATCCTCACAAGGCCTCGGGGCCTGTTCCCTCCGTCTCATGCATCTGCTCCCGACTGTGGCCTCCAAGTTTGCGTCTCCACCTCTGACTTTGAAAACCTCTCACCTATAGTCTCAACTCTCTCCCTGCTTCCTTCTGCTTCCCCCGCAACATGGCCAGGTAGGCAGGGCCTGGGGCTGCTGCCCGCACTTCAGAAGGCCTGGCTGGGTCGTGACATTGGGTCTGTCTGTATTTAAGGAGAACCTACTTTGGCTGACTCTGTTGCCTTCAGCCCAGAGAAAAGGCCCTTTCCACCTGGCCAGTCTGTTCAACAATCTGAGTGGTTCATGGGGAGGGGATGCAAATCCCCAGTTAGCTATTTAGAAACTTCCTTTTGTCTTCTATGCATAAATTCCTCCAAGAGATTCCGCAAGGGCAGGGAAGAGTTCATAGAAGGCAGGGTTTAGAGACTCAAAACTGAGTAGCTCAAGCATTTAACTGCCCTTGGGACTCCCTACCTGTTACCCACCAAATCAGTCTGTCTAAAGCCATTCTTTGGCTTCAGTCCACTACCAGCCACATTCCCGGCTTCCCCCAGGCCCCAGGCAAGGTCTGAGGTCTGGAGGAAGGGGGAGGAGACAGTCAAGGACACACAGAAATTTCTCAGCAGCTCTTTAGGTGGTAAACAAAACCAAAAGAAAATGAACCCAGATTCATTCTCTAATTGCAAAGACCTTATTAGAGCCTGATTACATAATCTATCTTGGTTTACATTCTCTCTTACCCTGTGTTTTAATTGGCGATAATAGAGCTTGAGAGTCTCATGTTGGACTCATACCTCTGGCTGGGGTGGGTGGGTGGAAGCAATTTACTGTAAGCATAATTCTGGGAGGCCCAGAAGGCTCTGCACAAACAAGAGGTTGTTACTAACAGTGGTTGCTTTGTGTTGTGGGATTTGCAATCAGGATTGATCAGCATTGCAATAAAGGGTCGCTAAATTACCAGGTGCCACAGCTCTGGTAGAATCATTGGGTTTGTGTTCTCTGTGGGTAATCCTTTAGCTTCCATGGGAAGCTAGCTAGAGAAAGTTGGCAAGGGAAAACTTCATGTGTTTATAGAATAATGTGGGTGGCAAATTTAGCGTATTGGTCTATCCCTATGCCCCTGAGTTCTAGGTCCTGCTTTCTCTGCTCCCACTGCTGCAGATGGCACGAGGCCCTAGTCCCAAAGGAGACCTGTGAGAAAAGGTCCACGTTAGGCAATATAAACAACAGGTAGGGCATAACAAGGCACAGCCATGGACTCTCAGCTATGTGCTTTACGGTCAAAGAGGAGCTTCTTATCTATCCTCACAGCACCGGTAGTGGCGAGGAGGAGTTAACGGAGCATTTCCTCCGGGCCCCTCAGGAAGCCTGGAGCTGAGGTATTTTTCATCTGCTCCTTATGCTCCTGGCTGGATGAGGCAGTGTAGCTGCTGGCATCGATCTGCCATCATTCTTTTCTTTTTGTTTTTAACCATCACGTTCTGTGGCACATCCTTTATTTTGACTTGTTTTGCTTTCTGCCTGTCTCTCTCCACTAGACTATAGCACACAGGAAAGCTGTGATTTGTGCTTGTTTTGTTTACTGCTGGGTCCCCAAGGTTTAGCACAGGGCCTGGCGTGCTCAATCAACATTTGTTGAATGAATGAAGAAATTCTGTCTTCAAGCTGTCAGTAGACAATAGTACTGTCCATCCCACAGACTCCTTGTGAAACACATTGATTGCCAATAATTCAAGCACTTCCTTGACATGATATCTTATGATATAGATTCAGACTGCTGTGTGTGTGTGTGTGTGTGTGTGTGTGTGTGTGTGTGTGTATGTGTGGTTCTGGTCTGAAGATTAATTGTTAAGTGTCAGAATTAATATTGTTGCTGTCGTTATCATTTTTTTAAAATTTTTTTGAATTTTATTTATTTTTTTATACAGCAGGTTCTTATTAGTTATCCATTTTATACATATTAGTGTATACATGTCAATCCCAATCTCCCAATTCATCACACACACACACCCTGCCCCCGCCACTTTCTCCCCTTGGTGTCCATACGTTTGTTCTCTACATCTGTGTCTATTTCTGCCCTGCAAACCGGTTCATCTGTACCATTTTTCTAGGTTCCACATATATGCGTTAATATACGATATTTGTTTTTCTCTTTCTGACTTACTTCATGCCACCACTATTTTCAATGTGTTGTTTTGTCATTTTGCTACCTAGATGTCTATTTGGTTTCTTTTTTCTTTCTTGGTGAAAAAGGAACACATCTCTTTGCCTACTGTTGATGTCTTTTTACAATACCAGTTTTCCTTTATGCCTGTTCTTGTTCAGTTAGCTTGGAATTAGTGTTTTGTTTAGTTATCACTAGCAGTTTGTCTGACTTTTTGGGCCAGAAATGATTTCTTTTCTGCCTGGCGGGGAGAAAGTCACTATATTTGGAAAGCAATTTCCCCAGATTCAGGAGCCAAATTGATTTTATGATTTAGATATTAAGCTTTTTTTTTTTTTGCTTTGTAAGTTTCTAATTTTCCTTTAGAAGAAATATATGAATAGCTGTCTGCATATGCCTGTCTGAAAGGACAGAGCCATGTAGGTCCATGAACTTACATTTATAATCTCCAGTGGACTAAAAAGAGAGAAAATGGGACTCACACACATGCGTAAGGCCTGCCTGCTAACAGATATGCTCTTCAGAATGTTATATATATATTAGAGTTTGGAATCAATGATTTGTAGATCTCAAATCCTTTGAAACAAGGAGTGACAAGACAGGCCTCTAGTACACAGCCTCATTGTGAGTGTCCAAAGGATAATGGGGTTGTCTCAACCGAGTGGACTCCCTAATATTAATTTTCTTTGCTTTATTTTTTGAGGCGTTAAAAAAACTTGTTTTGCCTACTATATTAGCATTCATTTCTAGGCTTTGAAAACTAATCCTACTTTGAAAGGAGAGTTTTAAATTTGAAATATGAGGCCTGTATAGTGGTGCCTTGAAATCATTAACTGTCCCTTCAATATTCATTGCAGGTATATCCGTCATGGGGAACTTGTTTGTCATTAACGTGAGGGGGATGCAAAAGCAAAAGCTCCTGGAACCCCTCCAAGGGTAATGTTGTCACTCAAAACTTTGTTCTGGAATCGATCTGACCTCAGAAATGGGCCGTACCTATTGACAAAACGACAGTTGGTAGTTTTAACAGATCTGACGAGTGGCAGTTTTTGCAAATGGAATGGGAGTTGGTTTGCAGATGAATCCGCCAGGCAGCTTTGGCCCTGAGCAAAGTTTCTGTGGTTGAGTCTAATTAGCCTGAGGGGTCAAAGGGCAGGGCACCTTGGAATCGATGTTTAATTCCACATTTCTGCCAGGAATGTAGCTTATCTGCAATGCAGCCCGGCTGCCACAGGCCTGGCCTGGCAGAGGGGGCATTTATATTTGCTTGGGTCTCTGGCTAAAGGAGCATTCATCTATGTATATACGATACCTGGATTAAAAAATGTTAACCACTTCCCCACGTCCCTCAAGAGCCTCCAGGGCTTGTCTCCTTATGCGCTTATTGACTCGTGTGCTATTGATTCCCTGTTGGGGCTGGTGACTTCTCAGTTTTTGCTCTGATTCAGCAATTTTGCTTGTTAAATTCTAATCTGGGTGTAAAACATTTTTCAGTAAAGCCAAAGCTTGAGGATCATCCGGTTGGAAGGGAAGTTAGATCCACAGAGGGCCTTCAGAGTATTTCCGCTGAAAAGGCTTTGCCTGTGCCGAGGAGCAAATACTCTCACTCTAGAAATCTTTCTGGTCGTGGCAGAATAGGCCAGAAGGGTCTCTTTTTAGAACTGAGTTTCAGTTCTTACCTAAGCCATGCTGGTTTCTTACAGAACGCTGTTTTCTTGGTACAGATGAGGAAGAAGCCCAGAGCTGACCAAACAGCCTTGACCTCCTTGCTGATAAAAGCCTCCAGTTCCCAGCTTGTCCCTTTGCCAGGCCAGGGAATCTTCTGTGGTGTGGCAGTCCAGGTATGGGAATATCCGATTCCCTTTAGTCTTCAATAAATTCAATTTAACAAACACTTATTGAGGGCTGGCTCTGTAAGATTACCATGGAAACCCAAGTGGAATCTTTAAAATCCTCTGGGGGAGTTGTTCAGAGTTCCCACATTCATTGACACTTCAGTGAGCAGGGAGGGTGTATCTTGGTCCGACTCATGCCTGTTCTATGTTTGCATTCAGCCCAAACAGCAGAAAGGGGAGACGGATGGATGAAAATTTCTAAAGCTGATACTAGGGCTTTTTGTCCCTGGTGATGTAACGTTGGACCCCCCAGGGAAGACAGGTGAGGAACCAGAGCTTTGATTTCTGTTGGAGGAAAGAGCTGAGTTCAGCCACAGCTGACCCTACTCTGTAGTGTCATCGCCCCCATGCTCGGCACCAGGGCAGGACCTACAAAGGGATGTCTCCATGCCTGGTGACAGCCTTGTTCGCGCACCTTGCAGCACAGGGGGTGCTGTGGCTTCCCAAGATCAAAGCCTCGATTATGTGAGGCACTCATCACACAGTGGGAGCAGGGCTTGTCCCTGACACAGGGCTAGGGACCACAGCATCATTGTCCTGCCGGCGTCTTAGAAGAACTGGGAGGCTTCTCGCTGTTTTTTCTTAAGAAGACAGTAGTTCCAACTGTGCTGAGAAATGTTCCAACTCAGAAAAGGGGAAGATGGGGCTTTGACATTTAAGGTCATTGTCATGATTATAAATCTTTGGGTTGCAAGTGACTGAAAAAAAAAAAAAAAGAAAATTAAACTGGCTTAAACTATGAAGGAAATCTGCTGGTACAGTTAACAGAAAAGTCCAGATGTAAGTTCAGGTGAGGATGAACCCAGGAACTCAGTGATGTCACCAGGGACACCGTTTCTTTCCATTTTCTGTGCTGCCTTTTGACTGGTTTCCTAGATGGGCCCATGCTGGCCACCAGCAATTCCTAGGGCTGCAGGCTTCCTCCTCCATGTCTAGCAGGAAGTACAAACTTCTTTGCCATGACTTACCGGGCAATACTGAGATTCGCCCTGAATGGGTCATTTCCAACCCAGACAGCCCAGGACTCTCTGAGTCTGAACTGTGCTTGGAATTTTTTGCTCCTGGGAGAGAGGGATTTTTTTTTTTCCTCCTGGTATGCTTCTTTCTTAGGAGAGGTGATTCCTTTGATAGGCTTTTGTTTTTCCCCTAAATAAAAGTCATATTCAAATATTTTCTTTGCTGATCTTGGGGCATCTAAAACCAGCAATCAAATCACTCTGGGGATGAATTTCCAGTGGACGATGGTACATCTACCTGAGGTGTGTCACCTTTCAGCTGGTGGACTCTGATCTCCACTGTGTGCGCCCCACCCCACCATCATTTGGACAGGCTCTCCGCCCCGGTGTACACAGTATTCCTCCAGGTACACCACAGAGCCCACTGGGCCTCCAATTCCCAGGGTCTGAATGGAACAGCCAACCCCCCTCTCCCACTCCCTCCGTCCCCAGAGGAGGAAAATTTAATTTTCAGGAGCTCATTGTGCCTTTCATCTGGTTTTGCCATCGTGATGTCCTTTCCACTCTCTGTCTCCTTAGAGCCACCCTCTGAGGGCTCAGGGATTCTCATCATCTGGGCATAGCATGTGCCCCCTGTACGTAGGCCCGTTGCTCTGCATGTACCAACTTTGGATTACTGTTTAATGCCTGCCCAATAGCAGTTACATCTGAGATTTCACTTTCCCTCCATCTGTGTACGTATCTCTGTCATCAACCTTGAAAATAGCTTTTGTTTCCTGATATAGCGTGTCCCTATCTGGCGGACGTTGAATTTCCTTCTCTTGGGGTGGTTGTGTTTGTACTCAGCCAGTGTCTGTGCACCGTGAGACTCCAGGGGCAAAAGATGGTACTTCTGACGGTGGCTTGGTGTGCCAGGTCCAGCGTCTGCCCGCTCAGCGCACTCCACAGGGTAGCCCTACTCCTTCCTTGGCATCAGGCGGGCCAAGCACCGGGATGATGGAATGCATTTGTGTTCAAATTAACGAGCTGCTTTGTCACCACGTGGACCTGGCAGAGGTAAGAGTGTGCAGGTGTCCGTGACACTGATGTGGTGACCCCCATGCATGAAGGCTCTGTGGGCAAAGTCCCATGTTTACGTCTCCCTTCTGCAGGGTGCAGAATCCGAAGTTGATGACATGGAACAGTTTGTCCTAGAGAGGCGATGGCTCTGGGTGACAGAGACTGAGGGAGTCTTCCAAAGATGATAGAAGCCAACTCTGAGATATGAAGTGTGGCACTGGATGTCTTCTTAAAGATACAGGCATCTCCTAAACTCCATGTTACAGCTACCCTCAGCCACGAGGGCTGGGAGGGAGGTTCACACTGACTCCTTGTGCTATGGTGGGTTAACTTTTTAAAGATTGGCCTGTGGAAAAGGAAGTGTGTGCAGCCACCGCACAGAGCAATGGGTGTGGGTACCTGAGTTTCATTGTGACAGCCTGAGCCTCAGACTTTCCACCTGGGGAGGGAGGTTCTGTGGTCTCTTTGGCTTTCTGGCTCTTGCGTCTGTTACAGGATGCGCTGGATGCTGTCTGTGTCCGTCCTGACCCCCTCTCTCCCAGTGCTCCCATTCCCTGGCTGCTGTGTGCTGCGAGTTCTCTAGGAATTGCCCTCTCCCCAGGAAGTTTTTTTTTTTCTTTTTTTTTGCGATACGCGGGCCTCTCATTGTTGTGGCCTCTCCCGTTGCAGAGCACAGGCTCCGGACACGCAGGCTCAGCGGCCACGGCTCACGCTCCGCGGCATGTGGGATCTTCCTGGACCGGGACACGAACCCGTGTCCCCTGCATCGGCAGGAGGACTCTCAACCACTGCGCCACCAGGGAAGCCCTTTTTCCTAAAATTTTTATTGGAGTATAGTTGATTTACAATGTTGTGTTCGTTTCTGCTGTACAGCAAAGTGAATCAGTTATACCTATATATATATCCACTCTTTTTTTAGATTCCTTTCCCATCTAGGTCATTACAGAGTATTGAGTAGAGTTCCCTGTGCTGTACAGGAGGTCCTTATTCGTTACCTATTTTATATATAGTAGTGCGTATATGTCCATCCCAATCTCCCAGTTTATCCCTCTGCCCCTTTCCCCCCGTAACCATGTTTGTTTTCTACACCTGTGACTCTGTTTCTGTTTTGTAAATCAGCCATAAAAAAAAACAAAATAATGCCAGGACCTAGAGATTGTCATACTGAGTGAAGTGAGTCATCGGAGAAGGACAAATGCCGTCTGGCCCGGAAGCTTCGCCACCTCTCCCACCCCTGCGGCCAATGACTGACTGACAAGGGGGTATAAAGGGTCAGCCCACGTGCCTCAGGTTGGGGTCAACTTCACAGGGACGGTTGGTGCTTCAGAGCGTGTCACACTGTCAGGCTAAAGCCAGACTCCAGATACAACCACACGCTTGCTTGCTCCTTCCCCTCCCTTGTCCTGTTGCCTCACTCTTCCCAATAGTATTTGTTGAGTTTAATACATATTCCTGAGAATATCTGCTCAGTAGATCATACGGACCCAGATCCCTGTCTTAGTTCTTGCTTCTAGGGAATCTGAACTCAGGTACATGGTCACCGATGACCAGGTTTGTGTCATCAGCATAGGATTAATGGGGTGGGGTGTCCTCCATACATTCCAGTCCTGCAGACCCATTCTCCTTCTTTGCCTCCCCCGACACTTTCTCTCTTTTCCCTACTTAGCTGGTTCATATAATTGTACACACTCACCTACTCACGCATCCACCCATCCATGCACCCCTCTGCCCATCTGTCCACTCATCCACTCACCCAGAGACTGATCTTCAAACCCTCCTGTATGGTGAAAAAGCCAGGATTCGGATTCTGCCCAGATGGAGACTGCTTGGGGCCACCTATTGCTTCTGGGCTGGGCTTCACTTCTGCTCCTGTAGAGAATGGGTCAGGCTGGGCAACAGAAGGGTGAGTGTCATTGCTCTCAGCCGAGAAGGACACCCATCCAGGAGTGGGAACTGGCCTGGTGGACCTAGTATGACACACCTTTAGTACTTTCTCTGCCATTTCAGGAGCTTGCTTTCCTAGAGGCTCACCACCTGGCCCTGGGTCACAGCAGGAGGAGGGGGAGTGTTTTTCACTTACAAATGGTGTAGGAAAAGTTGAGGCAGATTATCTGGCTGCTGCAATGAGTGCCTTATGGATTGAAGAGCGCCAATCAAATTAGCTGCCAGAAGAGAATGCAGATGGTACCATGTGGGCCGGATTTTCTATATCACCTAATTGCATTATTTCAATCAGCGGGTGAACATTGCATGGCCTGCGGTGGGATTTGGGGGGTTTGGGGAGAGGGGATGGGTCGACACACACTGTCTGGGCCAGGCTGAGGATACGGGTTTGGATGTCATGAATATCTTCATATCAAGATTGAGGCATTAACAAAATGGATCTGGATTATTTTATGGATTCAAGCAGGGCAGGGCAGGGCTTCAAGCAAGTGCTTACAGGAGAGAATGCCTCCCCGACCCTTACAGGTTGGAGATGTGTCAGTTCCTAGTATAAGCGATTGAAACAACTCTCTTCCACATTTTGAAGCTGCTATTACTTAGCACTTAAGAGCTGAAGCTCTGGTCCAAATCTCAGTTCTACTCCTTACCAGTTGAGTGATCGTTGGCAGGCTACTTAACCTCTTCAATCCTCAGTTTCCTCATTTGTATAATGGGGCTTATACCTGTACCGTCTTCACAGAGCTATCGTGAGAATCAGAGGAGATCGTGTATGCAAAGCGTTTAGCACAATGCCTGGCACATGGATGATGCTAAATAAACGTGAGCCCTGTGACTTCCCTGGTGGCGCAGTGGTTGAGAGTCCGCCTGCCAATGCAGGGGACACGGGTTCGAGCCCGGTCCAGGAAGATGCCGCATGCTGTGGAGCACCTAAGCCTGTACGCCACAACTGCTGAGCCCATGTGCCACAACCACTGAGCCTGTGCACTGCAACTACTATCTTCTTAAGAAGCCTGCATGCCTGCAGCCCACGCTCCACAACAAGAGAAACCACCGCAATGAGAAGCCTGTGCACATCAACGAACAGTAGCCTCCGCTTGCTGCAACTAGAGAAAGCCCGCACACAGCAAGGAACACCCAACACAGATAAAACATAACAATAATAAATAAATAAATAAACGTGAGCTCCTCCTCCTGAAGGCCGTTTACCTTTCCTTAGGACACTTGGAAATTTAGAAGGTTTCCCAGGCTGGATTGTGGAATGGCTGCTTCAATGACAGAGAAAGACCTAGATGCACGATTTCTGCTCTTCTCAGAAATTCTTTTTATTTATTTATTAAATTTATATCTTTTTATGTATTTATTTATTTATGAATTTTTCTTTGGATTTGACTCTTCCTCTGATCAGGCAAGATAAACATGTGAGCTCTTCCCAAAGACCCAGCCGGGTGGAACGCTGAGTCTCTGCTGGTGGTGGTGTGGTTCTGTAGCTGATCTTCATCTACGATCCCCTCCCAAGTGCTCACTGGCAAGCTCACTTCCACGTCAGTGCAAGGTCCACTCCATCACAGAACTGCTTTTTGCCACTGAAAAAATTACATCGAAGCCTTAATTGGTTTCTTAGGCTCCATGTGACCCCAATTTTTGGATGACCTGCAATTTGGGATAATTTGTGGTTCTTCCTCCAGGTTAGGATGTTCTGTGTAACTGGGATTTGAGTCTAACAGGAATTTGGATTGGTGCTCCGTAAAAAATAACTACAGATGCATTGTTGCACTGTAGCCATCCTGCTGCCTGGCAGCTGTGGGCTTTGAGAGGCACAGCTGTCTCCATGGTGGGGAGCTGCTGGCTGAAGGCAACCGATCAGTGAGCTCCACCCAGTGAGACCCGTGGCAGCAGCTTCTCTTTGCACTGGGACTGCCGCAGCTCCCAGCTGAGGACCCCCATAGAGTTCTGGATGGAAACAGCTGGGCAGGAGTTAGGAGGAGTGGTGGGTGAGATCTGTGGGGTCCCAGCCTAGGCTCCATCACCTCCTTGAAGTAAAATCTCCATTTATCATTAGCCTTAGGCCTGGGGTGGCATCTGTGACTCCTCTATACCATGCTGCAGCTCGGGGACATCTTTGGCTGTCCATGTTGTGGTCACTTGCTCCCGTCTTCAAAAACCCTCTTTTTCATCTCCCACCTGAGAACTTTATCCTTTCTTGGGCAAGTGCATTACCTCCCCTAGAAGAAAGGAGTTTGCAGGTAAGGGACAACCATAAGATGGCATCAGGGACCACTTTGCCATTTGGAGAAGCAAAAGATGTTCTTTGGGTCGGAAGAACAGCTACTCTCACCTCCACCATGATGGCCAGGCAGAGTGGGATGTTACAGGCAGAGGAGGGAATTAGGAGCTTTTTCAAAGACTCATTCATGTGATCCATCCTTAGGTGCTGGGGGTCGCACACATGACTTTGGCCAGATCTGTCCAGGTCACGGGAGGAGAGGGGCGAGACTGAAACCATACCCTCATTCTACATGCTTCGCAGATGGAGACCAGGGTCTGTAATAAGGAATGCTCTTTGTTTTATAAGAAAACACACACAAGCAAGCAAACTCCAGTAAGTTCACAGTTCAGAGTACTAAAATCTTCCAAGAGAAAACTCCAAGGAAATCCAATTGGGAAGCCTTTAATCCAATAAGTCTCTGTGCTCTGGGACTGTGTATCATGAAGGAGAAGTGGGGAGGCTGGGAGGTAGAAGCCCAGGGACTCTTTCCATCTGGGTTGGCAGGAGCCCTGGGTGAGGGCAGCCTGACCAGGATGCTGATGGAATGCTTCTACCCAATGAACCAGAGACAGGTTGAGCGAATCCTGAGAGCTGTCTGGTTACTCCAAGTCCCTTCCTTCCTTCTCCTCAGGCATTCCCCTGGGTCATACACCCCTGGCATCTCTGGTTTGGACTGTGATGCTGTGGTCCATTCGTTGTGCATCCAGCTGAGTGAGGAGAAGTGTCATATGCAATGTATGACTGATAATAACTAAAGCGCTAATGTTTCAAAATAATTTACTTTTTTTCTAGATTAGCAGATTCAAGGTTGTTATTTTAAATCTCATTTTCCTTCTGCTGTCGTTCTGATAGACGATGAGAGATGCCATAACAGAGTTTGGGGAGTTGCATGCAACCCATGGGCTCTCTTACTGACATCAGAGCCTGTGGTCTGGAAATGTCCACAGGAGTGGGTCAGGCTCAGGCAGTGAACATTGCTGGAATTAAAGTAATAATTGGTATCACGGACCTTACAACAACTCTTAAGAGGCCTCTTGCCTTCTGTCTTCCCTCCTCCCATTCATCCTCCACACTGTAGACAGAAAGATTTTTCTAGAATGCAATTGAGATTGTCCTTCACAGTTTCCTCTTCCCAAAGATCAAAGCCCACACTCCCTGGAAGCCCCCTTGGCATGGCCTACAAGACCCTGCCCGATGGTTTTCAGTCTTCCAACTTCCAGCCACAGTCCCCAGATAAGATTAAGGCCAGGGATGGTTGAGTGTGGGTAATACATAGTTCCACCCACTGGTTGTTTTTCTCTGCATTTCCAGCACCAGAGACTGAAGACCTGTTTTTCAGAGTCATGGGGTTGGTGGTGGAGAAGTGAATGCTAGCCTTGGTGATGCTGTCATGACTTGGCTTTGCTCCTCTCCCTCTCTCAGGTGAGCTGGAGTACTGGGGCAGGGTCTTCAGGAAATACCTCCCTGATCTTTACAAACGGAGGGACAGGAAAAATAAAGTGTGCGCCATTATGAAGATGTGGGGTAACCTCTTCAGCTTGTAGAGGCCCCAGTTTTCTTGTGACAAAATAAACCTACACTGGCAGGTTGGCAAATGTTTTTCTGTTGCTGTTATTACAAAGAAATCTTCAGACCCTTGTTAAAAGACTATGATTCAGGGGGCAGAGTCAAGGTGGCGGACCAGGAGGACGCGGAATTCGTGTCTCTGCACAACTAGGGCACCTACCAGGCACCGGTGAGGGACCACAGACACCTAAGGGGACAGGAGGAACCCCCAGCGACTGGGTAGGATGTGGGGCGTGGGGGGAGTGAAGGAGGAGGGGAAGTAGAGGCGGGACGGGACTGGTGCCCCTGAGGGGTGGCTGGGGGAGGGGAAGGGATCCCACGCCTTAAGGGGGAAATTGGGGGACCATTGGGAGGACAGAGGGTCAAAAGGGAGCGTGGCCAGGTTTCCCTGTGCACTTGGGCCCCCGGGAGCCTGTGGAGATCCTGGGCCTGATCCTCTGCCCACCAAGCCTCCCTCCAGCTGTGGGTCCTGAGGGAATGGGGGGGGGAAGGGGGAGCATAAGTAAAGGTCGACCTCTGGACCAGCACCCCTGAGGGGTGGCTGGGGGAGGGTAGGACTTCCTACACCCAGCGGGACCCACCCACAGTTAGGGGTCCAGCGGGGACGGGGGAGACCCTGGGGGAGATGGTGGGGGAATGGAAGGGAACTCGGCCTAGATGTCCACTTAGGCACCAGGGAGCCTGTTGGGCTCCGGGGCCTAATCCTCTGCCCTCGGAGCCTCCCTCCTGCCACTCAAAACCCAAGCCCCGCCCCTACACCCCCACCCAGGGCCCTACCTCTACACTCGGAGACCCCCTCTGAGACCCCCTCCAATGCGCTGGGCCTAAACCCCACCCACACACCCTTGCCCAAGGCCTTACTTCCAAACTCCGGAACTCCACACTCCAGAGGCCCTCCTTTCCACATGCTGCGTCTCTCCTTCTGCGCAGGTCCTAAGCAGAGGCCCTGCCCCATACTTGAATGTGTCCCCCCCCCCCCACCCGTCGCAGCCAAGGCCTTTTCCGGCTGCGTGGGTCCTGAGCCTAGGCCCCACCCCATGCTCAAACGTCAACCCCCACCCGCCTAGGTCCCGCCCCTGCCTAAGTTCCACCCCCCCTAAACTCCGCCCCCATAGCCAAGGCTTTTTTCTTTTGTAACCTCTTTATTGGAGTATAATTGCTTTACAATGGTGTGTTAGTTTCTGCTTTATAACAAAATGAATCAGTTATACATATACATATGTCCGCATATCTCCTCCCTTTTGCGTCTCCCTCCCACCCTCCCTATCCGACCCCTCTAGGTGGTCACAATGCACCGAGCTGATCTCCCTGTGCTATGCAGCTGCTTCCCACTAGCTAGCTATTTCACATTTGGTAGTGTATATATATCCATGCCACTCTCTCACTTCGTCCCAGCTTACCCTTCCCCCTCCCCATGTCCTGAAGTCCATTCTCTACGTCTGCGTCTTTATTCCCGTCCTGCCCCTAGGTTCTTCAGAACCATTTTTTTTTTTTTTTTTAGATTCCATATACATGTATAAGCATACGGTACTTGTTTTTCTCTTTCTGATTTACTTCACTCTCTATGACAAACTCTAGGTCCATCCACCTCATTACAAATAACTCAATTTCGTTTCTTTTTATGGCTGAGTAATATTCCATTGTATGTATGTGCTACATCTTCTTTACCCATTCATCTGTCGATGGACGCTTAGGTTGCTTCCATGTCCTGGCTATTGTAAATAGAGCTGCACTGAACAGTGTGGTACATGACTCTTTTTGAATTATGGTTGTCTCAGAATATCTGCCCAGTAGTGGGATTGCTGGGTCGTATAGTAGTTCTATTTTTAGTTTTTTAAGGAACCTCCATTCCCTTTTCTCCACACCCTCTCCAGCATCTATTGTTTGTAGATTTTTTGATGATGGCTATTCTGACCAGTGTGAGGTGATACCTCATTGTAGTTTTGATTTCCATTTCTCTAATGATTAGTGATGTTGAGCATCCTTTCATGTGTTTGTTGGCAATCCATATATCTTCTTTGGAGAAATGTCTACTTAGGTCTTCTGCCCATTTTTGGATTGGGTTGTCTGTTTTTTTGATATTGAGCTGCATGAGCTTCTTGTATATTTTGGAGATTAATCCTTTGTCAGTTGCTTTGTTTGCAACTTTTTTTCATTTTCCTCTTTTTGACTGGGGTTCTGTTTTACTGTGATTCATTGTTGTTGATTCATTTATATTTTTATTTTTCGTAATAAATCTTTTATTTTTCTAATTTTACTTTATTCTTTACACGTTGTTATTGTTCTCTCCTTTTGGCTTGTTCCCACCCTGCCCCCACCCCTTTTTCTTTTCTTTTTTCTGTGGTGGTTTTATTTTGCCTTGTTGCAGTTGTTTCAATTGTATTTTTATTTTTCCTAATATATTTTTTATCTTTCTAATTTTATATTGTTTTTTATTCTTTGATATTGTACTGCTCCTTATTTTCTTTCTTTCTTTTATTTATTTTGTTGCCACACCACACAGCTTGTGGGATTTTTGTTCCCAGGCCGGAGGTTGGGCCCGAGCTCCTGTGGTGGGAGCTCCGAGACCAAACCACTGGACTAACAGAGAACCTCAGACCCCAGGGAATATTCATCACAGTGAGGCCTCCAGGAGGTCCTAATCTCAGCACCAAGACCCAGCTCTATCTAATTGCCTGCAAATTCCAGTGCTGGACAGCTCAGGCCAAACAACCAGTAAGACAGGAATATAGCCCCACCATCAAAAAAAAAAAAAAGAAAAAAGAAACGACAAGAAAATATGTTACAGACGAAGGAGCAAGGTAAAAACCTACAAGACCAAATAAATGAAGACAAAATAGGCAACCTACCAGAAAAAGAATTCAGAGTAATGATAGTAAAGATGATCCAAAATCTCAGAAACATAATAGAGAAAATACAAGAAACATTTAACAAGGATCTAGAAGAATGAAAGAGCAGACAAACAGTGATGAACACCACAATATTGAAATTAAAAATACTCTAGAAAGAATCAATAGCAGAATAACTGAGACAGAAGAATGGATGAGTGAGCTGGAAGATAAGATGGTGGAAATAACTGCCACGGGGCAGAATAAAGAAAAAAGAATGAAAAGAATTGAGGACAGTCTCAGAGACCTCGGGGACAACATTAAATGCACCAACATTCGAAGTATAGGGGTCCAAGAAGAAGAAGAGAGAAAGAAAGGGTCTAAGAAAATACTTGAAGAGATTACAGTCGAAAACTTCCACAACATGGGAAAGGAAATAGTCAATCAAATCCAGGAAGCGCAGAGAGTCCCTTACAGGATAAACCCAAGGAGAAACACGCCAAGACACATATTAATCAAATTGTCAAAAATTAAATACAAAGAAAACATATTAAAAACAGCAAAGGAAAAGCAACAAATAACTTACAAGGGAATCCCCATAAGGTTAACAACTGATCTTTCACCAGAAACTCTGCAAACCAGAGGGGAGTGGCAGGACATATTTAAAGTGATGAAAGGGAAAAACCTACAACCAAGATTACTCTACCCAGCGAGGCTCTCATTCGGATTTGATGGAGAAATTAAAACCTTTACAGACAAGCAAAAGTTAAGAGAATTCAGCACTACCAAACCAGCTTTAAAACAAATGCTAAAGGAACTTCTCTAGGCAGGAAACACAAGAGAAGGAAAAGACCTACAATAACAAACCCAAAACAATTAAGAAAATGGTAATAGGAACATACATATTGATAATTACCTTAAAAGTAAATGGTTTAATTGCTCCAACCAAAAGAAACATACTGGCTGAATGGGTACAAAAACAAGACCCATATGTATGCTGTCTACAACAGACTGGCTTGAGACATAGGGACACATACAGACTGAAAGTGAAGGGGATGGAAAAAGATATTCCTTCCAAGTGGAAATCAAAAGAAAGCTGGAGTAGCAATTCTTATATCAGACAAAATAGACTTTAAAATAAAGACTATTACAAGAGACAAAGAAGACACTACATCAATCCAAGAAGATATAACAATTGTAAATATTTATGCACCGAACATAGGAGCACCTCAATACATAAGGCAAATGCTAAAGGCCATAAAGGGGGAAATCGACAGTAACATAATAAAAGTAGGGGACTTTAACTCCCCGTTTTCACCAATGGACAGATCATCCAAAATGAAAATAAATAAGGAAACACAGGCTTTAAGTGACACATTAAACAAGATGGACTTAATTGATACTTATAGGACATTCCATCCAAAAACAACAGAATATACTTTCTTCTCAAGTGCTCATGGAACATTCTCCAGGATAGACCATATCTTGGGTCACAAATCAAGCCTTGGTAAATTGATGAAAATTGAAGTCATATCAGTTATCTTTTCCGATCACAACGCTATGAGACTATATATCAATTACAGGAAAAAAACTGTAAAAAATACAAACACATGGAGGCTAAACAATATACTACTAAATAACCAAGAGATCACTGAAGAAATCAAAGAATACCTAGAAACAAATGACAATGAAAACATGACGATGAAAACTTTTGGGATGAAATGAAATGGGACAACCTATGGGACAATGAAAACCTATGGGATGTAGCAAAAACAGTTCTAAGAGGGAAGTTTATATCAATACTATCCTACCTCAAGAAACAAGAAAAATCTCAAATAAACAACCTAACCTTACACCTAAAGCAATTAGAGAAAGAAGAACCAAAACATCCCAAAGTTAGCAGAAGGAAAGTAATCATAAAGGTCAGATCAGAAATAAATGAAAAAGAAATGAAGGAAACAATAGCAAAGATCTATGAAACTAAAAGCTTGTTCTTTAAGAAGATAAACAAAATTGATAAATCTTTAGCCAGACTCATCAGGAGAAAAAGGAAGAAGACTCAGATCAACAGAATAGAAAATGAAAAGGAGAAGTAACAACTGACACTGCAGAAATACAAAGGGTCATGAGAGATTACTACAAGCAACTATATGCCAATAAAATGTACAACCAGGAAGAAATCGACAAATTCTTAGAAAGGTATAACCTTCCGAGACTGAACCAGGAAGACATAGAAAACATAAACAACCAATCACAAGCACTGAAATTGAAACTGTGATTAAAAATCTTGCCACAAGCATAAGCCCAGGACCAGATGGATTCACAGGCGAATTCTATCAAACACTTAGAGAAGAGCTAACGGCTATCCTTCTCAAACTCCTCCAAAATATAGCATGGGGGGAATACTCCCAATCTCATTCTATGAGGCCACCATCACCCTGATACCAAAACCAGGCAAAGATGAAACAAAAAGAGAAAACTATAGGCCAATATCACTGATGAACATAGATGCAAAAATCCTCAACAATATACTAGCAGACAGAATCCAACAGCACATTAAAAGGATCATTCACCATGATCAAGTGGGTTTATCACAGGGATGCAAGGATTCTTCAATATATGTTACTCAATCAATGTGATACACCATATTAACAAATTGAAGGATAAAATCCATATGATCATCTCAATAGATGCAGAGAAAGCTTTTGACAAAATTCAACACCCATTTATGATAAAAACTCTCCAGAACGTAGGCATAGAGGGAACCTACCTCAACATAATAAAGGCCATATATGACAAACCCACAGCAAACATCATTCTCAGTGGGAAAAAACTGAAACCATTTCCTCTAAGATCAGGAACAAGACAAGGTTGCCCACTCTCACCACTCTTATTCAACATAGTTTTGGAAGTTTTAGCCACAGCAATCATAGAAGAAAAAGAAATAGAAGGAATCCAAATCAGAAAACAAGAAGTAAAATTGTCACTGTTTGCAGATTACATGATATTATGCATAGAGAATCCTAAAGATGCTACGAGAAAACTACTAGAGCTAATCAATGATTTAGTAGAGTAGCAGGATACAAAATTAATGCACAGGAATCTCTTGCATTCCTATACACTAATGATGAAGTATCTGAAAAAGAAATTAAAGAAACACTCCCATTTACCATTGCAATGAAAAGAATCAAATACCTAGGAATAAACCTACCTAAGGAGACAAAAGACCTGTATGCAGAAAACTATAAGACACTGATGAAGGAAATTAAAGATGATACAAACAGATGGAGAGACATACCATGTTCTTGGATGGGAAGAATCAACATTGTGAAAATGACTATACTACCCAAAGTAATCTACAGATTCAGTGCAATCCCCATCAAACTACCAATGGCATTTTTCACAGAACTAGAACAAAAAATTTCACAATTGAAATGTATGGAAACACAAAGACCCCACAGAGCCAAAGCAATCTTGAGATAGAAAAATGGAACTGGAGTAATCAGGCTCCCTGAGTTCAGACTATACTACAAAGCTACAGTAATCAAGAAAGTATGGTACTGGCACAGAAAGAGAAATATAGATCAAGGGAACAGGATAGAAAGCCCAGAGATAAACCCATGCACATACGGTCACCTTATCTTTGATAAAGGAGGAAAGAATATACAGTGGAGAAAAGACAGTCTCCTCAATAAGTGGTGCTGGGAAAACTGGACAGCTACATGTAAAAGAATGAAATTAGAACATTCCCTAACACCATACACAAAAATAAACTCAAAATGGATTAAAGACCTAAATGTAAGGCCGGACACTATAAAACTCTTAGAGGAAAACATAGGCAGAACACTCTATGACATACATCACAGCAAGATCCTTTTTGATCCACTTCCTAGAGTAATGGAAATAAAAACAAAAATAAACAAATGGGACCTAATGAAACTTAAAAGCTTTTTCACAACAAAGGAATCCATAAACAAGACGAAAAGACAACCCTCAGAATGGGAGAAAATATTTTCAAATGAAGCGACAAAGGATTAATCTCCAAAATATACAAGCAGCCCATGCAGCTCAATATCAAAAAAACCAACAACCCAATCCAAAAATGGGCAGAAGACCTAATTAGATATTTCTCCAAAGAAGATATACGGATTGCCAGCAAACACATGAAAGGATACTCAACATCACTAATCATTAGAGAAATGTGAATCAAAACTACAATGTGGTATCACCTCACACTGGTCAGAATGGACATCATCAAAAAATCTGCAAACAATAAATGCTGGAGGGGTGTGAAGAAAAGGAAACCCTCTTGCACTGTTGGTGGGAATATAAATTGATACAGCCACTATGGAGAACAGTATGGAGGTTCCTTAAGAAACTAAAAATCGAGCTGCCATATGACCCAGCAATCCCTCTACTGGGCATATACCCTGAGAAAACCATAATTCAAAAAGAGTCATGTACCACAATGTTCAGTGCAGCTCTATTTACAATAGCCAGAACATGGAAGCAACCTAAGTATCCATCGACAGATGAATGGATAAAGAAGATGTGGCACATATATACAATGGAATATTACTCAGCCATAAAAAGAAATGAAATTGAGTTATTTGTAGTGAGGTGGATGGACCTAGAGTCTGTCATACAGAGTGAAGTAAGTCAGAAAGAGAAAAATAAATACCGAATGTTAACACACACACACACACGCACACACACACACACGCACACACACACACACACACACACATATATATATATATATATATATATATATATATAAAATCTAAAAAAAAAGAAGAAAAGTGGTTCTGAAGAACC
This sequence comes from Lagenorhynchus albirostris, assembly GCF_949774975.1. Taxonomy (NCBI): domain Eukaryota; kingdom Metazoa; phylum Chordata; class Mammalia; order Artiodactyla; family Delphinidae; genus Lagenorhynchus; species Lagenorhynchus albirostris. The sequence continues at coordinate 110,940,348 of NC_083097.1, read as the reverse complement.
TAGGGGCCAGACAGGAATAAAGATGCAGACATAGAGAATGGACTTGAGGATACAGGGAGGGGGAAGGGTAAGGTGGGACAAAGTGAGAGAGTAGCATTGACATATACACACTACCAAATGTAAAGTAGGTAGCTAGTGGGAAGCAGCCACATAGCACAGGGAGATCAGCTCAGTGCTTTGTGACCACCTAGACGGGTGGGATGAGGAGGGTGGGAGGGAGGCACAAGAGGGAGAGGATATGGGGATATACATATGCATATAGCTGATTCACTTTGTTATACAGCAGAAACTAACACAACATTGTAAAGCAATTATACTCTAATAAAGATGTTAAAAATAAATAAATAAAAGGTCTTTCTAAATCTTAAAAAAAAAAAAGACTATGACTCAGAGGCATGAAAGGAGCAGCAGAGATTAAAAATGGCAAAGGTTGCTTGGGGATGAACATGTATTTTGGCAAAGGAAAAGACCAAAAAAAGAAAAAAAGAAAGACAAGACTAGAAAAGAAAAAGAAAGAAAAAAAGCTAGCATGGAATATGCTATGACCTTTTATTTTTAAACTTGTGCTGATTTTAGAGAGGAGTTAGGCTTGTGGTGCTTCTCAGCCCTTGCCAGGGGACTCACTTCTGATAGATGTTGATGAAGAGGGACCTTCCTTGGATGCTGAGAAGCCTGTCAGCAGTAGAGGGAGGTCCTAATGGGGCAGTTCCTGGTAAGAAGCCTCCTCTGACAGCCCCACAGGGACGCCCTGGTCTTTCAGGTCCTACATTACACAGAAACCTGCTTACTCTCACAGTCTCTCACTGGTTTACTCAGGATGCTTATCAGCATACACACAAGACACTTTACCTGAATGTAAAGGAGTCCAAAGAGGGAAAAGATGACAGACATGGAGAGCAGAGGGTGGACACGAGGTTAACTGAGGCTCTTGGAAAAGAGGGTGGAGCCGGTGAAATAGAAAGAATGAAGACATCATAGAGGAAAATATTCAGCAGAGAGAAGATATGCATATGCAAGTTGAAAGGGCTCGCCATGCTTTAGGCAAGATGAGTAGAATGAGATCTGTATTTCTCTATAGGCTGGTAGCATTTTAAAACAAAAAATATTTTTACTATGGAAATTTCAAGCATACACAAAGTAGGGCATACGGCAACGCACCCTTGTACCTACCACCCAGATTTTAAGTTATCAAAATATTGCCACATTTGCTTCACCTACCCCCTTTTCTTTTCTTGTTCTTTCTTCTTTCCTTTTGTTTCCTTTCTTTTAATTTTTGCTGAAATAATTTGAAGTCAATTTCAGACATAATATCATCCTCTTTGCATGTTTAGTATATATCTCTAAAAATGCGGGTGTTTTCTCACATAGTTATAATGCTATTATCATACCTGTTAAAATTAACAATAATCTTTGGCAGTGTTTAGTATCTTTCCATAAGAAAATTTTCCTGAATGTTTACAAAATGTCTTTATAATTGGCTTTTCTTAATCATGATCCAAAGTTCCTACATTACATTTGTTTGCTATGGTGGTTTTAAGGCATGTCCTCAAATTGTTTGACACTTCTCCCTTCAAAAGATGGAGACCAGTTCCCCTCCTCTTGAATGTGGGCTTGATTTATTGTCTTGCTTTTGACAAGGAATGTGACAGAAGTAGTAGTATATGACTTCCAAGGCTGGGCCATAAAGACATTGATTCTTCCACCTTATGCTCTCTTGGAGGGGTCATTGTGAGGGAAGCTGGTTGCCACGTCATGAGGATACTCAATAACCTGTGGAAATGTCCTCATGGGGAGGCGCTCAGACCTCCTGCCAACAGTGGGTATCAACTTAACAGCCACGTGAGTAAGCAAACTTAAACTGGAAGCACTTCCTTAATTCCAGGCAAACCTTCATATGAGTCCACAGCTCCAGCTCACATCCTGACTACAACCTTATGAGAGACCCTGACCCTGAGCCACTACCTAGCTAATGAACCTTTGAATTCCTGATCCACAGAAATTGTGAGATAAATACTTATTGTTTTTTAATACCTGTTTTAATCTAGAGCACACCTCCTTTTATTTTTTCCATACAATAGAAACTGAATCAGTTGTTTTATAGAATGTCCCATCATCCAGATTTCCTTATTAACTTCCCTATAGTGTCATTTAACTTGTTCTTATGTCCTCTTTGTTTCCTGCAAATGGAAGTTGGCTCTAGAACCTTGATTTGGTTCAATATTTTTGGCAAGAATACTTTGTAGGAGATGCTTTGTGCATGAAATGATGAGTGTCAGGAGGTACCCATCGTCTAGTGCATCATGCTTAGTGTTAAGACTGATCAGCGGGTTCAGGAGCTCTGGCTACATTTTGGAACTTCAAGGACAAAAGTGAAAAGTCCTATGTATAAGTACATAGTTAGAAAAACTAGATTACCCACCATGAGACACTGTTGGAATCCAAGAATTTTGTAACCAACCAAGCTGATTTTTATTTGAGAGTAAAGACAATAGGCTGACTGATTCTGATATGCAGAAGTTCAGAAATATATACCAACCACATATACTTCTTGGGGGAAAAATACCTCAAGGATGTCTGTCATTTACTCATGTGTTCATTTGGTAATTCAACAAATATTTGAGAACATCCCATGTGCCTAGGCACTATGCTAGGTAGGGGCTAGAACTTGAACTGTCTAGGAAGGAATGAAATTAAGGACTTGAGCTCAGAGAAGCCATGTGTGGAGTGAAGGGCCAGGTGGTGAGCCTGAACCACTGATGCACAGTGAGAAGTCCAAGAAATCATCTTCAATCTGGTTGTAGACTGTCCAGGTTGGGCTGTTGTTCCAAGCCAGCTCAGGTGGGCCTTCCTTCAGGGGTATCTGATTGCAGGTGGTGATGGAGAGCTGGGGAACACCTGGGTGGTGGGCAATGCAGGCCTGGACTGAATCCCACTGCTGCCTGAGGGTCTGGACATGTGGAAAAGGAAAGAGCATTCTTGTGGGAAAGCACAGGACACAGAGCAAGGAGTGAGTGCCTGACGCAAAGCAAGAAGGGGAGCCCAGGAAGAAGGCTATGCACAAGGGGAGGGAGCAGTTGGTGGGAGGGTAGTTCTGCTAGGCTGTAGGGGAGGGGGGAGTGCAGAGCCTGCAGATGGGTGGGCTTTCTAGAAGTTTCTAGCCCTGTTCCTGAGGCTGGGCTAGGGATGTGAAGGGCCATTAAAGGGGTTGTGGAGCAGATGGGCCCCAGAGATACGCAGGGAGCAATAGCGATGGTATCCCATTGACCCTCCGGTTCTGCCTAATGGCCCTTCTGTCAGGAGTTCTAGGATCGGCTGAGTGTGGAGGTGCCCTCTTTGCAGGGCTGTGTTCCTCAGGGCCCACAGTGCAGTCCCAGCCATGGTCAGGGCGCAGGCCCTGGTTATAGTCTCAACCACAAACCTCCTCTCCTTACAGTAGCAAAAAGGCTCAGGAGGGCGTTGGGTGCCTATCAGAAGGTTTACTGCTCCTCTGGCAACTGGCTCTGGATTGACTTTAGGGGGTTCCACCACTCTGCCGGACCCATCATCCCCAGGCACCCAGTGGGGAGCAGGTGGGTTGGTTGTGCGTGAATCACTGGGTACCACCCTCAGCTGGGGGTGAGGGGTGCTTATCAGATAGTGCCTGGGTGGGGATCTCCCCGGCCCTCTGGCAAAAGGGACTGGGAGATGCTTTAGAGAAGATGAATCACAGAATTAGGAAGAAGAAGGAGCACTGATTTTAGCTGATTAGAAAGTTATTTCTTATTTCTCTGCATGGCAGTCTCTGAGCAGACTCAAAGTGCTGGCGCATTGCAGGCCGTGCCTGTGTGCTTTCTCTCTGGGCAAGCATCTCCCTGCGCCTTCGGGTGTGCTCTGCAACTCAGTGGGCATCCCACCCCCTGCCAGCATTCATTTTGTCCTGCTTTATCTCTTTTCCTTCTTGCTTTATTGCTACTCTCAAGAGGTAGTGTAAAAATAACTGACCCTAAAACTCCCTTGGCCCCCTACCCGAGCCAAGCTCCAAATCCTGCAGATGTGTAAACTCCCAGGCTTTCAGCTCTCTGAGAAACCTCCCTTCCACTTTCTAGATGCCCTGTACCTACGAGGAGATCGGACCAGGTGTCAGAGTGTTTGTGTTTTAGATTGCTGTGTGGTCTTGGGGTGTCTCCTGACCCCTCTGGTTTCCTGTGATGTTCTCATCTTCAGCTTCTTCCTCTCCTGTGCTGTGTACAGCAGTGTTGATCGAAACAGTGTTTTGAATCCTCTCCAGTGTGTGGATGACTTCCTTTGTGTCCATCCCTGCCTTCAGGCCAAGGCTCGTACAGTCCAGCCCAGCCCAGACCAAAATGTGAATGAGCCATTGCTGGAAGTCCACGGGCACAGATGATTTGATCTCAACCTCCCTGAGGGAGCGCTCCAGTATGGGCCCCTGTATCAGGCAAGAAAATTGTGCTCACCCTAAATTGTGCCTGTTGTTTCTTCACCCCTTTTCTCTGCTGCTTATAGAGAGGGAAACTGGGTCAGCCCTCTGCCCTGCCCCCCACCCCCTGCACCCCACCTACCATGGCTGCCTGGGAGTCCCAAAGCAGGTCAGGGCCAGAGCAGCCCTCTGGCCATTAAGTGTCCTACTCAGGTCCAGTCTGCATGCCCACTCCCAGGGGTCAACTCCCATCTCTTTTCTTCTCTGGGACACATCCAAGGCATTCAGCATCCCTTTCTTGATCATATTTCCCACTGTTTTTTGTTTGCTTGTTTCATTTTCTGCCTTTCAAGTTCTACTGTGTTCTCTACTTGCTCCAGAGGCCAGACAGATGGACTGATTTCTTTAGCCAAAATGAAATTTAAAAATCATCTCAAAGTAAATGGGATGCTCAGATGTTTCAGTTCACTTGCACGTCTCTCTTAGATGGCTAGTTTGCCATCACAAAAAACTTCCTGTTTTTAATAAGCCATCTGGGCCTGGCCATACCTCCCTCCAGAAGGCGTCTAGCAGCTTTGCTGGACTTGGCGAAGGACACTGTTAACCAGAAATGACCAGCTGGATTGTGAGTTCCCCCAGTGTGTCCAGCATTGGGCATGATTCAGGCTGCATTAGACGTGCCAAATCATTCTGTCCTGCGTCCGTTGTGGGGCTATGGGACCTGCAGTCTTGGAGGGTAATGGCCCAGGATCACACAGCTGGGAATAAAAGCTAGTTCTCCTGACCCCAGGTTTATCTTTCTTTCACATTATGGAGGCTGTACAGAGAAGGAGCTTAATAAGAAGTTGCTGGAAGGATGAATGGATGATCTTATTCAAGAGGAATATTAAGAGTCTTGATGAGGTGGGCATGATTGAGAGACTTGAGCTCTTACTCTCTCCACTTTGGAACTCTCCAGCCTTAGGAATAAGAAATGAATAAGGTTATATCTTCCCATACTACTTCCATATCTGGTCCCAGCGCCTCAGGCTGTTCATACGAAGAAAATTTAAGTCCTAAAAAAAGACTGCATTGATCAGGCTAACCTCAAATTAACTTTATACAGCCTTGTACTATAAAAGCTAACTTACTAGCTGTAAGTGGACAAGGGTCTACCAGATGACCAGGTGGTCACGTTGCTCTGCTAGAGATTGTTGGAGACCATGGAACTGCTCTGATTATCAGAAGATTGTTGCTGAGCACAGAATAGGAGCCAGGAGGGTTGGGTGTTCTTAAGGATGTTCCCACCGAGCTCACCCCTCTGTTCCTGAGGCTCCTTCTTCTAATGCTCAGGGTAAGGTCTTTTCGGAATCTGACATCCACCCCTCTGAACTGGGGAGTGGGATAGTACAAAGAACAGTGTTCTTTCTGTATCTCCTTGCTTTCTGAATCATATCATCTTGAAATTTTCTTTCTTTCCCTTCTTCCCTTCTCCCATTATTAGTAGGGTGTGTTGGTGGTGGGTAAATTTACCATTTAGTCTGTAGGTGGTAGAACGTAGAGGTGGGAGAAGTGAATGTTACTCAGAGATCTTGGCCTTGAAGTTGGATGCAGTAACTGGAAATGACTTTGGGCTGTTTCCTTTTGAGAAGCGATGAGATGGTAACACAGTGTTAGATGGAGGAATTTTTAAAAAGTGTATGTGAGGAAACCTCCACAATGAACACTTACTGGTCTCTTACTGGGTGCCAGGCACTGTGCTAAAACTTCACATGCATTATTTGTTTAACACTACCAGCAAGCCTTAATAGGGATATTATCCCTGTTTTACAAGTGAGGAAATGGAAGCAAAAAGTTTAAGTAGCTCTCCCAAGGTCAGGACAGAACTCAAACCTTGACGGTCTGGTTCTAAAGCCCTAAGTTATACCGCCGTCTGGAAAGGTGTGTGCGTGTGTGTGTATGGGCGTAATGAATCTAAATACGCAGGCAGGCATGTGCCAGGCAGCCGAGAAGTTATACGTGATGGGCTTCTTTGATTTCAGCTACTTGGCCTCTCCTTTCCTTTTTTGGGAAGCCTCACTCTTCTCTTTTGAGGACCTTCCTCTACCAAATTTCAGGGACCGAGCTAAGGGGCAGGCACGTCCCTGAGCTAGACCTATCAGACACTTTCCCCTGGACTTTGAACCCGGGGTAGGGTTGTCCTGAGCTCTGTGCTCTGAGGGGGTGACCTGTGACTCACGTCACCCAGGGCAGTTCTTGGGCCCATTGAATTACTGTCTTTCCCAAGACCTTTGATTCTCTGAGCTTCCCTTTAACCATTTGATAAGTTCCTTTCTTTTTTATCTTTTCTTTTTCCAGGATTTTTCCTTTTCTTTTTTATTCTTTCTTTTCTTCGCCCCCCACCCCCACCCTGCCCCACCTTCCTGCTTCCCTTTGATACACATTGCTTACAACCAAAGAACCTTATCTGATGGTCTCCCCATCTCTCTTTTTTTTTTTTCTTCTCAGTAATTCCGTTTGTTAGCAGACCATCCTGTCTGTAAGTCACTTCATACCATGTTGCAATTCCCAAGAGGAAATTTGCCACATTCAGGATAGTTGAACGCATACAGCCTGAGTCCAGTCTCTTTAATAAAGGAGTTTTCCTTCGAAGACCAAAGTGTTGTACTCTCTTTTCAGTTCCGTTTTTTCAGTCCTATCGCCCCATGTCTGGTGGTATCTTGCTTAGGGAACATGGAGTTCTGCGTCCGGTGATAAAACTGGGGTAACTTACTGATGCCAGCACTTCATTTCTAAATCCTGGGGTCCCTTCTCGGAGGTTTTCTGGGGCTGCCGCTCTGATGGGAGGTATGTAGATTCCCAGGCATTCTAGCTGCAGAGGCTCTGATGTGGACACCTGGGGCTCTGAACCTGCATCTGGGAGAATCGTGCTTCCACAGACCCTCATCCCCAGATCCCTGAGCTGGGAGGGCCATTTGCAATGTTGTCTGCGGGGCACTCATATTCCACTAAGTGCTAGGGAGATGCCCTCTTCTTACTTTTCACCTCAAATGGCCACTCCCAGGCTTGGAAGTTTACAAATCTGTTGAGTGAGTGTAAGGTACAGCTCCCTTCAACAGTCTGGAGTGCCATCTCCTCTGCAGGCCCTCGCTTTGCTCTGGGTCAGGCTGTGGACAGAATATCCCAGAGCTGGGTGCTACCTTCACCTTGGCCCCTTTCACCTTCCCGTTCACTCTGCACAAAAGGCCAGCAGTAGCTCTCTGTGAGTCATCAGTGCTTCTTTCTTCCCATCCTTTCCCTGCCAGACCCTTAGTTCCTGATGGGGCTTCAAGGGGTGGCGGTGGGCTCCCCCAGGCAAGTAACTACCCCTGTTCTCTTGGTTCCCCTAATGCGGTCATGGAATCCTCTGCCCTTTTCAGCCTCTGCCTGTTCTCAGCCTCCTTGCTATGTTGTGGTGAGCTTCCAGTGGTTTATTTCAGAGGGATGGGCCTCTGAGTCACACCAGAACTGCCCTTTTTAAACCAGTGTGGAGGGCTTCCCTGGTGGCGCAGTGGTTGAGAGTCCACCTGCCGATGCAGGGGACACGGGTTCGTGCCCCGGTCCGGGAGGATCCCACATGCCGCGGAGCGGCTGGGCCCATGAGCCGTGGCCGCTGAGCCTGCGCATCCGGAGCCTGTGCTCCGCAACGGGAGAGGCCACAACAGTGAGAGGCCCGTGTACCACAAAAAAAAAAAAAAACAAAAAGAAAACCAGTGTGGAATTGTTCCAGTGTCCATATTTGGGGAAGAAATTAATGTCCTGCCTTGCAGTCTTCTTCCTGGCCTTAGAAGCTAGATGTTGGCTGGGTCTTCACCTCTCTGTCCCTAATAAGACCTACTTATCCTACCTCTACCTGTAGGGCAGCCTCTCCTGGTCCTGGGGTCTTGAAGAGACTATCCCTTGGATTGTCCTTTCCCAGCTAGCCTTATCCCACAGCCCGTAGTGATTGCTCCCCATGCCTATCTGGGGGGAATCTGGGTAAAATGTTGATGACTTTCTCCTGCAGATGGTGGGGATACATTTACTACATAGATGCAACCCTGGCAAGGTGACTGCTTCAGCAATGGACGAGGAGGTCGTGGTGGCTTTTTTAACAAAAAGTTGAAACTAATGTTCTGATCTGTCTGCTACAATTTCTGAGCCCCCCAGGAAGTAGCCATCTCTATTCAGCTTACATGAGGGTCAAGCTAAATCTCCTTTTAGTCATTAAAATGCCTTTTGTTGTTGCCAAGTTTGCTGCCTGTTGGAGCTTTTCCATTTCATTCTCTGTCCTGCTACTTCTGAAATGTGATGGCTCTCTGGGTCCCTGCATCTTCTCTTTGTCTGGGACATAGTTAACTCTGGATGTGGGATGTGGTTTGTATAATGTAAAGACATGATTGAGAATAAATTGATGGTTCCCCGTCTGCTGCCGCCCAGCTTCGAATGTGTAGTTAACACACTGACATTCCACTGGCTCCAATTTGCAACTTGATAATAATTCAAACATTAACATAGGAGGCTCCAGACTTTGAAAAAAATGAGACCGCTTTTTGTATGAAACAGTGCTTTATCTTGCATGTGAAGTGATGATATGCCTTTCTTAATTTCATTCAGCAAAGGATGGGAATAAAAGAAAGAATTGTTCAAACTGGCTTTGTTTTCAATATCTGAAGTATGATTGGTTTTACAAATTGAATCCCTTCATAGTTTTTTGAAGCTGAAGGTGTATTATTCAGCTGGGATCCTCTTCCTCTATTCAGAGCCAGCTGCCCTGCCTCTCTTGAATCTATCCCTTCATTATTTTCAGTGCGTACAATAGTAAAATATTTTAAACCCCACGACTATAAGAGATGCCCCTTGAGCCACAAAAAACCCTTCTGCTTCTTCTTTTGGCTCATTCACGGGGATAAAAGAAATTAGGATAATTTCCATAGCAGCATTTCCTGGAGGAGAGTGAGGATGGCTGTGATGTGGTGAGGTGAAGCGCCCTGTGAAGGACATGGATGAAAAGTTGCCCTTCCTTATAGATGCGGGACACGCCAGCTTCAGGACCACCTTTACAAAAAGAGTGTTTTCAGGCCCTGTCAGCTGTGCTGTGCTCAGGAGTGGATGCCATCTCTTGATACCAAGTATCCCCGTGGCCAGCAAGGCTGAGTACTGCAGGGGCGTCAGTGAGGTCTAGATGAGTGGCATGGCCAAGCTGGGTCATGCAATCACTTTTTGGCCTGGCTTCCCTCTTGTATGTGTGAGTGAGGTGCGCTCAGGTGTGGGAATCAGGCATAGGGATACTCTCTCCTATGGGTGTCAGTTCCACACGGGGGAGATGACATTAGCCACTCCTTGGTAGCTCAGCTATTAGTGAGCACATCACTCAGCGTGCCAGAGAAGGTGAAAGTCATAAGGATTGTCTGATGATAATGTTGTACTTAGCTGGCTTAATCTGGACTATGGGACTCAGAACAAAGACCAAGGGAGAGAGAGAATGGGGGGGGGTGCTGGTCATTGTCCTTTAAGGTTTTATCTCATGAATGACGTAGGTACTGACAAAATTTCTGATCTGGACCATATCCTCTACATTTTCCCACATGCATCTCCCCAGTGTCAACAAATGGAGGTCCATCTGATGCCCAACAGAAGGTAAACTGCCCTTTTTTTTACATGATTGACTGCAATTTTGGAGTCATGAAGACAGCTTCAGTCCCACATACCCAGATACCCTCTTTCAAATATATGAAGGTGGCTATTAATAACAACCCCTTACATCGGTGTAGAGCTCCATCCTTTTCCAAATCTCCACAGCTCTCATAGTGTTTTATTACCACCCTTCACACTCCTGTGAGTGGCAGTGTGTGGTGCAGGCCAGCTCACCCAGAGATGACAAGACTCTGACCAGTAACCCCAGGCTGTTAGCCAGGATTTGGTCAAAGGTAGGAGTGAGGCAGATGCAGGATTTTGAAGGTTGATTGTCCCTACAATTAACAATTTAAAAGCATGGCATGCGTGTCTGAGAGATAGTCGTCTCCTAAACAAAACAAATCACAGATCTGAGGAGTGGTTGGCTCATGGAGAGCCCGTCTCCAGTGGACCAGTCATTTACTGACAGACTAACGCGATATCTCAGTAATAGGCCATTTTCCCCATCACTGCACAGAACTAACCAACCTCCATGTTGCATCTAAGTTTTCATCTCTGGATCTAGTTTGAGGGTTTTTTTCTGGCAAAGTGAGCACAGTGAAACACCACATTTTGAAATACCCTCTAAAGATAATGTTCTAAATTTAATATGAAAATGGAAAGGACCTAGAATAGCTAAAACAATTTGAAAAGAGAACAGTGTTGGAAGACTTACACTACCTGGTTGTAAGACCATAAAATTACAGTAATCAAGGCGGTGTGGTATTGTCATAAATGCAGACACAGAGATCAATGAAACAGAATAGAGGCCAGAAATAGACCCATGCATATGTGGTCAATTGGTTTTCAACAAAGATGCCAAGTTAATTTGATGGACAAATAATAGCCTTTTCAACAAATGGTGCTGGAACAGCTGGATACTCACATGGAAAAAAAAATGATCCTCAACCTTTACCTCATGTTGCGCACAAAAATCAACTCAAAATGGATCATAAACGTAAATGTAAATGCTAAGGCTATAAAACCTCCAGAAAAAAAAGAAAATCTTCATGACCTTGGGATATGCAAAGATGCGTAAGACACAGAAAACAGAAGCCAGAAAAGGTAAAATTGATAAATTTGATTTCATCAAATAGAATAACCTGCTCTTTTAAAGACACTGTTTTTAAAACTTTTTTTAAAATTTTATATCAGAGTTTACTTGATTTACAGTGTTGTGTTTCAGGTGTATAGCAAAGTGACTTAGTTATACATATTCATATATCTATGCTTTTTCAGATTCTTTTCCCGTATAGGTTATTACAGAATACTGAGTATAGTTCCCTGTACTATACAGTAGGTCCTTGTTGATTATTTTATACATAGTAGTGTGTATATGTTAATCCCAACCTTCTAATCTATCCCTCCGTCACACCACCTTTTCCGTTTGGTAACCATAAGTTTGCTTTCTAAGTCTGTGAGTCTGTTTCTGTTTTGCAAATAATTTCATTTGTATCATTTTTTTTAGATTCCATGTATAAGTGGTATCATATGATATTTATCTTTGTCTGACTTACTTCACTTGGTATGATAATCTCTAGGTCCATCCATGTTGCTGCAAATGGCATTATTTCATCCTTTTTATGGCTGAGTAGTATTCCATTGTATATATGTACCACTTCTCTATCCATTGATCTGTCGATGGACATTTAGGTTGCTTCCATGTCTTGGCTATTGTAAATAGTGCTGCAGTGAACACTGGAGTGCATGTATCTTTTTTTATTTTTTGCAGTACGCGGGCCTCTCACCGTTGTGGCCTCTCCTGTTGTGGAGCACAGGCTCCGAACGCGCAGGCTCAGTGGCCATGGTTCACGGTCCCAGCCGCTCTGCGGCATGTGGGATCTTCCCGGACCGGGGCACGAACCCGTGTCCCCTGCATCAGCAGGCGGACTCTCAACCACTGCGCCACCAGGGAAGCCCACACGTATTTTTTTGAATTATGGTTTTCTCTGATATATGCCCAGCAGTGGGATTGCTGGATCGAATGGTAGCTCTATTTTTAGTTTTTTAAGGAACCTCCATACTGTTCTCCATAGTGGCTGCACCAATTTACATTCCCACCAACAGTGTAAGAAGATTCCCTTTTCTCCACACCCTCTCCAGTATTTACTGTTTGTAGACTTTTTGATGATGGCCGTTCTGACCAGCGTAAGGTGATACCTCATTGTAGTTTTGCATTTCTCTAATAATTAGTGATGTTGATCATCTTTTCATGTGCTTTTTGGCCATCTGTATGTTAAAGACACTGTTAATGAAAGGAAAAGTGAAGCCACAGATTGAGAGAAAATACTTTCCATGTGTATTTCTGACAAGGATCTTTTATTCAGAATGTATAAAGAACTCTTACAAGTCAATAATGCAGATATAAATAACTTAATTTTTTAAAGGACAAAGGATTTGAAGAGATTCTTCACACACACAAAAACATATGAGTGGCCAATAAACACAATGAAAAGTAATTCCACACTATTTGTCACTAGGAAAATGCAAATTAAAGTTGCAAGGAGCTACCACTATGCATGCATTAGGATGGCTATGATTAAGAGAATACCTGTTGGAGAGGATGGAGCAACTGGAACCCGTATACCTTGTTGGTGAGTGTACAATGGTACAACCACTTTGTAACATAGTTTGTCAGTTTCTTATAAAGTTAAAGATACACTTATGATAAGACTCATCAAGTGGATTCCCTGGTGGTCCAGTGGTTAGGATTCTTCGCTTTCACTGCTGAGGGAGTGGGTTCAGTCTCTGGTCGGGGAACTAAGATCCTGCAAGCTGTGTGGCATGGCCAAAAAACAAACAAACAAACAAACAAAAAACAGGACCCATCAATTCCACTCCTAAGTATTTACCCCCATGAAATAAAAAACATGCTCACCCTAAAACTTGTACATGGACATTCATAGCAGCTTTATTCATAATAGTTAAATGCTGGAAACAATCCAAATGTATATCAACAAGTGAATACAAATTGTGGTATATCCACACAATGGAGTACTACTCAGCAATAAAAGAGAATGGATTACTGATACATGTAAAGGCATGGACGGTGCTCAGAAATGTTATGTTATGTGAAAGAAGTCAAGTCACTGAAGAATAAATATTGTATGATTTTATTTAAATGAAGATCTAGGAAAGACAAATCTAATCTATGGGCACAGAGAGCAGATCAGTGTTTGCTTGGAGTTGGTGGGCTTGACTGGGATGGGGCACTAGGGAACTTTTCACCTTGATGGGAAATTTCTATATTTTGATTGAGGTTTATGGTAACATGAGTGTACAGGTTTGTCAAAATTCATAAAAGCATATGTTTAAGATGAGTGCATTTTACCCCTATGTTCAAAGCAACACTCTTTAAAATAGCCAAGACATGGAAACAACATAAATGTCCATTGACAGTTGAATCAATAAAGAAAATGTGGTATATATATATATATATATATATATATATATATATATATATATATACATACACACAACGAAATATTACTCAGCCATAAAAAGAATGAAATAATGCCATTTGCAGCAACATAGATGGACCTAGAGATTATCATACTAAGTGAAGTAAGTCAGACGAAGACAAATACCATATGATATCACTTATACGTGGAATCTAAAATATGACACAAATGAACTTATCTATGAAACAGAAACAGACTCACAGACATAGAGAACAGACTTGTGGTTGCCAAGGGGGCGTGGGGGTAGGGGAGGGAAGGACTGGGACTTTGGGATGAGCAGGTGCAAACTAGTATATAGAGAATGGATAAACAACAAGGTACTACTGTATAGCACAGTATATTGAACTATATTCAATATCCTGTGATAAACCATAATGGAAAAGAATATATATATATATATGTATAACTGAATCACTTTGCTGTACAGCAGAAATTAACACAACATTGTAAGTCACTATACTTCAATAAAATTTTTAAAAATGGGTACATTTTATAGTTTGTAAGTTGTGCCTCAGTAAAGTTAATTTTTAAAAAACAATATAGTAGAAAGCACATTTAAAACAATTCAGCATGTTTCTTTCATTCTAATGAAATAATAGTATTGTTTTGAAGGAAAAAAATGGGATTCTTTCACATGCCTCTTTGGAACTTCTGAAGTGAGTGCCCTGTCAGGAGTGTTGTCTGTGATAATGAACCTCCAAGGCTTGCTCTCCCAATGGGAGTCAGAGAAAACCATTTATAGGCCAAAGAGTGGCTGCCTGTAGGCTCACTCTGGCTGAGGATACCCTGACTTTTAGCGACCAGGTAGGAGATTTGCCAAAAAGCCAACTGGCTAAGGGACAGGTACTTACACTGAAAGAAGTACTGATCTGGAATATCTTATTCCAATTCAGTAATTTAAGAAACACTCTGTCTAAAGTTTCCTTTTTAAAAACCTGGAATTGGGTTTTGTGGTCCATAAAAGTGAATATTTGGGGTTGATTTCCATTTGACGATACCTCATGAGGGAAGGGACTCTCTTGTTCTTGCTAATTCTTGTGTTCCCAGTGCTTAATGGAGTGCCCAGCACATTGAGGGCTCTTAGTAAATAGTCCTTGGATGATTGTACGAATAGATGATGTCAGTCTTCAAAGAATGAATATGTTTGTCGAATGTACTAGTTAAGATATGATAGGTTATTCTGTGGTAACAAACACCCCCTAAATCTCAGTGTGACTAAATGACAAGTTTATCTTTCACACAGAGCTAGTTACATGGTCCAGCCTGATGGCAGGGGGGCTGGGAAACACAGTTTTCTATGTTCTCAGAAAAGGAGGAATGTGAAGTGACATTTGGCGAACACATAGCATTGTTTCTGCCACATGAAGTCTTGAGTAGGTTAAATTTACAGTTTGAGGCAAGCCTCTGCCAACGACCTAAGGTTTTGTGGGAAGGTGAGCCTTGTGTGATGTGAATACAAGTCTTTCTGATGGTCTCTATCAAATGCCACGCTCACCTGCACTTTTATACTTCATCATGTGCAATTCCTTCCATCTGGAGTGCCCTCCACTTTCTTGTTGGATGAGCTGTAATTCTGATCCATTTTTAGATGCTCAATTAAGAGTTACTTCCTGCAATGATCCATTCCTGGTCCATGGCCATGATTAACTGCACCTGGGTTTGCATGCTTCACTGCACTTGATCCAGCACTTGGTTATATATAATCACATGTTTTCTGATGATGCCAGGTATCTAAGGATTGTCTCCTCAGGTGGTCCATAAGCTCTTAGAGAGTTGACACAGTGCTTTCTTCTGCTGCTTCTTCCAGCAGAGGACTAAGCACAAGGTGGAAGGTCAATAAATTTGTGTTTTTGATAGACATTGGTTGAACAAACCAATGGGAAGCACCCACTCTGTGTAGCTGAGCAGCCCAGATTTTGCAGGTGTGGGCTGTGCACAGGTCTCCCTGCCATTCTTCCTGCACGGTTGGGGCAGAGTTCACAAGACCTTCTATGATGTGATGTGCAGCAGGTATTTATTTATCAGTCCCACACTGCCCAGTTCCCACTGAGCAAAACCAAACCAGGTGAGCCCTGAAAAAATAATGTCCTATGGGCTGTGGCTGCTGGTCCTCGGAGAAATTTAAGAGCTCTGGCCCCAGGTCCCTTCATTACCAGCCTAAGTGATGTTAATCTCCCCCTTTCCCCTAAGTCTAGGCTGGAGCATAAAGAACAAAAGGCTTAATCACTCTGGTATCAAGAAATTCCTTTCCATCTGTGCAAATGTTCTTGGGTGTGTAATGTGAACATGCTGCACTCATTTGGAGCCATTGTTCTCTCTAAATGAGAAAATGCAGATGAGGCACTCAGGGTACCACGCTGTTAACTCGCTGCATAAAATTCTTGACATCAACATGAAGCTACTTAGCATAATTTTCCTGTTAATAAACTGCCAATTTAGTCATTTAGGTTTCAGCTTCTGAAGAATGCAACAGCATCAGGCTGGGTTTTTTTTTCCCCCCCATATATGCCTGAGTTTATTATTTTGATGTTTATGTTAAAACATAGGAAATTGGAGTTTATGCGATTACTTGGAGATCTTCTACCCTAATTTGTTTACTTTCATAATTCAAGGAATCTTTGCTCATTTGAAAGGCAAAACATAATTTTTCAGAGCATTTTCTTCTATTCAGGACAAAATTTCCATATTTAAAATGACTGAGGAACATTTTGAGGATCTGGATGAGTATATCTATCCTGAAGGCATCGAAGCAGGGGGCCATGCCTGCCCTGGCCCCGTGTGGAGATCCGGAAGGAGACAGGAAGCTCCGGGGCTTGACAGAAGGCTTGGAGGTGCCCAGGGTCCCCATCGGTGTGCAAGTCTCATTTCTGGAGTCCCCACCCCAACCCTCCATGCTCTCTACCTTCCTGGCCATGGTCCAGTCATGCCAACCTCCTTGCTGGTCATTTATGTCTTCATTCAAGGGATAGCCACTGTGTGCCTACTATTTGCCAGTCATGGAGATGATGCTGGGCTAACACATCCCCTAATGGGGGAGACAGACGTTACTCAGTGAACCATATGACCACAAGTTCAAATGCAAAGCAGTAGAGCAATGGTGCTCTGGGAGAGCAAAGCAAGGATATGACCGAGATCCTGCCTTCAAGAGCTCACAGTCAGGATTTACCTAATCCCAGCTTGGCAGAAGTATTCTGAAGCTTAAATTATCTGCCAAGTTTTTCCAATTCTCCAGGTTGTTGTGAAGCATGGACACAGCCCAGCTAGATATTTTTTGAGCATCTACCCGTGTCAGATTTTATTTGAGCCACCAGATAAGCAGGGCTCTCGGCTTCCCAGTGATATCAGTGGAGGGCAGCCCTGTCTGGCCATCAAGAGCATGGGCTTCTGGATTAAACAGGCATGAGTTAGAATCCAGTCTATGCCACCTCTCAGCCGTGTGTCTTTGTGCTCCCATTTTAGAATGAGTAGCTGAGTCATAGAGCTGTTGGAGGCTTAAATGCGATGGTGGAGCACAGTGCCTGGCACGTGGAAGGGGCTTGATAAGTCATGGTTAGTCTATGTTCCCAGAGAGGAGGGATCATGTTGGATAAGAGCCGTGGCTGGCGTTTTTGTATCTCTCCCATGTCTGGGGCAGGGCTGAGCTGGAGGGCGGTCCTTGTGGAGCTGCCTCTGACCATCTTGTCATTGTACGATTCCAACCCAGAGCTCAGCTGGGCCCCTCCTGCTGTTTCCAGCTTCTGACCTCTTCTGTGGGTAAGTGGGCAGGGGTCTGGGAGAAGCAGGCCCCTCCTGGAGAGCACCTTGTCCCTGTGGAGAAACTGACAGCCACTGTCTTTGGTTCTCCAGGGTTCTAGCTGGCAAAGTGGGTCAGCGTCCAGGTGCCCTCTGTGGGCTGGTGTGCAGGGTAATGGATCCCTATAGACGTGCCCTGTCCACCACAGTGGAATAGCAAGGGCTGAAATGGCTTCACCGTGGCTGCCTCCCTGGTTTCAGTGCTGGAAGAAAATAAGCGATCCCATTGCTCCTGGTCTGGTGGTTTATCTTCTCTGGAGTCCTCAGATCTTGATCCGGCAGGAAGATCAAGGACTCGACACGCTCAGTCTCTCCCGGCCGCTGTCTAGGACCCAGCAGCTCGGTTTATACAGCTGGATGAAGGCTCCCTGGTGGGGGGTTGGCCTGGACCAAACAGGGGGAAGATGGAATGATCCCCCAAAGCTGTCCGGTAGACAGCTTGAGCTCATGGTTCCTGGATTCAGTGCATCTATCCTACCTTCTTGGAAATTCTGTGGGCTTTTGTTGTCTCTCTTTTAATCCAGGTACTGGGCATCATCATTCTGTGCTTGTTTCCTGCAGGGCAAAGGCAGCATCAGTCAGCTCTGGACCTGCAGGGAGGGTAGCCCACAGGCTTAGGACAGCTGAAGCTGTCCTTCTTCTCTTCCTCCCAGGCAAGGGAGGAAGCTGTTGAGCCATTTCCTTCCCATCAGATCATGCACCTTGCTTTGCTTTTTTATAGATTTGTCCCAAGCAGATGTTGGAATGATGATGCCAACCTATCATTTATCCTCTGTTCATTCTAATAATTAGTAGAGTTGCAATGATCACACTTACAAAGATAAGCTCAAAATAAATATATCTTTATAATTTTTAGTTTTAATTTTCAAGACAAAGTCTCAGTAAAAGCTTTTCTTCACTCCTCGCTGTGGAATTTGTTTTGAGTGGATTCACAGTGGGCTTTGTCTCTGTTACCTGTTATCCTTGGAGAGCGAAGACCTCCTCATAGCTTTATTTTATAAAACATTGATTGAAATATTGATGTTAAGAGTAGAACATAATTCTAGCCCTCCAGTGAGTTTCAGACACCGGGTACTTATATGCTCATCTATCTTCAGTCTGGGGCAGAGAAAGGTGGAGCGGCTGTGAGAACCACGTATAACCCACAGAGCCTCCCAAAAGGGGGTATCCTCATGTGCCTATGTTGTCCTGTGGGCAGCTGTGCCTGCTGGGGCAGAAGCCTGGCTGTGCCCAGCCTCCCACCCACCTTTCCAGATACCTGCACGGACTCACGGGCATTGACCTTCAAAGGCCCTCTTGGGAATCCTGGCCTTCAAGCTGGCTGGGTTTTGGTGTTGCACTCTGCCTAGGTCTCCAGGACAAATCCAAACAAAGTGGCTCTCTCGTAAATGGTCTACACAGGCCTTTTGTATTTCTCAAAGTGAAGCTTTACTTCACAGCCAGACATGGTTCTAAGGGCTTTATGCATGATAATTCATTTAATCCCCATTTTACAGATGTTGAGACTGAGGCTCAGGGCACGTTGGTAGCTTGCTAGGTCATACAGCTGGTGAGATGGGAGGATGGGATTTGAACCCAGTATCCTGGCTCTGGAATTGGTGCTTTTGGCCCACTCTGCTGGAGTGCTTCCTGAGGGGCGTCATTCCCACTAGCAAGGGTGTCGCAGGCAGGCTGTAGCAGGCAGGCCAGCTCCGCCAGGCCTATTTATGAAGCGCCACAGTCTCCATATCAATACTGGGACGATGGCATTGATTTTAGTGGTGTTTAGATCACAAGAGCCTGTCTGGAGCTGTGCCCCGAGATTTATGCTGCCCACATCCATTAGAGCTAATGGGAAACGTCTGCATAAATCATGAGCGCCCACGGGGAATTATGACTCTGAGTTGCCCTCGACGCATTTTAACTGCCGACTCTGAATCGGAACGCTCACCCTCTCTGGTTATCACATATTCCCTTGTATCTCAGTTGTTAGTTTTCTTAGGAGGCCTTGGTTTGGGGAGAAAAGTCCGAAGGACTGGGCTGGATATTTGGTAGCTGTGTGACCTCCGGTAATTTCCGTCACCTCTCTGAGCTGTCTTCAGTTTTCTCACCTGTAAAGTAAAGACCTTGGTGTGCTGTTTTCAGAAGAGGTAAAGCCCCAAGCCAGCAAATGTCAGCAGTCCCTTCCCTTCCACCATTTCTCCTCTCAGCACAGGGGACACAAAGAGAGGCTGCACTGTTCTTTGGTACCTAAGTTCTCTGGCTGAGAGAACTGCCAGGTGTACACGGCACCCAGACCTGGAGAGGCTGCGGAGCTCAGAAATGAGCACGGCTCTGGCCACAGAGTGCAGATAGAGGCCAAGGCTTCTGCTCTTCACTTGCTTATTTGTAGCCATGTTTGTTTGTTCAGCCATCACTCTGCAAGTTTATATATTTTTTCACAGTATTTATTTGAAGGTTGGGGACAAAAGTGCAGTAGTAGTATCCTGATGGTGTGAAAATTTGGTGGTTCCTCTGCTCTCACCTTACTAGATTGTCCTGAGCTACTCAGCTGCCTTGCAACCCACACATAGATGCTACAACTGGTCCTTCAATCTTGACTCTTTGCCTATGTGCTTGTGCTTTTACAAGTTTTTGTACAAGCCTGGTGCCCAGGTCCAGGTCATGCTTTTTAACCAGCTCTCTGGGCAGCTCTACGTGGTCAGGCTGGGGATGAGGGCTATGGAGTGGACAGAGAATGAGAAAGGACAAGTTGTGGCCAGCACCCCAAGAAGGTGGGCTTGTGCCCCCTGAGCAGGGCACAGGTTTGTGAGTGTCTGATGGGGGCCCCTGAGGGTCCAGGCTAAGGCGAGTGTGAGAAATCGTGCCTGTACAACTTATCATCCAAACTGGGACATTCGAATGACAGGGAACTCTATTAATAATCACAACGGACAGGAGGTGTAAACCAACACTGGCTCAGGCAAACTGGCGCATCTGGTCTCTTGTCACGTCAGGCTGGGAGGTGACAGAAGGCTTGATGCGGAGGGGAGCCCGAGGGAGGAAAGGATTTGGTGTTCAGATCGCAACCCCCCCAGGAAGGGATGGTTTCGTCAGATGCAAGCAACTGTTCTAAAAGTGAGCACTTTGGAGGGTCTGCTTTTCTCTTTTTCTGAGGAATAGGCATCGGGGAGTGCTGATAGCTGATGGCAGCACCCTCCCGAGCATCGGGCTGGAGCTTGGACCCCCGCTTCGTGGGCGCTGCTCCCTGAGCCCCTCCATGTCAGCCTCAGTTCTGCCTCGAGAGCCTGGTGCAGATCCTCCTGGAGTGCAGAGCTGGGAAAGAGATGTCCCCAGGCTCTGCAGGCTTGTTTCCTAAACTCCGTGTCTTCCTGCCAAGCGTGCCCCAGGGAGAGCGCATTGCGTCCAGAGATTCATGGATATATGTCAAAGCCCCTTCAGCTCCAAGACAATAAAGATAAAATTGATGGCCTACATAAGGTGACTGGATAGCCATCCTCTCGGTTGGCTCTTTTGAGCTGGTGGGGGCGTGAGCCTTGTGGATGAGGCTGTTGTGTCTGAAACCTATTCACCGTGGGGTCTCTGGCCCTTCGTGTGGCTTGAGATGGGCCTCTGGGCGGTGAGGGAGGAATAGAATGAAGGGACCGTGCGATCAGGGCAAATCACCATGCCAAGAAAGTGGATGCAGGGGCTTCTACCTGCTCTGAAATGCTCCAGAGGGACTCAGGCCACTGCTTGGCGATGCCAAGCGCAGCTGATGGCCGCATCACTATATTTCATCAGGGAAGATAAACATCTCTGAAAGCGCCCTTCCCGCTGCTGAGGAGGAAAACTATCCTGCGGAAAATATACCGAAGGAGCCAGTGTTAAGTGAAGCCAGTCCTTGTCAAGCTCATATCTCAAGCAGAAGTCAATTGTGGAGCTAGTACGTGAGGGAGAGAATGTGGCTTATTTGACAAAACTGTCAGCTGGCCTTTCAAGACTGAAGCTGATTCTCGTGAATAAATGGGCTTTTACTGGGGGGACCGTTTGGTCCAATCACTGTAAAAACCCTCATTTTCTCCCCTGTCTTCTTAGCTCCTCCTGAAGTGGTCCAAACAGGTTTGACACGGGTGGTCCGTAATCTGGAAAGATTGCTTTCAGCCAGTTGGTGACAGCTGTGCTTCGCGTTGATATTGGCCTCATGTCGAAAGTGTTGTGTAGAGAATGATTTGTGAGTCGAATCCCTTTTAAATGCTCTGGGGAATTTTGTTATGGATTGATATTATCATCAATAATGACAGGCAGTGTTTATAGCCCGCCTACTGAGTGCCAGAGGCTGCTGGGGGCCAAAATGGTGGGGAATGAGACCATCAGTACCCTTTTCTCATGGAATGGGAAGGAGAGAGCCTTCCCTAGTTTTCCTTCCCTGGGAAGTTAAGGCTGGCTTGGGTGTTCCCCCACCGCCATTTCAGGGAAAGCCAGACCAAGGTGACCTCTCCCTTGCCCTGTGTTTGGGCCATATTGGTCAGTTCCCAAATTTTAAAAGGAGAGAATAACCAGAGAGGATGATAATGTCAGGACGTAGAGCTGTAGCTCCTTGGGCTGTGTGTTTTGGGAGAACACGGCCAGGGTCTTCTGTGGTCTCGTGGTCTCTCCCAGGTGCCACGTACTGCAAGCTGGTGGTCGTGGGCAGCCTGTGGAGTGAAGTATGTTGCTGCAATGCAGCAGGGCAGCAGCCGGGCCTGGGAGGGACAGTGGTCAGGCCAATGGGTCTGGTTCAATGTCTCAGGTCCAGCAGTGAGGTGGCTGGTGGGTGACGGAGGTGCATATCAATGGACGGGGCCGCCTGGGATGTGGCCCTGCTGTAGCCCCCACCACTTCAAAAAAGAGCAGAGGCCCACCCATGGGTGGGGGAGGATCAGAGCCGGGCACCCAGGAGATGAAAGGGACGTTGCTAGGAATCCTCCCTTGAGGGGTTTGTGGCTAAGGTTCAATAAACGCAAAACACGTCGATCAAACATGCCTGTGGGAGCACAGATGGGGAAAGACCCCAATGCACTGCTCTGAGCAGGGAAGCCTCCCCCGTGGCAGGGGCATAAAGTGCTACCTGAAGGCTGCTTTTCTGGCAAGGGCTGTAGAGACCTAGGCTCCCAAGAGGAAACAACACGGACCCACTTTGGAACCCGGCCGAGGGCTGAGCCTGTGGTCAGAGCTGCTGGGGCTGCCCCCTCCCGCCCGTGCAACTTTACAAACCCTGATGCTCCTGGGGATGTTGCTGGCATTGGTCTGGGTTGTGGCCTGAGCCCTGGGAGTTTCAAAAGCCCCTCAGGTGATTCTAATGCCCCTAATGGATGCCCAGGTGAGAACCACTGGTCTGAGAAGGAGGGAGGTTTACGCGAGTGCCGGGAAGAGGGAGAAGAAACTGAACAGGGTTGGAGGATGTGAGCGAGCCGCAGAGGAGGAGGCCGGGGACTGCCAGGTGAGGGGGCCGTGGACGGGGGACAGGGTGACAATGGAAAGAGTCCTCAGGGGGGCGGTAGGGTCAGGAGGGAAGGCGCAGTGGGAGGGAAGGAAGGGGAGGGTCGGCCACGGCAAGGAGAGAAGACACCGGAGGTTGCGGCGAGCTGTGGCCAGACCCTGAGAGACAGTTAGATGCGCTCCGGTTGGCGTCAAGCACATCTGCAGGAGCCCTTGCCCCAGGCATGCCTGCCAACCTGGTACAGCTCCCCAGGAGGGAGGTGGGAGTGTGAGAGGGGCAGGGCAGCCACGTCATGTCTCCTTAAGAAGGGGGAACTGGCAGGGGCGTGGTGGTTGTGGTTCCATGAAGCAAACAGCTGCCTTTCCCCTTCTCTGGTCCAGGGGAGACAGAGCTGCCGGGCTCTCAGCCTCATGGAACACAGGGCTCGGTGGCTCCTCACTGAGTGTGAGGTGTGGTTCCCCCCTCTTCCCCGTGAGCTGCGGCCTCCTGAGGGCTGTCTTTGGAGGCGCCTCTCAGTGGCTTGGCGTGACCTCTGTGAAATTCTTTCTGGTCCCTTACGCTTTCTCTGCTGGAGACACTACTGTTGAGTGCTTGGAGCACAGCCTCCCTAAGCCAGGTCGCTTCATCCTCGAGGCTGAGATGGTGCAAGAGCTACCTCAAGGTCAACGGCAGAGGCAGGATTCAAACCCAGAGCTTGGGGCTCCAGGGCAGGCTGCAGAGATGTTTCCTAAGCCAACTGTAGCCTCTCCTCTGTGTGTGCATCTTTCATTTCCCCAAGTGTTTGGAGCTCTTTGGTTTTATTGTTGCATTTAGGTCCTGGGAGATGATTATGTTCCATGAAATAGCGTGATTGATTGACCTTTTGAAATGTCAGAAGCCGCTCCCTGGCTCTAAGGGATTTTGTGGGCTTCATAACCCTGGCTTCCTAGGCCATGTGAACAAACCTCTTCTGTAATCGGCAAGAAAGCAGTGAGAGGGGAGCTTCCCGTGGGCCAGGGAGCTTGACAACTGCTCACAGGCTGGATCCTGGAGGAGCTGGGGCACAAAACCATCCCTGTTACGTAAGCACACCAGGATTGAGTTAGGGAACAGGAGAGCGGCAGCAGGAAAGCAGCGTGAGTCAGCTCATCACCCAGATCTGTGCGGGCACCAGTCGAGTCCCCTGACACCCTCCTTCTTGTAGAAGCGGGGAGCTCACCTAAGCCTTGGAATTGTCGTGGACGCTTAGCGCCTGCTGACAGGAATGACAGTACGCTCCTGAGCGAATGACGGTGCAGTGTGAGCCTGCCTTTCCGGGCTCGGCCACTGCCAGGACTCTGTGCACCCTCCTCCCTGGGTCAGGGAACTCGGCCCACCTGGTGTGGCCTCTCCGGGGCCTGAGGGGGACGAGAAGGCTGCCGGAGGATCACGGAAGTTGTTGTTTGGGTGAGGCCTCTCTGCACTGCTTGAAGGTTGCTCTTCCCTGTCTCCCTTCCCCTGAGTCACATACCCGTGGTTTCTAACCTTGAGGGCTCTGGCACATCAAGAGGAAGGGATGGGATTAAACTATCCCATTTCTGCTGTGTTTGTTGAAGATGGAAGAGCCATGTGGAAGGGGGCTGGCTGTAGGTATATGCTCATGAGTATTTACGTATGTGCATGTCTGTCATTCACACAGTAAAGGGTGGATGAAATCTCCTTCCAGCAATCAGAAAACCCTGTTAAATGGCATTTAGGAAATCTCCCGGCACAAAATAGTCAAGATTCTCAATGATGACTGAAGGCCTTAGGAGAGTCTTAAATGTCTTCAGATTCATCAGTGATTAAGTTGTAGTATATTGCTAGTTTATTCCTTGCAAAATTGGTAGTTTTAGTATGACAGCTCTGGTGAGTTTCTTTTAACCGAGATGATTAACTAACCAGAACATTCTTTTCCTAACCAGTTAGTAAAAAAGAGGTATTATCAATTAATTTTCCATTATTGGAAGCTTCATGCCATGTGGATGATTCAAATA
This sequence comes from Lagenorhynchus albirostris, assembly GCF_949774975.1. Classification (NCBI taxonomy): domain Eukaryota; kingdom Metazoa; phylum Chordata; class Mammalia; order Artiodactyla; family Delphinidae; genus Lagenorhynchus; species Lagenorhynchus albirostris. The sequence goes on along the minus strand of NC_083097.1, from coordinate 110,915,571 downwards.
GCTGAGAAGTGCTAGAGCCACTGGTGGAGGGGGGCCGGGAGGGGGCGCAGAGGAGGGGGGGGTGGAGGGAGAGAGAGAGGGAGAGAGGTAGAGAGGGAGAGAGAGAGAGCAAGAGAGAGAGAGGGAGAGAGATGTAGAAGTCCGACTTTGTGGAAGAGAGGCAACTTGGTCTGGACCCTGAAGAATTCAGGGGAGGTGGTGAGGAGATGTGTGAGGGCTCTGGCGGGAGGCCAGAGGACCCGTAATAGGGAGGGAGAGAAGATTGAATGTGCTGTTCAGATAGGTATTGTGTTTCTGTGGTTGCAACCCCTACATCCCTGGCTTACCCCTCATGAGCCCCCCAGCAGGGTCCCTGAACAATCAGAGGAACACACAAGGTCGTCCTGGATCCTGTGGTGGTTGGTAGGTATCCTGTGAGAAGGGCTCATGGCCCATCTGAGGCCGCCCCGGAGGCAGGAGGGGAGCAGGACCTGCACAGAGGCCTGGCGGTGGCCAGGGCCGGGGACAGACGGGGGCAGGGGTTCCCTGTTCCAGAAGGAGGTGTGCGGAGTCTTCAGGCAGATTCTCTGTCATTTCTATAACCATAGCTAGAGTTAGTCTGTAAAACACACAGTGCGCTAACCTTCACTTGCCCTCACAGCCCTCTGGCACTTGAGCCAGTATCCAGATGCCTGGGCAATTCGGCCCCAAAGAAATATTTGCATTGTCCCCTGAAGTTATAAGTCCCAGGAAGACGGCAAATGCCTTTTCGTGTTCCCGGATCACGGATGAACCCTGATTCTGTTGGTCTCCCATCTCAGGTCAGCAGTGCGTGTGCCGTTAGCATCCATTGTGCGACCTGCCTGACCCTGTGCCTGGCACAGGGTGATTCTGGCACTGGTGGCGGTGAGTGAGCACGCCCTGAGCTCCTGTGAATTTCGATCAAGAGAGGCCCCTGGCTATATCTGAGAACCGGGCGCTATATCTGAGGACCTGGGCGCTCTTGCCGTGTCAGAACACGGGCAACCTTGCACCTGTGGCCCCTTCGGCGGGCAGCCAGGATTTAGGACCGGCATTCTGTGCCCCTGGTTCCATCTGAGCTGATGCCATGGGTGTCTCTCTTGCCTGGGGGCCTGAACCTTCACTTGTAGGGAGCCACAGGAGTCGTGAGGTTGGTCTCCTGGTTCTCCGCTCATCTGCTCTAGATCCTTCACTAGGGATGTGCCTGTAGGATCCCAGAATTGCCGGTCAGTTTCATGAAGCTGTCAATTATACCGATTTCTTGGCATGATTAGCCAAAAAATAAATCAAAAAACAACAGCAAACAAACAAACAAAATCCCTTCAAGCAAGTTAGTGATGGGACTGAGTTTCCCGGTTTTCCCCTCCATCGTGCGGATGGAGCCATTGCCTGAGCTCTCCTCCGATTCCCCTTCACAACCTCACCTGTGGCCTTTGCTGGCTCTGCCACGCTCAGGTGGCATGGCCCAACTCAGCCTGGGCATGGCGCCTTTTCTCCGGGTCAGTTTCCCGTCCTGCCAAGCAGGGATGGACCCTGTGGCTGGTCCTCCCAGCCCACCTCCTGCTCCAGTGTGGTGTGTCCCCAGGTGCGTGCCTTCCTCTGCTGGCCAAGGGCTCCTCTCTGGCAGAGGTGGACGGCCTCTGCTGTGCCTCACGGTCCTCTACTCCCAGGACAGTCCGGCCCGCACCTGTGTTGTAGGTAGCAGCTGTTTCCAAGTGTGTTTTGAGCACAGAGATTTTCCTTGACACTCTTTTCCTATATTGTTTTTTAATGGAAAAACAAGGAGCCTGGATTAAATGAGGAGAAAATCTTGCCACAGTGCCGGCTGTGTTTCCTGCAGAAGCTGGGGCTCTGCTGGGCCCCAGGCAGCTTCCTCTGCCCTGCCCTGCATCCACTCGGGTCTGGGGCCTTCCCCTGTGGAAGTCCACCGGGCTTGAGGTCCACATGCCCATATCTGTGTCCTCAGTGAGCTCCTGGCTTTCTCTTCCTACCTGCTACAGAGTTTCTATCTCATTTTCTGTTTGTGTCAGGCCGAGTCCGGGAGCTCCTGCAGGGGCTCTGAGACCTCCTTTCACAGTGGGTTCCATGTCTTCTTGGGAAGTTCCCCAGGTAAAAAGTCCTTCTCCATCCTGCTGGCCCGTGTCTTTGGCCAGGGCAGACGGTGGTCATTTCCACATCTTGTCTAGTGTAATACAGAAGTGTCCAGTGAGGAACGGTCAGCTGGGCCGGCTGAGTGATCATAAGCAGATGGGCATGTTGGTGGAAATGGTCCTGGGGTATAATCCTGGCTCTTGCCTAAGTGACAGTCCACGGACAGAGGGACAGAACCTGGGAAGCTGTAGCTGAGTTTCAGCTTTGTAAATGCCCTTTCCTCCTCGGCCCCTTAAAGTGGGTGTCTACGCGGGAGCCCCTTGATAATGATTTAATTGGAATGGTAATGGATGTAGCATTCGGCCACAGCTAACAGCGAGATTGGAATTTGAGGAGATGCAGAGACAAATTACCTCTGAATTTTCTTGCAGCCATAAAAGCTTTTACTGTATAGTAATTTTCCATTTTTGCTGCAGGCGTATTTGCATATTGCTTAACAATGTATCCCCTATCATTTGTCAGATATTATCCATCTCCTGTTAATAAGCTAAGACAGGCCATATTAAGACTTTGAGGCCTCCCACGCTCACCATGAGCCCAGCTGTCCTGCCCACAGGGCCTCCCTGCGGTGGGAGCAGACAGGGTGTGACGGCTGTGGCTTGGCTCCGTGCCAGGGCTCTGTCTGCTGCCCTTTCTTGCTCCTGCCCCAGTGTAGAGGGAAGATGGAGCTGTGGCGTGGCCCTGTTCCTGGTCTTTGGAGGAAGCTCTGATAACTCCGGTCTCCTTAAGCAGGGGTTGGGCTCCACGTGCAAATGGGAACAGCCCTGCTCTGGGCTCTGACTCCCAGTCTAAGATTTTGCCTAACTCTTTTCTCTCACTGGAACTCAGTTTCCCCTTGTCTGGAATAAAGATTCTAGGATGGGATTAATTAACTAGTTCCTCTTTGTCTTCTTCTGTTTTAAATACAAAAGCAGTAGCATCCTTTTATTCCAAACTAAGATTTCCATGGTATTTCAATCTATAGAACAGGCAGTGTGAACTGTATCGGGGAACGAGTGGAGAATGGGTCCTGTTTTCCCGCCTGTTTCCACTGACCTCTCTTGTGTCCCCACACAGAGAGGCCCCCTGGGTACCTCTTGGCCTCCTGGGGCCCCGTGGAGCATGGGAGGAAGGGGCCTGTTGGGATGATCTCTGTCCTGCTTTCTGCCTCGGCTCCCTCGGGCCCCGGGGTGACCAGCACCTGTCGCTGGCCTGGCTCTGTGCCCAGGCAGAGGAGTGATGCGTTTTCCAAACTCAGGATGCTGGGACTCTGCTCCCGCTGGGCCTCGAATCGGTAGTAGTAGGTTCGGCTGGCCAGTGGTAGACGGATTTTTAGAGGAAAGAAGAATGGCTTGATGTTGAATATATAATGAGATTTGCATAACTGAATTGAAATAGAATGAAAGGGTCATATGTTTACACAGTGATGTGTGCTCAGTACTGAAATGGGATCCTCAGGGACATGTGGACCTCTGCTTCTCAGAATTTCTGCTAGAGATGGAGAGAAGTTTCTGAGGGGGTGGGAATGGTTTTGGAGTTGCCTGTCAGGGGGCGAAGGGATGCTAATGACAACGGTAGTTTGCTGAGCTCTTCCTGGTACCAGACCATGTGCTGAGGGATTTGCATAGATTTTCTTGTGGAATCCTCCTATCTGCGACATGGGTACTTATTACTGTTCCCCTTTTACCGATGAGGAAACCGAGCCTCAGGTGGTTAAACTGTTAAGGGATGGAGGCAGGACTTGAACCCAGGCAGCCAAGGAACCCAGGAATCCGAGCCATTCTCTGTGGAACTGAGTGGCTGGGCTCAGGCATTCTGTTGGGAAAACATGCAGACATGTTCTACTGTGTACTCTTTGTGACTGACCCTGTGCTTCTGCTACTACTTCTATCTAGAAGTTTGATCCCTGCTGTTATTTTGATCTGAAAATAAAATGTCAAAATGTACCAGTCAGAAGATGTGTGCAGGGAACAAATGATGAGTGATGAAGAGTAACAGATGTCCGTGCAGTACCGAGCCGTGTCCAGCAGCCATGAGGGACTGCGCTGCCCAGCAGTGCCGGCGTGCACTCGGGGAGCCCCAGGCTGTCCTCTTTAACTGTGTGTGTTTCTCTGACCAGCTCCTCACCTGGCTTTGGTATTCGGCATGGAACGTCCTTCCTAAGACAGTCAACCTGGCCAAGCCTTGACAGTTGCCGTAATTATGATCGAGACACTGACATTTCTCACTGACACGAACGTGCCTCAGGATCAGTCTGTGTCTCAGCTGGTAAAGAGAGGTCTGTCATTCTCAAGGTCGTGGGGCAGCTCTACCTTCTTGTCATTCTGACGTTGTCTATGTCTGGAAGAGAGTCAGAATGCTGTGGAATTTCCAAACGAGGGCTGGGAGAGACTTTGTCCTAGTGTACCCCTGGATCCCTTCAAAGAGTCTTCACACACCACCTCGTTTGATCCTTACATAGCCCAACAACGTAGGTCAGGCTATACCCAGCGTGCAGATGAGAAAACCGAGGCTGAGAGGGTGAAGGGACCTAAGGAAAGTTACACAGTAGCTGGGAGCGCAGAGCAGTGAGGAGAAGAGGCTGTCTGGGTTCATCTCTTGGCTCTGTCTCTTGGGAGTGATGGTGGTAGATGTGGGGTATTGTCTTGGGTCTGCACTCCATCCTGGAATATAATTAAGCATCTAGATCCTTGGTATAGGCGGAGTACATGCTCGCCTGCACACATCATGGTTACCTGGCTTGGCCATTGGAATGCTGGCAGATGTGATGTGAACAGAGGCTTTCAATGTGCTTCTTTGGTTTGGCTTTTGCTCTCCTGTGCTACTTGATCTGTCATTTGGGAGCTGCTGACCCTTCAGCATGGACCACAGAATGAAGACTCATGGGAAGATGTGAATCTGACATGAAGTCTGGAGTCCAGTCTGTTGCAGCCAAGCGCAAACTAGATTAGCCAAATCGTAGCTGACGTGCGCACTTGGAAAAAGAAATATTTATTATATAGGGCACTGAGATGTATGGAGTTATTTGCTATGCAGCAGAAACAAACTAGCACCATGGCCCCGGCAACTCACTCACTCTTTGGAGCCTCCATTCCTTTATGGATAAAATAGAAACACCAATACCAGCCTTGTAGAGCCATTGGGAGACTGAGATGAGATAAGCACAGTTCCTGGCGCATAGTAAGTACTTAAGAGTTTTGTTTTGTTTTCTTAGGGTGGATTTTGATGCTAATGCTGTGTTGGTAGAGGAGGACTCCCTGACTTTGGAGTAGAGGCTGATTCCAGCAGGCTTTGTCCCTCCTGGATCCCCAGCCCCCAGTGGGTCTGGCTGGCTGAAGCAAGTAAAGTGTAGCATGGATTTCTCAGGCCCCACCTGGGACTCTGCTTACCCTGAGTGACAACATGCAAAGGCTTACAGTGAATTCATTTTCATTCCTCTTAGTTGTTGTAAATGTCATATGCTTCCCCTCGGAGAGTCAAAGGCTGGCAGAGGGCTGGGCTTTGGTAGCCTGGGTTGCAGTAGGTCCCAGACCTCCACAGCACCACACCACTGACTGCCTTTCCTTCTAGCTTCATTGCGATTCTGTTCCACAAGGTATGGACCTTGTCACCATCATCCTGTGAAGGAGAGCTCAGAGCAGCTGATGCCTTGGCTTCAAGAATACATCTTTCTCTTTGAAGTGAAGGCAAAGCTCTGTGCCCGAGTGCTGTGGGTTCCTCTCCTTTGGGGAGACCCACCAGGTCTCAGAACTACTGCCTGGGCTCTCTAGGTCTTGTTCTACCTCGTGGCCGTTAGTCCCTCCAGAACTTTGGCCATCACTGTGAGCAGATCCAAAGCTCAGGCTTCTCAAGGAGCTTTTTAGAACAGACCCGGGACCTTCTCCCTGTACCGGCAGTGAGACCACCTCTCACATGCTGGGCGCTGGCTCTGCAGGTGTGATGCTGGGCGCTGGCTCTGCAGGTGTGGTGCTGGGCGTGCTCCATGCACGCTCGCCTGGGATTTTCACAACAGCTCCATCCCGGGGTACTGTTTCTATTGCTGTCTTACAGAAGAGGAAATGGAGGCTAAGGCAAGTAGAGAGCCTTGCCCAGAGTCACCTGGCTTATAAGTGGCTGGGATTTGGAGCCGGGTCTGTGACTTCACGCTGTGCGCGTCCTTGCCACAGGGATTGTCTCTGTCTGGCTGCATCTGTCCCTCTTTCCCTGGAATCTCGCAGACGAGATCCAGCCCTTCAGTACGGATGCTCTTCTGCTGCTCTGGAAGTTTCTGGCCTCTGGGACATTGCTCCTCCAGTTTCCCTCGGGACCCTACTTGATACTGTCCGAGTACTTTCTGGAAGCCAGCGGGTGTGAGTTTTAAGTAAGGTTTCAAGTTGTTTTCTCTGTGTGGCTTTGTTTGGCAGTCTGGGCTCAGAGACTCTTCCCCTTTCTGATTTCTTCCATGGAGCAAGGCACAGAGTGAGTACTTGATCAATCCCCATTGACTTAAGTCAAAAGGAAAGAAAAGAGACCAGCCTCAAAGTTCTAGAACTCCGTTGGAAGTAAAGCTGGTATGCTGAGCATTAAGACTTGGAGATGAGCCCTCAACTATTTGAGCTGTCTTTTTTTTGAAAACTTTTCCTCCCCTGGGGACAGGAAGAGACGCTGGGAAGGTATGCTGAGGCAGGCGTTCATGAACAGGGAAGGAGTCGTCAGAAATCTCAGCATGTCCTGGCGCCTCGGTGACTTTGCGAGGCTCTGCTGGTGGGTGGTCTCACAGCTTGGTCTGAAGGTGGTGACCCTCCCTGGGGCTACAGGCAGCTAGCCTTCACTTCCCCTGTATCTGAGGACCGAGCACCCTGGTGCTGTGGAGAAGATGGCTGTGTCATGCCGGGGCGGGGGTGGGGGGCCCATTTCAGATTGAGTTTGTAAATTCAGCCTCTTAAGGAGGAAGAGATTCTGACTGCCTTTTCCATTGCTTTTGAGGTTGAAAGTGTCTTTTAGTTGGGGGAAGAGGCTGGTGTCAGCACGGCCTGGGGCTGAGGGCGAGGCGTCCACTGATTCTCCTCTCTGGCTGCCTAGCGTGGCTGGTGGAGGCTCTGCTCTGGGCAGCAGGTGCTGAATTGGGTGGTGGGTTTCGCCTCAGGGTGGCCTCAGTGGACCTTGGATCAGGCTGCCCGGGCCCTCCCTCACGGCGGTGGATGGGAGAGCATCCTGTGTGGTGTCTCCTGGCCCGCAGCCCGCCAGTGCCAAGGGCTCAGTCCTCACAGCACATTTGCTGCTTATGTAATGCCTTTGCTATTCACTGGCAGGGACAAAGAGGAGAGCTGCACAGAGGATGTGCCCACAGTTGCCATGACAGTTTCCAAGCCCCCCTCACTGCCCTCCACTAATTTCTCCTAATCGTCCTGTGTTTCAGGCACTGCAGCTGAGGTGGCCCTGTTGTCTGGCCCAGGATCTCATACTAGGTGTTGGGTCTCCTCTCCCACACAGGGCCCTCTGAGGCAAGCATGGGTCCAATTAAGCTTCAGGGGCCCTGGGCCATGGGGCGACCCATGGGCTGCCTCTCCGTCTCACACCTTGATCATTTCACAGCAGAGTTTCAGACCTCCCCCTTCTCCACACGCATGCATGCATGTACACACACACACCCCTACTGCAGAGACAGTCGGGTCAGGGAGGTACTTACCCCCAAGGGGGCTGCCAGCTGCGGATTCCTCCTCCCTCCCCACCACCCTTCTTGCCTCACCCAGATGAATTAGAGCCACAGGAGGAATCTATCTGTCCGTCTGCTTGCCCATCCATGTGTACAGGTAGCCACTCAACAGATACTTTTTTGAGGCCTGGCCACGTGCCAGGGAAGTGTACAACACAGAACTGGTCAGAGTGGACCTTTTGACAGAGGAGGTAGACCTGCGTAATTGAAACGAGGAATACACGGGCTAAAAGGAGAGCACAGACAAAGGACCCAGGGCCCTGGAGGAGAGGGAGCTCCAGGTTTCCAAGACACTACAGAGGAGCCCAGGTGGGCAAGGGGATCACGAGACGGGTCAGCAAGAGCAGAGGCACGGTGTCGTGAGGCTGGGTCTGTTTAGGGCCTTGTGAAGGGTTCTGGGGGCCTGCAAAGGGGCCAGTGGGTGGAGCAGTCCCCCAGAAGGACAGTCACCAGGATGTCATTGGGACCCTAAAGCAAAGCTGGGAGCTGGGCGCCAGTCCTGCTCTCAGAGGCCCCAGACAGAATCAGGACAGCCAAAGACCAAAGGTGCGGCCTCCCCTGCCCTCCCTCCCCTATCCCAGCCCCGCTCCGAACCCAGGAGTGAGCAGGGGTGTGGGAAGGGGAGAGGGCACAGTGGGGATGTCAGGAGCCTCTGGAGGCAGATGGACCTGAGGACCGTTCCCTATGAGCTAGCTGTGTGATCAGGGACCTGCTTCATAGCTTCTGAACCTCTGTGTCCTGAGGATGAGGGCCATGTGCGCACGAAGATCAAATTAGATGGTATAGAGAGAGCTCAGGCACAGACTCTGCCGACATATTGCAGTGGAGATGGAGTTTCAGTTGAGGTGTGGCTTTCTTTCCGAGGAAAGGAGATGGGAGAGGGAGGTGGGTCTGGGCTTGATCATGCGTGGAGCCATCCGAAACAAACAGTGGGATCGGGCTCTTTTTTGTGGGCAGGAGAAGCCTGCCCCCGGCTGCCGTCAGTGGAGGCCGCTCACGGTCTTGACTCCCACCCTGTCCCTTCCCCGCTGCCTACATTCTCTGCTCCCTCCTGGTTTTGCAGGCAGGGGACACCTTTGGTCTCAGGCTCTCCTGGCTCTGGCTGGGCCCTCTGAGGTCAGCACCTGCTCTGAGCTGTGCCAGGCTCCTGCTGACGTCAGGTTTAGAGGGTGTGGCTGAGGCAGGCGCTGGACTTGAGTTTGGTGGCCCCCCAGCACCCTCCCTACTGTGGCCACTGCCCTGTAAATCCTGGGTCATTGCCCTGGGGCCTCTAAGCCTCTGGCCTCTTTGGTCTTAGGGGAAAGGACTGCTTGGAGGGAGCTATGTTTATGTACAAATCCCTCGAAAAAAGTGATGATTTAAGGAAAATAAAAGCCTTGCCGGCTTTGACATTTGGCAAGCCTGCCTCTTCCTCTGCCACGTGGCAGCAGGGCTGTGCCTCCCTGCCCTCTGACCTTGCTGTGCAGGGTTGGGGTGCCAGGGGTTGTGCTGGGCGCCAGGGTGACAGACCACCGCCGTGAACCAGAACCTGATAGGCGCCGTGGCGTTAACAGTTTGGAAGCAGAGGGAAAGATGAGAATGTGCTAGCAAAGCGCCTTTGCTGGTAGGTGCTCAGCAGCTGGTAGCCTCCAGGACATTAGCGGCGATCCTCCTGAAGAAGAAGAGGCAGAATAAAGAGGGCTACGGTCAAGTGCAACCTCATGGCAGCCTGGCAGGGCCGTTGTGTTCATCCCCATGGCTGATGGGATAAACCTGGCGCTCCTAGCTGTCATCTGGTGCCACAACAAGGATGACTCAAAACAAGATGGATGGTAACAGATGTGGAAGAGAAGCTGGGCACGGAGCACTGGGACGGCCCTTTGTGGGGCCCGTGGCCATGTACGTACTTGGGAGAATGCTGAGCACTGCCTGTTGCCCCTGCTGGACTGGACTCCAAGAGGGCGAGAACCAGGTTAATTTTTCTCCCCATTGTGTCCCCTGCACCCCCAAAATGCCTACACACAGTACACTCTCAGTTAATATCTGGTGAATGAATGTCGTTGAGTGAGTGGATGTGACCAGGGAATTTCCAGGGCGTGCAGAGAAAATTGTGGACCATCGAGGCAAGGGCAACCTTAGGCTCTAGGTGGACATGGGCCTTAGTAGCACTCACAGATGAGGCCCACCCTGGGCCTGGGGACAGAGTGATGCAGATGGGACACCTTTGGAGGGCAGGGCCTCCCTCTCCTCTCCCAGGTTCTCCCCCATCCCAGGCACACGATGCAGCACCGGATGGTGTTTGTGGCTTTGCAGGGGACCGGAGGGGGCACTGGTCTGGGACTTGGAGTCTTTGGACCTCCATACAGAGCTTGGGTAGGGCTCATAATGCCTGGCACAGGAAGGGCTTGTCCATAGTAAGGTGGCTGGCAGAGCCCTGGGAGGACAGAGCCAGGGCAACAGAGGCAATCAATTATCAGTCAATCAATTTATCAGTAAAACATGGTTGCTGACATTAACCCATGCTGATCCCCCTCAAATTCCAAATCAGAACCCCCCACTTCCCTCTAGGTGGAAATAGAAATGCAGTTTTCCTAGGTTGTTGTAATTTGGGAAGACGCAACCCATTTTTTATAATTGTATAATTTAGTATATAAGTTTTTTGTCATAGAGTGTGATGATGATAGTTCTGTTCTCGTAAAAGGCTCCCTAATATTCTAATTATGAAATGATGTTTCCTGGGCTCGAGAATGGTCCATCTTTAAAAGCTTTTTTAAAAAAAAAAATTTTTTTTTAAATGAGACTCAGTATTGAGTTATTGAGTTTGGATTCTTCTGGCTATATGCTTTTCAGTGGGTCCACGTCTTCTGAGCAGAGCAGAGGCAATGGTCCTGTCCAGTTCCTGGCCCCATCTCCCAGGAGGATGGCCAACAGAGAGAGACCTTTCTCACAAATGGAAATCTTTCCATATCTGCCAGAAATGTTATCACCTGAGACAAAGTATGTGGCTGACTTTATTTCACATCCATTAAACAAACACTAACTAGCCACAGCAGATGATGGTGGGCCTGACCTAATCAGGGAAGCCAGAGAGGGCCCCTGAGGAAGTGACCTTTGAGTTGGGCTTGAAGGATAAGTGGGAGTTAACTGGATAAAGGGTGGGGGGAGCGCTCTAAGCTAAGGGAGCAGCACGAGGTGGGAGAGAGTCTGACCTGTTCTCTTCTTCCACTGGGGGAGACACCAGTTCTTCCCCCCTCCCTCCCGTGGCCAGAGCAGCAAAGATTCATCCTGGACCACCTGGAGCTCGTGTCCCTGCTGGAGAGGTCAGAGCTTCCATCACCCTCTTTCATCAACGTCCTCCAGAAGGGTTTCTTCTTGTTCAGCTTGTCCACTTTGCACACAGCCACAGCTCTGGAGACTGAATCCAGCTGTGCTACACAAGTCCGGGCCACAACCATCTCTTGCCATAGCCCACCGTCCCTCACAGCCAGAGGGGTCTTCATGTAGGACTGATCTGATCACATCACACCCTGCTCAAGCCCTTCAGTAGTTTGATGTCATCAATGCATGGAATCCACGCTCAGGTCCTGTTCTACACACTCCAGACGCCCGACCTGGCTAGGGCTGAGGGATATGCCCAGCTCTCCCTCTCCTCAGGGTCTTTTCGCATGCCCTTTACTCTTCTTGCCCCAACCCTTACCCATCTGGCAGATTTCTTCCCATCCTTCACTTCTGAGCTTAAAAGTCACCTCTTCTGGGAGGCCTCCCGTGACTCCTGCCGCAACCCCTTTCCAGCTCCTGGATCTAGTCCTCCACTCCACTTTGCTCCAGATGCTTGTTTAGTATTGGCTTGCCCCTTCTGACGCCAAGCACACGTCTGCCTTATTCAGAGCACAGTGTGTCTTCAGGGTCTCTAGAGTACTGGCACACAGTGGTGCTCAGCAAATGGGGAAGTTACAGCCCACTGGCTGTGTCCTGCTTCTTCCCTCTCACTGGGATGTTCACCACAGCCCCTTATCCCTTCACGGGCTCTGGCTTCTTGTTGACGTCGATTGTGGAGCATCCCTTGGGTACCATTTCTCTGCTTGTGGAGGAGTCGGTCTAGGGGACAGACAGCCCTCCCTGCATTTACCCCAGCCTCGAGAATTCAACTGCTTGGGGATGGGTGGGAGCAGGTTTCAGTGGGAGACTTGGACTTATGGGGAGTTCAACAGTAGCTCTGCCTCAAATCCTTTCTGGGACAGAAGGGAGGAATTCAGGAATGAGTAGGGAAATGTTGTGAGGGGTCCATTCCCTCAAGTTCTCAGCTCTGGGCAGCTTAGTCGGATCACAGCCGACTCGATGGCAAGACAAGCCAGCTGGGCGGGCCATCCAACTGGCAGGAGTCTGCCCTGACTGTTGCTAGCCACACAGGCCTCTGGGAGAAGACGTTAGAGACACATTGTTTCTGGAGGCTGCAACAGAGTATATGGCTGGCAATTATCTATTTCTGATCCATTAAAGAATGCTTTGACATAGCAAATGCAGTTTAGGAGCGCAATTGTAATATAATCAGATTGCCTTTTTATGGAAAGTACTACATTTTTCTCTAAATAAAATTCAGTAATGAAATTTTATTTGCTTTTCCCCCAAAATGCCTTTCCAAATTGATTTTTCGGAGAAACCGTGAAAACCAATGTGGTTAAGGGGAAGAAAGGTCTAAATCAGAGGCCTCTGGTCCAAAAAACAGCACGGCTACTATTGGTGAGCTCGGGATACCCTGGGCTCAGAGCTTCTCTGAAACCCAGTGCACTCCTAGCTGGCTAGCTCATCTTTCACAGAGCTCTCTGGGAGATGGCATAAATCCTGAGGTGCCCCTGCCAGAGTAGGGGAAATGTGACAGCAAAGGATGGCTTGTTCTTTCTGAGTCGTCCCATGGTAATGGAGCAGCAGGCAGGTGTTCAGAGGAAAATTATTAGAAGAAACAGATATGAGCTTTAGAGTTTGGAAATTGCTGGAGAAGAGGATGTGCAAATTACTTTCTCTATGGGCAAAGGTTTGCAAAAAGGATTTTAAGCTGTCCATGCATGGCCCCAGAACGTTCGTATGAAAAGTTAAAAATTCAGTTCATACAAAAAAATCAAACATTCAGGGTCAGTGTTTGCCCTGCATCTTTATACTTGGAAACATCTGGATTATCATTAGAATTGATCACCCACCCAGATGCTTGACATTCCTTGTATGGGGCCAGCTGTATACACACAAGCAGGAATTGAAAGTGATTTATTCTTTTTGTAATAACTGTAATCAGCCATCAGGTTTTCAATAACTGTAATCAAACGTCATATTTATCAACCTCTTATGCTAGGCGTATGCAGGGTATGAGAGATAAGTCATGTCCTTTACGTAAGGAAAGTGGCATCTTGTTTGAGAGACAGAATCAGTAAGTATGGCACACTTCACCCTTGGTGCTCTCTTTTGTTCTGCCCATGAGGTCCTTCCTGGGTGTATGATAGGGACCAGAGAATGCTGGGCAGCCAGGAAGGCTTCTTGGAGGTGGAGAACTAGACCCACATCTGACCTTAGGAATGGAATTTAAGATAGTGAGTGGGAGGAGGGTGTCCCCTTATGTTAGGGAGAGAAGACGGGCATGTTCACAGCAGGGCAGACGAATGAAGGGGAGGATGAGCTGATGGGGGAAAGGGAGTGTGGGTGGGGAAGTTAGAGCACTGAGAGCACTAACTTGATTGTGACTGTGGGTTGAATTTTGAGGAACAAGCAAATATGTAGGGTGGGGCTGGATGGACAGGGACCTGAACCTGAAGAAAAGTCTTCCCTTTATTCAGGGGACTGAGTTTCCCAATGAGGAGTCAGCGTTTATGCAGGCAGTCCTTCTTCATGGCCAGCACGGCACCGTCTGTAGATGGAATAAATAATTATTCTTACATAGGTACCCGCAACTGTACCTGCATACATTGAGGCTGGTGTGAAAAGAATGCCATTTTATTGAAAAGGATGGCCGAATTTCAAGCAGCTGCTTGGCACTGCAGATGGTCTGGAGCAATGTTTTCCAGACTTAGATAATTACCTTCAGGTTTAGGAGTTCATTTTGCTGTTAAGAGGGGAACGTTCTGCCTTAGAGGAAGGGCATCCCTGCCCCAGGTAGAGTCAGTGTGGGAGGGTGGTGGTCCAAGATGGGCTCTGAGGACGTGGTTCTGGAGCTGAGTCAAGGGCAGGTTGGAGAGGTGAGAGAGAGCACACTGGCTGGCCATTAGGGGGACTAGGGAGAGAATGGGGTGCAAGGGGCTAGGAAGGTGGGGTGTAGAGCAGGGGAAAACCCAAAGGACCGTGGGGAGGGGCAGGTGGCCAGGGCACTGGCTGCAGGCCTCTGCTCAGGGAGACAAGAAAGGACATGGGTGCCGCTTCTCTTCCTGAACGGCATCGCTCCTATCACCCTGAGTGGGTGGCTGCCACCCACGCCAGGAGCTAAAGGACCTACAGGTGAGAGGCCTACAGGGTTTTGTTTTCTAGGCTATGAAATTCGATTTCCCCTCACTCACCTCAGCAGAGTACTGGGGGCCCGGCCTGGGGCTACAGCTGATGGCATGAGTGGCCTCGTGGGGGACAAAACAGAAAGTCAAGGGAAGTCGGCAACTAAGCACCGGTTTCTACCCTGCAGACCATCAAAACCGTGGGCCCTTAATGTTTTCCATCAAAGTCGCATGTTTACCAAGGAAGTCAGAGTAATTGAATTCAGAAAAAAATGAGTCCCAAGTCAGGCCTATTTATTCCTTTTGAAGGTTAAATCCAGTTGTCTGGCTCTTGTGTGAGCTCTATCTGCAGAATCTTTGTTCTGTCCTCAGAATGACTAGGACAAGAGAAGTGGAGAGCAGCAGCTGTTTGGAGGCTAAGATGGAAAGCATTTTCAAGTCAATGGCAAAGCACAAAAGCCTTTTTTTTTTTTTTTTGCCGGAGAGACGAGTTGTCCCACAACATCCATCCTCTCTTCTCCAGAACCATCACTTTTCCGCTGGCCCACGGCTGCACTTGCCAGCGCTCCTGCCAGCTGGCTCTGCCCACTTCCCAAGTGCTGGCCCACGGGAGGTGAGCCCAGTGATGTGAGCCACTTCCCAGATGTGCCCGTAAACCATGTGCCTTGATTTCCGCCTGTTTTCCTTCCCATTTTGTCTGGATGCAGAAGTGGTGGGGTGAGCTGGCTAGAACCCCGAGGACAGGGCAGCCCCCTTGGGGTGGGTGGAATGATTAGACAGAAGGGGTCTGAGCCCTCGGCACCCTGGAGTCACCATGCCAGCCTGGACTGATTGTGCCCAAATTGCCGTGCATGAGAGAAATAGATATCTCTCTTGTTGAAGCTACTGTTATGTTGCATCTCTCTTCACAGCAGTTCCATTTAGATCCTCATTTATAATTCTTTCTTTCAAAAGTCGAATATGTATAGTTGGAGAATAAGGAAGGTGTATAAACAAACCACTTTAAGGTTTTGGCAACTCAAAAATGTTTGGATTTGCTGCCTTGGGGCGTTCCTAAATACCTGCCAGTTGGCAATGAGTTTTGAAAACTCACCGTGATGGGAAGCCCCCTTGGTTATTCTCCAAATTCATTCCAGTGGCCACCTGGCTGAGAAGTTCATCATCTCTTACTGGGTTGAAATGTAAACTCCAAGAGAAGAGGGATTTTTGGTTCACTGCATATCCCCACACTACAAAGATTACCTTGCAGATAATAGGTGCCCCACCCGTGCTGAGTGGATTAGCATATGCAGAGCTCAAACGGTCTTCTGGCTTCTGGGCTCACTGCTCTCTTACCCTGGTCTAGTCTACACAATCATTTTCTTCATCTTGCTACCATGCACATCTTACCACCCAGCCCACCCCTCGCCCCAGCCTGTCATCAGCTCCCTGCAGGATAGCGTCTATATTCCTTGAGTTATAACACATGGGCTCCCAGTTTCTCCTGGGGCATGGGCTCAGTCCCTGGTACATCTCGCAGTGCCCAAGTCATGGTGCCATTGCCTACATCCATGCCATGCTGGGTTTGCTGCCTCTATTTGCAATGCCATTCCCAACCCCTTTACCTGATGAGCTTCTCATCCTCTAAGACTCAGCCCTTACTGGCTGACCTCTTCCCACCCACCACGTCCTACAGAGCTGGCCCTCCCTGCCCTGCTGCCCCAATCACCCTTCCATTGCAAAATTTCCTTCCACTGAAGTCAGTTCTCTGGAGTTTGCCCATCTGTCACCACGGCTGCATGAAGGCAGAGCCCAGGTTACGTACGTCTTAATTCCTGGCCCCCAGATCAGAGAAGACATCAATGAAAGTAACAAATGAGTCAGGCGACTTGGGTTTTGTCCTGTCCTTGTAACCCTGCATAAGTCATTTCTCTTATCCTTCCGGCCTCAGTCCCTTTGTGTATGAAATGGGGGTAATAACAGTCCTCTGCCCATCTCATCTGGACTTCATCGGTATGGTGGGAATGCACATGGATAAATGTCCCCTACTCCCTGGTATGGATATGCACATCTCTTCTCCGAGGCGTGATGCTGGGGTGGCTTCTGAGGCACATCCAACAAATATGGTCAACTCTGACACTGAACCAACTGAACAGCCCTGAGGATGGGGCTCATTTATTTGTACAAACACTTATAAAGCACTTGCTGTGTGCCAGACACTGGTTAAACATTATTCAGCATCGTCACATTTAAGCCTATCTGCCACTCTCTGAAACGGGTACCTCTCTTATCCCCATTTTACAGATGGGGGAACTGAGAGGTTGAAAACACTGCTTGAGGGCAGAGTTAGTGAGTAGAGGAACTGAGGTCTGAAGGCAGGCAGTCAGGCTCTGCAATCCGGGCTGTCTACCTTTGCACTGACTATCTTTCCAAAGCTAACAAGGGCCAGAGGGCTGGTGGCTCTGTCTTGGCAAACGTGTGGGATGGTCATAATTGTGATTTTTATTTGGCATCAGAGGAGAAAATAGAAACCCCCAAACAGAGTCTGTCTGGTGGGCTCCCTTCAGACACAGAGCTGGTAATTTCACAGTAATAAATGCAGACCTCTTAATCAGGTGATCTGACAACTGCGCCGTTTGCCAGGGAAATTATGCCCCTCTAGAAGTGATGGTGGGGAGAATAAGAAAACAAATGAGTTGGGAGTATGTCAGAGCTGATAAGCCTCGGGGACATGGCTGGAACACATTGAGGACGGGCTTTTTAAAAGCAGTCACTGGCAGAGCGATTGGGATGGGTTTCACATATATCCATCACCGGGGAATTGTGGCCAGCCTGCCTCTTGCCAGTGCTGGTCGTGAGCCCACATCTTCTGGCTCATATCTGGGTAGTTATTCCAGACTTCCATTACTGTTATGACTGGCACAGGGTGGATGCATAATAGGGCCTGGATAATTCCACTGAAGCGTCTGTGGGTGAAAGCAGAAGAGGACTGAGGTAGTTCTATCTTAGGCAAGGCTTGTGGAAGCACCAGAAAACAGCAGGAGTGTTACAACTTTGTCATATAGTCACGGCAACAAGGAGTAACTGTCCCTTATATTAACACAGCATTTCACTATTTCTGAGTACATGCACATCTCTTGTTTAATCTGCCACATTCTGTATTTCTGTTGTTTTTTTTTTTCTTTGTGTAAACACAGCATATACTGGGCCCTTGGTGACCACTGCCATTAGTCAGAAATTTTGTTCTTTGGGCCATTTCAGCTTCCCCTTCCCAACTCAGCCAACCAAGGACCTTGCCCCAGTGTAAGAGTCTGTGTTCCTTCTGAGGCGCCATATTGAAAGCCCACAAACTTTGAATTGAATGGGAAGGGGGTAGGGTTTGCCACCTCCAAGCTGGATTTCTAGCAGAGGAAACAACGCACCATCTGGGAGAGTGATGGCCTAATCTCAGGAGAGTTGCTGAGTCCTGGGGGGTGAGTTCCTGACACCAGAGGAGCTGTTGCCATTGTCCTCTGAAAATTAGGACTGTGTATTTCTGTTGCTACTGGTTGGTTGACCTTTGCTAGGGCTGGACAGACCCTGTGCACTTGGTCAAGAGGTCAATGCTGACATTTAGTTCTTTGTTAGAGAAGAATTTATAGGCTCTTTGGAACAGGTCCTCTGGGTATAGACTAAAGCAACGTGGTTGCCATTTAAATGTTGTCACAAGTATATCTCAATCCCTGGGGCTTCTCTTTGGGAAGAAGCAGGATGCCTTATAAAACAATGAATAATAATTTGGGGATGTTCATTATTTATAGCTGCCCCAGGTCACCCATAAATTATGCAACCCTCAATTACACTTGATTTTTTTCTTTCCATGGGAGCCATCTCTCCAGACTGCCATCACTGTGGGTGAGATCTATGCACCAGCTAATTACACCATGAGGGCAGTCTCCCATTTCCTGAAAGGCTTCGAGTCCCCTGGTTGAATGATTTTGTTCCACAAACTCTGTATCTCAATCATGAGTCCCTAGATACTTGGAGGCAGAGAGTAAGACCAGGGATTAGGCTTGACAGAAAGAGTGCATGCCTCTCTCTGCCGGGCATCAAAGAAAGCCTTCAGTGGGTACTTGGGGAGCAGCAGTTGCCTGGGGTGAAGGAGGGGGTCAATGCCAGCGGTTGCCTCTCTGAGCTGCGGAAGCTCAGGGTGGCTGAGAAGCAACAAGTGAGGGAAGTGCAGTGGGGTTGCATCACCTCCCAGAGGTGTGCAACCAGTTAGTAGAGTTGGGGTGCAAGCCCCTGCTCCTGGTGGATGCTCTCGCTCTATAACCACCCCAAGCTGACCGGGATGGTCGGTGGGGAGGACAGAGGAGGTGGAGGTGCACAGCAGCGTCTGGCCAGGCAAGGTGAGCATCCCCTCCTGCCTTTTGCTTACCCATCACTTTCAGCTCTGTGCTCGGCATGTAACTGAAAACAAGACCTTTCCTTAACACAGAGCTTAATGATCCCTTTAATGCCCTAGCTGTAGCATCGCTTCGCTCTCGGGACTGTTCCCTGTCAGCCATGGGGCATTAAACCGGTGATAAAAATGCCTTTTTCATATGGTCCACAAACTCACCAAGAGGCTCCTGGTAGCAGTATAGCCATCCAGCATGAAATCAAGAGGCAGTGACCGTGGATGAGGCGAGATGAGCTATGAGTGGGAGCAATTAGCGGAGCCCGCATCCCAGGTCCTGTCCTTCACCATCTCCTTGCTCGTGTACCCACCACCTTGGCCCCAGCAGGGAGGGCTCCCACCGTGCAATCCCGAGGCCCAAGTCCAGTTCTGAAGTAGATGCTTTTCCTTTCCTGTCTGCTTTTAGGGCAGTGAAAGATGCTTCATCATGTCTTTAATCCAATTGAATACAGCATTCCTGACCCAGGTGGCCCCTGGGAACAAATGTCCTTGGTTATGTTTTCAACCCAGAAAATATAAACCACAAAAGAGAAAAAAAGGAAAGAAATGGCCAGTTATGAATATGCATTAACATGATGCCACGTTTGGAGCTGGAAGCAGGAATCATTTATTTTAAGCAAATAGGATCTTGATACATGGACGTGAAGGTGCCGACTGCTCTATCACGCAAACACGCTGGGCAAGTTTGATTTATACGGTGTGGTTGGGAGGTTTTTTTCCCCCAATTAAAAACAAACTGAGAAAAATCATTAATTTAACTACTGTATATTAAATTTGCATTAAAACATCCGTTTGTCTGTATTTATATGTGAGTTATCGAAAATGTGAGCTCATGAATTCTAATTTCTAAGATCACATGCCAAATATTGAAGATTAATTTTATTTATTTCTGCAATTAATTCTATGAGAACAAATAGCTCTAATTTAGGGGATGGCAGATGTAACTGTCCGCTGGTGCCCTCCTGCATAACAAACATAACATTCATCTTTTCTCATTAGGGTTTTCCTGTGCCTGCTCTCAAGATATGCAAACCTTGGCTATCTTTCTTTACCTTGTGCTTCCACCCTCAGCAGACATGCCTAGAAAATACTTGGGAAAATATGGACCATGTCAAATCTCTTTTTTCTGCGTCTCTGTGATGTGCAAAGGCTTCAACTATATCCCAAAGGCTTAGCAAACATTTCTTCAAAGGATATCTTGACATTAACCACTTGCGTGGAGGAGTTGGTGCCTTCAATATCAATACCTGGATCATAAAGAAGGGGGGACTGTCACCCAGTCTCTTCATCTGAGCACCAGGACCTCTGGTTAAACTTAGGATTTTGCATCCCCTGTTCTCTCTCTGCAGGAGGCCACCCAGAGGCCCACCTTTCCTGGGTTGGACTGTATGTGTTGAGGATTGCAGGCTGAAGTGTGGTCATAGCCTGTCAGGACACAGTGCTTCTCAGGACATACACAACTCAGGGCTCCAGTCACATGGCTGCAGTGACAAAAACACTCCAGGTGTGTTGTTCTCAGAAGCTCTACCCCAGGGCAGCCAGATGCTGTTCGTCATCACCCAGGTGCCTAGAACAGGCTGCCTATTCACTATAAAGGCTTTCTTCGGGTAGGCGTCTATACTTGTTGCCAGCACCGGTATTAACATGTAAATACTCTGCACCCACTGGGTTGTACATGAGGTTTATGCCATTTTTAGCCATTAGTTTGAGTCAGTCCCTACCCTCAAGGAGCAAAACAGGCAATGACAGCGCAGTGTGATGGGCGCCGTGACCAGCGCCAGACCAAGGGAGTTGAGAGCAAGAACGGGGAGGACTCCTGCGTCTACTTGGGATGCTGTCAGCTGATTGGGTGGCTGAACTTACACTTTTGCCCCTGAGGAGTTTTCACTGCATCAAGAGTCCCTTTCAACTCTGATGGTTGTCAGGTCTGTATAGGGGTTGATGTGCCATATCCCTGGCAGTGCTCTGGGCGGGGCTCTCACGGTGTCAGGATGATGGTTGGGCCAGGAAGAACTATGCCACCTAGGGGTGAGGTCCGTTCACTGCACCATGAGATGCAGAGTTTCACTTGCCCTGTATCCTCTCTGAAAGCGGGGCTGAAGCCTTTCTTCCACGGGCTCATCCACCATGAATCCATTAGCAAGAGGCCACGTTCTCCACGCCGGGAGTTCATTTCCTGAGTGTGGCTTGCTGGTCTCATCTTCTGGGTGTGATTACAAGGCAATTCCAAGGGCAGTCTTGGCCGTGGCCTCTGTTGGGGCCAAGGGGCTGCTCTCAGCAGTCACTTCTATACAGGAGGGACCCAAGGCTGAGTTGGCAATGCTGCATCCTTCAAAGACTAGGTCCCCCCTGCTGGGGGCAAACCAGCAGCTGGAATTTCCTCTGCCCTTGCTCCTCTCCCAAGGAGACTCCCGATTCCTCCATCTGAGTAGCAGCCTTTCTAAAATCACAATTTGTAATAATCACCCCCGGCACACGCAGGTCAAGTACATCACATTACCAATGACAATTGTCATGTCAAGGTATTTTTTTCTTTTCCCTCAGCAACAGGATGATCAGATGGTCTCCCCTTTGTTTTTCAAAGAGTATGTCACTCTTACATTTGGCTTTAGAATATCTTAACATAGCCAGGAACAGATCACAGACTCAATGGGGCTGCAGCTGAGTCCTTCTGTTGGCTCCAGCTGGGAAGCCTCTGACTCAGGGCTGTTGGAGTCAGGAAGGGCTGTAATAATCACCTTTTATTTCCCTGAGGTTGGAGAGCATATGCCTGTGGGGTGGAGGTTTGCGCTGCTTTACTCACTACTCCTGGCGCTAACCTCACATCATTTGGGGGCAGCTCAGGAACGCAGAGGGCGGGACGACCCCTTGCCATGGTCTACCTGGGGTCTGCCTTCCCTGGACAACTGGACAGCTGGAAACAAAGCCACAAAGAGGATGAGGTTAGGGTGGTGCCGCCCCACCCGCCTGCCACCTCTCCTCCCACATTTGCCCTGCTCCGGGTGGCTCGTGCTGTACCATGAAGTGCAAATCATCAGAACACAGGAATCAGCGTAGGGAGAGAGCCCATCACACCCATTCGGGCACGCCTGCGCCACACTCCCCTCTGCCTGCCCTGGCTGCTCCTGCTTCGTCCAGACATCTGGCCTCAGCAGAGAGACCACAGCACCCAATGGGAAGGACTCTGGCTCTAGACTCCCAAAGATCTAGGTTCAGTTCTTTTTTTTTTTATAAATTTATTTATTTTATTTTATCTTATATTTGGCTGCATTGGGTCTTCGTTGCTGCGCGCGGGCCCTCTCTAGTTGTGGCGAGCGGGGGCTACCCATTGTTGTGGTGCACAGGCTTCTCATTGCAGTGGCTTCTCTTGTTGGGAGCACGGGCTCTAGGAGCGTGGGCTTCAGTAGTTGTGGCACACGGGCTCAGTAGTTGTGGCTTGCGGGCTCTAGAGCACAGGCTCAGTAGTTGTGGCGCATGGGCTTAGTTGCTCCACGGCACGTGGGATCTTCCCGGACCAGGGCTCAACCCCGTGTCTCCTGCACTGGCAGGCGGATTCTTAACCACCGGGCCACCAGGGAAGCCCTAGGTTCAGTTCTGACTCTGCCCGTGAACAGCTGCATCACCTTGAGCAAATCACTGCCCTCATTGAGCTTTAGTTTCTTCACCTGTAAAAGAGGAGTGATGAACAGTGTCTATTTGAGGGTAACAGGAGGTCACACGTGATTTTATCAGCACAGGACCTGGAAAGCTGTAAATCTTTGCAAATGGTGGCTGTTGTGATGTCAGTATTTATTCTGCTATAACCAGATTACCGCATTACTTTGTGTCCACTTTTTCTCTCTGCCGGAGGTGGGGTGGCATGCCTGTAAGGAGGGGCTTTGTCCTGTGGTCTGATAAGAGGTTTTCATTGACAGTTGTGTGCTGAGGACTCACTGGGAATCAAGCTTGCCTGTAATCATGGGTTGTTTCTTGTCCTTAGTGATATCCTGATGGAGAAGAGGCAACCAGAGAGTGAGATGGTAATCCTCTAAGAAGTGGGCCCCGTGCTATGGGAACCCTGGACAGGGAGTGCTTGCTTTAGGTTGATTGGAGCCCACAGAAATCTGCCTGGAGGAGGTGGCATGAGGCATGGCTGGAAGGAAGAGGGCCATCTCTTTAGGGAGGATCCTGTGTTTGGAGATGTGTTTATGGCCCCCAAGCCCAGGCATTGCACATATGGTGGAAAGCCTCAGTTCACAGGTGTGCCTTCTCCCTCAGCCACGTGCTTGTGGGGTGGGACTGGGGTGAGGAGAGGATGGTGTGCTGTTTGTGTATCTCTAGAATCCAGCACAAGGCCTCGTAGTAGGTCTCAGTAATGTTGAAGAAATGAATGAAGATGTGAGTGAATGAGAAGGCATGAAAAATTGTGCCGTTTTGTGGAACACAATCTGGGATTTATTATGTAGACTTTGGGGTACCAGCAAAGGTTTTTGGAAATGATCAGACTTGTGATTTATGGAATCAAAACCAAAGAAGACAGCTACCTGCCACTCCGACATCCCAGCTCATCTCATCATCTTGACTTTGCTGAGTTCTATTAGAGTCTTATACCTGACTATACAGGTATCTTACCTACTGGGATCACCCTGGAGCAGACTACCTGGGAATGTGGAGACAGGAAACTACCTGGCTGGAGGGAGAGGAAGGCTAGTACCCAGGTTGTCTCCATAGTCCAGGGAAGTGGGAGCTAAGAGCTAGTGGGCCTGGGGCCAGAGGGGGTGAGTGAAGCAAAGGGGTAGGTGGGGGGCTACGAGCCGAGAGCTTCTGCAGAGAAGGACATCTCCCATCCACGCAGGACCTGAGCAGATGCCTGCTCTGCTAATAGGTGACCAGTGTGGCCTTTTTGCAGACACTCCCAGGGAGTTGACTTTCAGGAAGTTGCACCTGAGGCCTGGAATTAATCCAACCAACTTTCCAGCTCTCTGAGCCTTTGTCTAGGAGGTCACCTCTCGGCTGCCCAAGTGATGGACTCATCTTCTGGGGCTTTTTAAGAGTTTGGGTACCCAGGTTGCTGAGAAACAACTCAGGACCAGCATTTAGTCCTCAGATGCTTGAGGGAGCACAGTTCCCACGACTCAGGGAGGAGTTAACGTTCTTCCTAGACTGCTGGCCTTAGAAAGCTCCACCTGCACGATTGCACTTGGCTGGCATCTGGGAACGTGGCTGGTCAGTAGTTCCCTATACTGATCTGAAACTTTCCCTGAATGAGAAAGGTGGCTCACTGTGCCCAGACTGTTTGCACAATATGGTTTATGCTGAACACCAGCTTTCCTCCTGGGAGTCAGGAATTTTGGTACCTGCTAGGCAGAGGGTGTCTGTGTGACCAGCCCAGATAAAAACCTTGGCCTTAATGGGACTGCCTGGGAGGAACATGACCCACATGATTCTGTGTTTTCCTCACTGAGGGAAGAGTGAGCTCTGTGTGATCCCTCATGGGAGGGAAAGAGCATAAGGACTCCTGTACACGGATTCCTCCAGACCCTGCCTGTGTCTTTTCCCCTTATGACCCAGCAGTATATCCTTATATGCCATTTTATATCCCTATATACCATCTAACTGTAAGAAGCCTTAGCTCCGAGCACAGCTCTGTGCTGTTTGTTCTAGTGACACTCTGAATGGAGAGGGCTCTTGAGGACCTCCGCCAGACCCCCCATCACCAGCTTCTCCTCCTCCCAGGCTGTGAGCACCCCAGGACAAGGAGCCTGCCCCACACCTATCTCGATACCCTCGTTCCTTCACCTGGCCACGCACGTCATCACTGCCCATTGCCGAAGGCCAGTTAGATGGTGGCAGGAGGTGAGGCCAGACAAAATTTGTCTCGTGAAGAAAGTCATCATAATAATGACAACAATAGTAGCTGCTCCCATTTATTGAGCACTTCTCTGTGGACAGCCCTGAGCCAAGCTCTTTTCCTCCGAACTGCAAAAGCTAAGAGTCAATTCTCCGGTCTCATCTTCTGCAACCTGAGTGGCATTTGATAAAGGGAATCACTGCTTCCTTCCATCAGAGTCCAGTCAGGATCCAGTCGGGAACACAGAAAGCACACCAGGTATTGTGCTTCTCTGACTTTTATTCATCGTCACTGCAATACTACCCCATGGCTGGGGAACAGAGGGAAGAGGTTTAGAGTGTCAGAAGCTAGAAGATCAGAGGAGGGGCCCATGGAGTTAAGTCTCAGACATCTGAGCAGGGGCACTGCTCAAGGGGAGCTGGAATCTACTGTCACTGCCAAGGGTGAAGTACCTCTAGTACCGCTGCAGGGAAAACCTAGTGGGAATCCAGGTGGCCAAGGAGAACTAGTTTCAAGTCCTGGTGCTGGCATCACAGAGCAGATTCTAGACAGAGGGTTAGGGGCTGAGAGCCAATAACTTATTCACGGGCACAGTCTACCCGTTGAATTGTCCAGCCTCCACACACACCCTGCCATGCACGTCTATGAATTTTCATACAACTTGTGTGTTTTCCTAACAAGGTGCAAGTATCCTTTGTACAAACAAATGTGCTCTCTCCCTAAAAAGGGGAGGCACGACAGCTCAGCAGTCACTGTATCCATACCTGGTGAAGCTAACTATTCTTTTAATTCACTTATGGTTCCACACAACTGTCTGTAACGTAAAGACTAAATTTTGAAGTTAATCACCACCAGTAATTCCTCACAGCAAATGTGGGAAAGAAGAGCAAGGAGAGATGAAATTAGTTATTACAGTTACATATAAACAGGCAGGAAAGAAAACAGGCAAAGCTACAAAGGTCTGTGTTTCTAAAACTGGTCACAAGGCTGTAATTGATACAATTCTTTTCTCTCGCTGCCCTTTCCATGGTGGGGTTCTTTACTGGTGCGGCATTCCAAACTTGCATGCCTGAAGGTCTTCTTCCTCAAGGGTCTTGTCTTTTTTGGTGGCAGGAGTTTTCCATTAACTTGGGGCGGACATGGAAGTACCAAGAGCTGCTGCAGAGAATCCTCTGGATTCTAGACAGTCCTTCCTGCCCTTTCTGTGCAGCTGCAACCTGATTTGGGCAAGCAGGATCAATAATTTCAGGACAATAGTCCTCTGTTAGTTGGCCAGGGAGCTGTCTCAGCTTCCAATTCAGTGGCATCATTTTTGTGCCTCCTGGGGGACATTCTTCTCTTGAGTTCCAAGACCTCTGAACCAGCAGAGACCAAAGTTGAAAGAACGGAAAGAAAAATTCTGTGAGTGTGTTATTAGCTGTAATGAGAGGAGCCACTCCCATCTCCACCCCTTGATTCCAGAGCCATGTGTTCTGGCTGTGGGAAAAATAGTACCATGTGTTGGTTGCTGACCCAGAGCATACACTGAATCCTGTAAATCAGATCCCAGCCTTTCCGGGTGTGGTCGTAACTGATGCCATACGTCTTGGTTTTCCACTCTCTATCTCCACCGCTCCTACCCACGCTGTCACTTCTTCTCAGCCTCCTTTGCCGGCTCCTTCTCTTTTATAAGCCTCTAAATATTGACTTATCCAGGACTTCATCCTTGATTCTATTTTCTTCTGCACCTACAATCCCTCCCCAGGTGATCTCGTCTAGTCCCAGGGCTTTACATACCTTCTACACAATGATGATTCCCAAATTCATATCGCCAGCCCTGACATCTCCCCTTGAAATCCATGCTCATATATCCAACCATCTACTCAACAGCTCCCCTTGTATACCAAATAGGCATCTCCAAATGGACATGTTCAAAACTGAACTCTTGATTTCCTCCTCTGGACACACACACTCCCCCCACGTACTCATATACAGATCTACCCCTCCCCCAGGCTTCCCCACATCAGTTACTAGTCCTGACACTTATATGGGTGATGCTGAGATCTATAGTATCGAGATTATCCTTGCTTTCTTTATTTTCTTATACTCCACCTCTAAGCTCTCAGCAAATGTTATTATCATCTTCACTTTCAAAATAAATCTAAAGACTGAATAGTTCTTGGTGTTCTCCTGCCAACCCCGAAAGCCATCATTATCGTTTGTTTGTTTGTTTGTTTGATTGATTTTCTTTTTAAAATGAAGTATAGTTGACTTACAATATTATATTAGTTTCAGGTGTACAACACATTAATTTGATATTTTTATGGATTATACTCCATATAAAGTTACTATAAAATAATTGGCTATATTCCACGTGGTGTACATGACATCATTTTAACTTATCTATTTTATACTTAGTGATCTGTACCTCTTAATCCCCCTCACCCATTTTGTCCCTTCCACAACCCTCTCCCCTCTGGCAGCCACCAGTGCATTCTATATATTTCTGAATCTGTTTCTTTTTTGTTATATTTGTTCATGTGTTTTAGTTTTTAGATTCCACATATAAGTGATATCATACAGTATTTGTCTTTCTTTGTCTAACTTATTTCATTTAGCATAATACCCTCAAGGTCCACCCATCTTATTGCAAATGGCAAAATTTTGTTCCTTTTTTGGCTGAGTAATATTCCATTGTATGTATATACCACATCTTCTTTATCCATTCATCTGTCATTGGACACATAGGGTGCTTCCCTATCTTGGCTATTGTAAATAATGCTGCTCTGACCATTGGGGTGCCTATATCTTTTCAAATTAGTGTTTTCATTTTCTTTGGATATATACTTAGGAGTGGAATTGCTGGATTATATGGTAGTTCTATGTTTAATTTTTTGAGGAAACTTCATACGCTTTTCCACTG
Organism: Lagenorhynchus albirostris; assembly: GCF_949774975.1. NCBI lineage: Eukaryota > Metazoa > Chordata > Mammalia > Artiodactyla > Delphinidae > Lagenorhynchus > Lagenorhynchus albirostris. The sequence goes on along the minus strand of NC_083097.1, from coordinate 110,888,151 downwards.
ACTGCAATTTACAGTGGGTTGTTTTTTGTTTGGTTGGTTTTTGCCCTTTTTTGATATTGAATTGTAGGAGTTCTTTCTATATTTTAGATGGTAACCCCTTATTGGTCATATGATTTGCAAATATCTTCCTCCATTCAGTAGGTTGTCTTTTCATTTCATTGATAGTTTCCTTCACTGTGCAAAAGCTTTTTAGTTTGATTTGGTCCCATTAGTTTATTTTTGCTTTTGTTTCCTTTGCCTGAGGAGACAGATCCAAAGAAATTTTGCTAGGACTAATGCCAAAGAACATACTGACTGTTTTCTTCTAGGAGTTTTATGGTTTCAGGTCTTACATTTAGGTCTTTAATCCATTTTGACTTTATTTTTGTATATGGTGTGAGAAAATGTTCTAATTTTATTCTTTTACATATACCTGCACAGCTTTCCCAACACCACTTTTTGAAGAGACTGTCTTTTCTCCATTGTATATGCTTGCCTCCTTTGTCATAGATTAATTGATCATATACACATGGGTTTATTTCTGAGCTCTCTATTCTGTTCCATTTATCTATGTGTCTGTTTTTGTGCCAGTACCATACTGTTTTGATTACTGTAGCTTTGTAGTATAGTCTGAAGTCAGGGAGTTTGATGTCTCCAGCTTTGGTCCTTTTCCTCAAAATTACTTAGGCTATTTGGGTTCTTTTGTGGTTCTATACAAATTTTAGGATTACTTGTTCTAGTTCTGTGAAAAATATCATGGGTATTTTGATAGGTATTGCATTAAATCTGTAGATTGCTTTGGGTAGTATGGACATTTTAACAATATTAATTCTTGCAGTCTATGAACATGGGATATCTTTCCTTTTATGTGTGTCATCTTCAGTTTCCTTCTTCAATGTCTTATAGTTTTCAGAGTACAGGTCTTTCACCTCCTTGGTTAAATTTATTCCTAGGTATTTTATTCTTTTTGTTTTAATTGTAAATGGGATTATTTTCTGGATTTTTCTTCCTGATAGTTCATTATTAGTGTATAGAAATGCAAAAGATTTTAGTATGTTAATCTTGTATCCTGCAAATTTACTGAATTCATTTATCAGTTCTAGTAGTTTTTTTTGGTGGTGCCTTTAAAATTTTCTATATATTGTATCATATCATTTGCAAATAGTGGCAGTTTTACTTCTTCTTTTCTAATTTGGAAGCCTTCTATTTCTTTTTCTTGTGTGATTGCTGTGGCTAGGACTTCCAATACTATGTTAAATAGAAGAGCCATCCTCATCTTGTTCCTGATCTTGGAGGACAAACTTTCAGTTTTTCACTGTTGACTATGATGTTAGTTATGGGTTTGTCATAAATGGCCTTTGTTATGTTGAAGTATATTCCCTCTATACCAACTTTGTTGAGAGTTTTTATCATATACGGATGTTAAATTTTGTCAAATGATTTTTCTGCATCTATTGAGATGATCAAGTGATTTTTACCCTTCATTTTGTTAATGTGGTGTATCACATTGATGGATTTGCAGATATTGAACCATCTTTGCACCCCTGGAATAAATCCCACTTGATCATGTTGTATGATCCCTTTAATGTATCGTTGCATTTGGTTTGCTAATATTTTATTGAGGATCTTTGCATCTATGTTCATCGGGAATATTAGCTTGTAATTTTCTTTTTTGTGGTGTCTTTGTCTGGTTTTGGTATCAAGGTAATGCTGGCCTCATAGAATGAGTTTGGAAGTATTCCATTCTCTTCAACTTTTTGGAACGGTTTGAGAAGGATAGGCATTAACTCCTCTTTAAATGTTTGGTAGAATTCCCCTGTGAAGTCATCCAGCCCTGGACTTTTGTTTGTTGGGAGTTTTTTGATGACTGATTCAATTTCAGTACTAGTCAACTTCAGTACTAGTCATGTTTTCTATTTCTTCCTGATTCAATCTTGGAAGATTCTATGTTTCTCAGAATGTATCCATTCCTTCTAGGTTGTCAAATTTGTTGGCATATTTGTTTGTAGTATTCTCTTATGTTTGTATTTCTGTTATATTTCTCTTTCATTTCTAATTTTGTTTATTTGGTCCCTGTTGGGATTATTTACTAATATGTCTTCCACCTCCCTTGAGGTTGTTCTCAAAACAGTAGCCAGGGTGATCCTTTTAAAATATTTTCTTCATAGTACTTATCACAACCCAACGTAATCTTTGTTCATTTGCTTATCTGTCTCCTTGTGTTAAAATATAAGCTTCATGAGAGTCAGGACTTTATTGGTGTGTTCACTGCTTGTCTTCTCAGTGTCTAGAATAGTCCCTGGTTTTTGGTGGTTATTTGTTGAAGAAATAAATCAATAAATACAACAACTTGTTTAATCCTCACAATAACCCTTTGTTTGAAGACATGAAAACTCAGAATGATTAAGTAACTTGACTAAAGTCATTAGCTATTAAGTGGCAGATGTGGGAATAGAAATCTCTTTTGAGTCCCAAGTTGTAGATCTTAATGCTCTGCTAGACTCTCCCATATGTGTGTCAACTTTCTAGGCTGCTCAGGCCTGAAGGGAATATTTTCCTAGGATCAGAAATGAAGGATGTAAATCTCTATTTATGAGACTGCCTTATTCCCAAGCCTTCGGTCAGTGTCTCCAGTGGATATGATCCACTCTGCTCCTTAACTGATGGTCTCTCCACACTAGAATATTCTGGTTTCTAACCGGGCCCCTCCCTCTGAAGTCAAAATGGGGTAGAGACCTCAGATGTCATTAATGTACAGTCTCTGGGCAGTGAAGCTAAAAGGTGTTCCTGATTTCACATCCATGCCCATGCAGGGGACAAATCGTAGATTAAGCTGCCCAGACCCCATGGAATTCAGCTGAATGACCTCCAGGACTCAGGACATGGGTCTCTAGATTGCATCCTAGGAAAAGAGTCTTAGAAGAAGAATTTTTATTGGAGGGGAAAGTAAATGTTTTAGATTCATGCTGATGTATGTGAGAATGATTCTCTATTTGAGGATTTCAGCTTTTAAACAGAGACACAATTTGTCAATTTTGGTTTCCGTTTTACAAGCACTGTCTTTTCCGAAGCCTAAATTTGTGTGAGCATGAATATAATAATGAAACATGACATTTTCCTCTATTAAATGCAACTTCTCTGGGGAAGCGTTCTAAAAGAGTTCATAAAACTTCTCATGGCATTTGGGGAAGCACATCATTATATGTATAGATGTTTGAAAGCAGAGCTAAAGCCCTCGTGGTGGAAAAGTACTCAGAGTAATTTAAACTATTAACATCAAAAGACTAAACAGAATACAGAATTAGATGAGAGAAGTGCAGGGTTTCACACTTTTCTCCCTTCCACTTTCTGATAAGGGACTGGCTTGCAAGTGTGAGAAATTTCCATTATGACAATATTCACAATTTAGTTTTCAGACTGACACAAACTTGACTAAATTTTATCCTAAGAAGCCCAGAAGAACAATCTATTTTTTAAACATCCGAGCCTGTAGATTTAGTCAAAAGCAAAACCTCATGGTGTTCATGCGTCTTCATGTGATAGAAAATTGGCAACATTAACACTAATGTGTTTTGCTGTTAAACTCCAAACTGGTTATTATCCAACTCTTTCTAAGCCTGAGGAAAAGGCTTTTCTAAGCAAAAGAAAAATGCAGGGAGAACAGTTACATTTCAAAGCATTTTTGAAGGACTGGAATCTTGAAAGAAGAAACTAATTAATAAAAAGTCTTGTTAAAAGCAGAATTACTTTCAGAGAGCTAAGAATACATGGAATTTAAAGTGTTCTTAACAAAAGGTATTGTTATAAATTTTTTCATCTGAAAGTAGTTGAAGAGTAACCAGAAAAATCCCAGGAGTAGTGTTAGCTCATGGGGTTACAAGATAGCAAAAAAAGTAAACCTCATTTCTTCAAACTAATGTTAGTGTTACAATGGTTTTTAAAGAAATCCTTAGGATAAGATATTTCTTAGAAAACAAATACGATGAGCAGATACTTATCCCCTCACCCACTATTATATTTTGCTGTGGTCTCTAAAATTCCTCTGCATCCTCTAGTCCAGTAGAAATTAAACGTTCTGTTTGATTCATTTATACATTTGAGGGTCCCCCAGTCCCCTGGGGTCTGGCCAAGGAGACTGGGGTGAGGAGGGATTTTCCAGATGGGGAAGTCACCAAGGGCAGGGCTCAGGAGCACCCCAGCTGGTCCCAGGGTCTGTCCCCTGGGACTGACTCTGCAGTCCTGGGGGAGAGTCCGGGCCTGGAGGCCAGACAACAGGGCTTCCCACCACTGATGCTGTCGGGAACAAGGGCAGCTGCTTCCTGCCCCTCACTGACATGTTCACAGAGATCCACCCAAGTGAGATAATGGAGCTGTGCTCACTGACTCCTTGAATTTTTGTGTATTCCTCATTTTTGTGTATTCTGAACCCCAGCCAGTTTAGGGTGATGGTGATGGGCTTATTTTACAAACCAGCCTCTAAGGGTTAAATCTCAAGTCTTGAGTCCGGACCTGACCAAGGACCTTTGCTCGGTCCATTCCAGTAGGTGTTTGCGACCCTCTCCTTCCTGCCAACAGGCTCTGTACAGTGTGAGGCACTGACAGCACCAAGCCCTAATGTTGATACAGTACATCATCTCACCTGATCCACAGAAGCCCTCCTGTGGGTCAGTGGCGTTGGCCTTTTTAGGTGGAAATGGGGCAGAGCGGTGAGTGGCTTGCCCAGGGCCCACAGTGAGCAGGGGGCCTAGCTGCCCCATATACCCTCCGACCACCACCTGGGTTGCAATGAATGGGTGATTTCAGAATCAGTGACTTCTGCTCACTGCATCAAGTTGAGATGGGGAGACAAATATCACTGGCAACAAATATCACTTTTTTTTAAACTGTCAATTTGAAAACATTCTTCCCACAATTTAAATTATTCCATGTTCCCATTTCCATTCCAAGCTCTTTCTCACATTAGATCCCTTGTGCAAGCTGTTCCTTCTGCGCTAATGCTTTTCCTTTAGAACTGATGGGAAGAAACTACTCATATTTCTGGTGTCTGCTTAAATGTCATTCCTCTGAGAGGCCTTCTTGGATCGGCCCCCGGCCCCAAGTCTAACCCACTCCCCCAGGCACTATCACATCACTGTTTCATTTTCTTTATAGGACAAATTACAACCTGATTTTTAAGTTTGCTGATTCATTGTCTGCGTCATCACTGGGATGCAGTCTCCCTGCCGTGAGCCTAGTACCTAGACTAGTGCCTGAAACATAGCATGAACTCAGTAAATGTGTAGTGAATAGCTTTCTTGGCCAAATTAATGAATATGTGATTATAATCAGAAATCTTCCAACTTATGTTGAGAAGAATATTTAATTTTCTACCCCGATGCCTATGAGCAGGTTCTCTTTTCTTTACCCACACAGCCCATGGGATTGCTCTAATGGTATTCAGTTTACACTTACGGAGCGCCTACTGCACGCCAGGCGTGGCGTTCTGACGTACACCATCTGTGATCTCCAGTCAGCAGAACAAGAAGGGTCTCTGCTAGTTCATCTCCACACGGCTTCTATTAACTCACATACACATATGTTGTGTGGACGCCTCCTTGGTCTTTCCTGCTTCATTCTCGGCCATTTGTCAGGTTTCTTTTGTCTTAATGGGATCCGAATCAATAAGTTTTGCTTCCCTTATTTATTACAGTGTGTAGAGAACCTTTTCCTCTCTGGTTGCTTTGTGTGAAGGGTGGATCCTCAGGGCGACCAGTAGTATTAGAAATGATAATAGTCCAACCCCCCTGTCCCTGCAGGCCAGAATTGCATTGACCTCCACCATTAAGAAGACAGCTGAAAGCTTCAAAGTGGGTAGAGGGGAAAATATCTCATGGACGGGCATGTTGTTGTCATCCAGCTGATGCATTTTACTTAGTGGAAAGGCAGACAGCCCTAAGTATGGAGACCACTGTGTGTGACAGAAGTGAGCAGGATAGAAGCAGTGGTCCGTGTATGAACACTTGTTCACAGAGGGAGACAGAGGTCCCCTCAGATGATCGAGCCACCTGGAGCCTCCGCAGGTTACCACCCTTCCTACAGTGGGGACCTCTGCTGTTGCTGTATCCCTGCCTTACACTGTAATTATTGTTATAGTGATTACAAACATTTAATTATGTTTCCAAGACTGCTCATTATTGAGGCAAAACCAATGAGAATTGCATTGTAGAAAATTATAATAAAAACAGACAGACAAGTAGGTCCTGGCGCTTGAGAGGAACGTGGAGAGCTCGAATCTTGCTTGCCCTGTTTTCTGGTTACCTTTGTCCTTCTAATACAGCCCTTATCATACTTGGCCTTGCATGAAGGTCCCTTTTACTTACATCTTTCTCCCTTACTAGATTGTGAATCCCTGTAGGGAGAGAGGATGTTTGATTTATTTCCTGGCCATAGCTCTGTGCACATAGTAGGCCCCAGATAAGCATTTGTTGCTTTGCATAGAATTAAAGTTTGGTATCTGGAAAAGTCGCCTAAATTGGAGAGTTCAAAGTGGAGGCAGATGAGTTGAATTTGAATCCACAGTCGCTGGCGAGCAACATGAGATGTCAGATTCAGGACATGAGTTGATTAATCAGATGATCTTGGTTATTTTTGTTGAAGAGGTTTGAGTGACAGGAGTGCTGAGAAGCCATCCTGATTGAGAGGAGGAAGATCCAGCAGTGAGCAGCAGCCAGGGTGGTCAAGCTGGGAGGAGACGCCCCTTCTATGGGAGGGACCCTGATGGCCCAGTCGGGGGCTGCCCCTGGGCGGGGTCACTGCTGAGGCTCCTAACCCACAGGGAGTTGCCTCACCCATGTTCATGGCTACCAGGTCATGCCTGCTTTGAGTTGCTTCTTCAGAGACCTTCTGATGGGAGGCAGAAGCCAGCCCTCTTCTCAGCCCCGTGGTGCAGCTCTGAAGGGCTGTGACGGGAGGGACCTCATTCCCATACTCCCTCCGAACTTGCTTTGCCTTCTCTTTGAACTCTGGACAGAAAATTTGTTCTTCTGACCTCTGCTGTCTCAACTGCATTGATTTGTTGTCTTTCCTCTTTTTTTTTTTTTTATCCCATTTCAGTTAGCAGTGTTGGTCTGGCTTGTCCTTTGGACAAAAATCACTTATTCACCCATTCACTTGTGGATAGGAGCATGGGCTTTGGAATGACACGGATATGAGGTTCAATCCTCACTCAGCTGCTGTATCAGTCAGGATGGGCTAGGCTCAGCTATAGTGATTATCCCAAATCTCAGTGGCTTAAACCCAAAAGGGTTTATTTCACTATTATGTGTGATGTCCATTGTGGGTTGGCTGGGAGCTGTCCTCCAAATCACATTCAGAGACCTGGATGGAAGGCACAGTCACCACTTGGTACATCACTGGTATGGCAACAAGAGGAAGGGAAATCACACGTTTCCTTTAGAGTCGTTCTCCCAGAAGTGATCCACATTGCTTCCACTTAAGTTTTTGTCCAAAACAAATCCCAAAACTGTTCAATTTCAGTCTCACCAAGTGCCTGGAAGGAGAGCCAGAATATTGGCACACAGCTCAGATGACTACAAGGCCATTTGCTAGCTGTTATGATCCTAGATAGTTTTGAGACTTGCTCTAAGCCTCAGGTTTACCTGTAAAACAGGGGCAATGGCCCCTATCTCTCTGGTTGTTGTGAGAATTACAAGAGATGATGCATGTGTATCAGTTATCTAGTGCTGTGTAACAAATTTCCGTGACTTCAATGGCAAGCTCACTGTGTGCAGTTTGACAATTTAGGTGGGGCTCATCTGGACAGTTTTTCTGGTCTTAGCTGCACTCAGTCACTATGTGTGATCAGCTATAGGTCATCCATGCCGTGTAACAAATCTCAGTGACTTCAACGACAAGCTCACTGTGTGTGGTTTGACAATTTAGGTGGAGCTCATCTGGACGGTTTTTCTGGTCTTAGCTGCACCCGATCACCATGTTTGATCAGCTATAGGTCATCAAGGCAGCTCTGCTTCTGGAGGCAGTGAGGTCGTCAGCTGACTTTCCCAGGCTCTGCATCCTGTAGCAGGCTCGCCCAGGCTCATTCTCATATTGCAGGCAGGCAACCAAGGAAGACAGCTGGAGAATAGAAGGAGCCTTGGGCCCGGGTTTGGAACTGGCACACCATCAATTCTTCTGCATCCCATCAGCCAAAGAACGTTCCCGAGTCACCCTAGAGTCAGAGGGTCTGGAGACAGATTCCACATCCTGAGGGGTGGAGAGGCCAAGCCATACTGGAGAGTCTATGGACTCAGAATTGGGCCATTTGTGCAATTGACCCATTAACTAAAAAAAGACAATGCAGAATCAAAACTACAATGAGGTATTACCTCACACCAATCAGAATGGCCATCATCAAAAAAATCTACAAACAATAAATGCTGGAGAGGGTGTGGAGAAAAGGGAACCCTCCTGCACTCTTTGTGGGAATGTAAATTGATACAGCCACTATGGAGAACAGTATGGAGGTTCCTTAAAAAACTAAAAATAGAACTACCATATGACCCAGCAATCCCACTACTGTGCATATACCGTGAGAAAACCATAATTCAAAAAGAGTCTTGTACCACAATGTTCATTGCAGCTCTATTTACAATAGCCAGGACATGGAAGCAACCTAAGTGTCCATCAACAGATGAATGGATAAAGAAGATGTGGCACATATATACAATGGAATATTACTCAGCCATAAAAGGAAACAAAATCGAGTTATTTGTAGTGAGGTGGATGGACCTAGAGTCTGTCATACAGAATGAAGTAAGTCAGAAAGAGAAAAACAAATACTGTATGCTAACACATATATATGGAATGTAAAAAAGAAAATATTCTGAAGAACCTAGGGGCAGGACAGGAATAAGACGCAGATGTAAAAAATGGACTTGAGGACACGGGGAGGGGGAATGGTAAGCTGGGATGAAGTGAGAGAGTAGCACTGACATATATACACTACCAAATATAAAATAAATAGCTAGTGGGAAGCAGCTGCATAGTACAGGGAGATCAGCTTGGTGGTTTGTGACCACCTAGAGGGGTGGGATAGAGAGGGTGGGAGGGAGGGAGACACAAGAGGGAAGAGATATGGGAACATATGTATATGTATAGCTGATTCACTTTGTTATAAAGCAGAAACTAACACACCATTGTAAAGCAATTATACTCCAATAAAGGTGTTAAAAAATTAAAAAAAAAGAAGATGTGGCACATATATACAATGGAATATTACTCAGCCATAAAAAGAAATAAAATCGAGTTATTTGTAGTGAGGTGGATGGACCTAGAGTCTGTCATACAGAGTGAAGTAAGTCAGAAAGAGAAAAACAAAGACTGTATGCTAACACATATATATGGAATCTAAAAAAAAATGTTCTGAAGAACCTAGGGGCAGGACAGGAATAAAGGCACAGATGTAGAGAATGGACTTGAGGACGTGGGAGGGGGAAGGGTAAACTGGGACAAAGTGAGAGAGTGGCATGGACATATATGCAAATGTAAAATAGCCAGTGGGAAGCAGCTGCATAGCACAGAGAGATCAGCTCAGTGTTTTGTGACCACCTAGAGGGGTGGGGTAGGGAAGGTGGGAGAGAGACGCAAGAGGGAGGAGATATGGGGATATAAGTATACATATAGCTGATTCACTTTGTTATACAGCAGAAACTAACACAACATTGTAAAGCAATTGTACTCCAGTAAAGATGTTAAAAAAAATAAAAACTTAACTGGAAAACTAAAAAAGACAATGCAGGAGGCTGCAAATAGAAAAGAGTTTATTTGGGGTCTTAGGAATTGCAGTTTGGGAGACACAGATTTAGGTAGTCTCAAAAGAGTGTTCCAAGGAAGAGAAAGAGTCAGAAACTTATAAACACAAAAAGTCACAAGGCTGTTGCCTGGTAAGAATTGTGATTGACTTTTATACAAGTCAGAAAACATTTGTCCTTAAGGAATCACAAGTTGTTTTAGGGCAGGGGTCCAATAAGTATCTGGCAGGTGTTGTGGATGACTTCATCAGGTCAGTAGGTTAGATTCCATCCAGGCTTGGATGTGCATAAGTCATACTTCCTTAACGGCTTCCTGGCTCCATTTTATTATTTTTTTTTAAGATTTATTTTATTGAAGTATAGTTGATTTACAATGTTGTGTTCATTTCTGCTGTACAGTAAAGTGATTCAGTTATATATATACACTGTTTTTCATATTCTTTTCCATTATGGTTTATCACAGGATATTGAATATAGTTCCCTGTGCTATATAGTAGGACCTTATTGTTTATCCCTTCTCTATATAATAGTATGTGTCTGCTAATACCAAACTCCCAATCCTTCACTCCCCCACCCCCTCTCCCCCTTGGCAACCACAAGTCTGTTCTCTACGTCTGAAAGTCTGTTTCTGTTTCATAGATAAGTTCACTTGTGTCATATTTTAGATTCCACATACTGTATAAGTGATATCATATGGTATTTGTCTTTCTCTTTCTGACTTACTTCATTTCATATGATAATCTCTAGGTCCTTCCATGTTGCTGCAAATGACATTATTTTGTTCTTTTTTATGGCTGAGTTGTATTCCATTGTATACATGTACCACATCTTCTTTATCCATTCATCTGTCAGTGGACTTTTAGATTGTTTCCATGTCTTGACTATTGTAAATAGTGCTTCTATGAACACTGAGGTGCATGTATCTTTTTGAATTATAGTTTTGCCTGGATACATGACCAGGAATGGGATTGCAGGATCATATGGTAACTCTAGTTTTAGTTTTTTGAGGAACCTCCATACTGTTTTCTATAGTGGCTGCACCAATTTACATTCCCACCAACAGTGTAGGAGGGTTCCCTTTTCTCCACACCCCCTCCAGTATTTGTTATTTGTAGACTTTTTAATGATGGCCATTCTGACAGGTGTGAGGTGATACCTCATTGCAGTTTTGATTTGCATTTCTATAGTAATTAGCAATGTTGCTGGCTCCGTTTTAGAGAGCTCTCTTAGTGATATCAATTCTATTTTGATTTTCCTTTCACAGATCTCCCATAATCTGTCCTCTGTCAGAATGATTCACTTTCCTTCTCCATGCAAAATATACTGTTCCCCTTTGAAGATTCTCCCCAAAGTCGTATCCAATCATGGCATAATTTTCAAAATCCAGGATCATGTATTCTACAGAAAATCCACATGTAGCACTTTTTTTTTTTTTTTTTTTTTTTGCGTTATGCGGGCCTCTCACTGTTGCGGCCTCTCCCGTTGCGGAGCACAGGCTCCGGACACGCAGGCTCAGCGGCCATGGCTCATGGGCCTAGCTGCTCCGCGGCATGTGGGATCTTCCCGGACCGGGGCATGAACCCGTGTCCCCTGCATCTTCAGGCGGACTCTCAACCACTGCGCCACCAGGGAAGCCCTACACGTGTAGCACTTCTTGATCTGGAGACCTAAAGAACAAAAAAAAGACAGGTGATCTGCTTCCCACACACCCAGCATACCGTGGTGAAACAAGGATAGCATAATAGGATAGCATCATAGCAATAAATATTCCCTTTCAAAACAGACTAGCCACCTAGTCTGTTATCTGTAATATAACATTATTATCTGTAATAATTCTGAAATCCTGCTGGGCAGAAATGTTGCCTGGGATTGCCACTCTGGGATAGGGAGTGTTCCTCTATTAGACCACGGTTCTGCTCCCTAGAAATGATGCTCCAGTTCCTTATTTTCTCCAGCTCTCGACTCTACCATCTAGGTTCTTAGCTCTGCCCTCTGAGATGAGCTTCCTTTTCCATCACACTCTGTGGCTACTTCTAAACAAATGGTCTATGTTGGTGGCTCAGTGGTTTTCTCAGCCTGCTTCCTGGCCATAGAAAGTTAAGGATCAGAGACCTTTCTGCAGTTTGGACAGTCTTGGTTCCTTTTAGCCCAGACTGGCAGCACTTTTATTAGTACAACTCACGTTAACAACATTGTGGAGTTTCTGTATATGTTGTGATCGCCCACTTCATGCTTAAAGAGCCGCTCCCACTGCACCATTATCTCAACGTGCACCTCTCTGTAAACTTACTGCTATGCTGAGATTAGGCCTCTGTGGGATCTTGCCCTTAAGCTTCCTAAAGCCCATTTGTTCATCTGGGAAGTTCTACCGGACAGTGCATTAATCGTTTTGCATGTCTTAGCAAAAGATCTTATAGCTACACACTGATTTGATTGATGGGCCCGGGCTTCATTATTTTTAACAGCTTTATGGGGAATAACTGACATACAATAAAATGCACATATTTGAAATCTACGTTTTGACATACGTCTATCCCCGTGACACCATCACCACACTCAAGATGAGGAACATATCCATCATGTCCAAAAACATTTTTGGGACCCTTTGTGTTTCTTCCCTCCCACCCACGCTAGTCCCTGCTCCATCCTACGCAAACACCTTCTGCTCTCTGTCTCTACAGGTTAGTTTGTATTGAACAAATGGAGTATAGTTACATTTCCTAGAATTTTAGATAAATGGAATGATACAGTATGTACTACTTTTTGTTTAGGTTCTCTTACTTGGCACACTTATCTTGAAATCATCCATATTACTGCATTTATCAATACTTTATTCCTCTTTTTTGGTGAGCAGTATTTCATTATATGGATATAGTAAAATTTGTTTACCTATTCACCTCTTAATAAATATTTTGGTTTTTTCAGTTTGTGGCTATTACACAGAAAGCTGCAATGACTATTCAAGTACAAGTCTGTGAGTGGACATGTGCTTTCGTTTCTCCCAGTTAAATATCTAGGAATGGAGTGACTGGGGCATACGATAGGTATATATTTAACTTTTTAAGAAACTGCCACACTATGTCCCAGAATAGCTGTACAGTTTTATATTCCTACCAGCAGCCCAAGAGTTCCAGTGGCTCCACATCCTCACCAACATTTGGTATATAACAGTCTTTTTAATTTTAGCCATTTTATCTGTGTGATGTGGTATCTCATCGTGGTTTCAATTTGCATTTCCCTAATGACTAAAGATGTCGAATATTTTTTCAAGTGCTTAATTACCAACCATGTATCTTCTTTCATAACTGTCTGGTCAAATATTTTGGCCATTTTAAAATTGAATCGTTTGAGAGTTTGTACTGAGAATACTTTCTATATTGTGGGTACAAGTCCTCTATCAGATATATGATTTCCAAATATTTTCTCCTAGTCTGCTGCTTGTCTTTTTATTCTTTTAACAATGATTTAGCAGATCAGAAGCTCTTATTTTGATGAAGTTCACTTTGTTCTTTTAAGGATCATATGTTTACCATTGCATTTAGTATCTTTGTCCTCCAGGGTCCCTGCACATCTTGTCACTACCACCTGTTTCAGTCTGCCCAGTCAGTCTTAACCTGGATCCTCACTTCTTTAGACTGGCTCACCAACAATATAAATGAAACTCTCTAGTACTAATATTCTAGTACTGTCTAATATTAATAACCTCTCATAGCACAACAATGATGTGTCATTACCTTGAAAAAAATCACAGTCAGAGAGAGGATGGGGAGAAATAGTGTATTGAGAGAAAGCACTTTCTTCCCACCTTCAAAATAGAACTAAGTTTCAGTGATTTTAAGGAAACTGATTAAGTTTACAAAGGTGATTTGTTCTTTTCAGGATCGTATATTCACCACTGTATCTAAGATCTTTGCATATCCAAGGTCATGGAGATTTTCTGCTATGTTTTCTTCTAGAAATTTTGTAGCTTTAGGTTTTACGTTCAGATCTATGATCCTTTTGGCTTTTCTTTTTTTTTGTATGGTGCATGGTATGGATCAAAGTTCTTTTATTTTTATGTATTGATTGATTGCATGTGAATATTTAATTGTTCCAGCCCATTTTCAGAAAGACTATCCTTTACCCAGTGAATTGCCTTTGCACCTATGTCAAAAATCAATTCACTGGCAAGAACACTTCTGGACTGGCAGAGTAAGGACCTTTGAAAACCTACTCCTTCAAAAAAGCAATGAGAATACTGGTAAAAAACTGTCACGATTAACTTTTTCAGAGCTCTGGAAATTAACCAAAGTCTTGCACCAATATGAGGAATACTTATTAAGGAAAAACAGCTGCATCTCGGTAAAGCAAGCTTTCTTGTGTTTTAACTTACTCTATCCCCGCCCCCTTTTTACATCCCATCCTTTGGAAGCAAGACTTAGGCTGCAGCTCAAATGCCTGGAAGCCTGAGATGGAGAAGGCTGTGGTTGTCAGAGGAGAGCACATAGGTCCTCAGTAGTGTGGGCATCTTGGGAGCTGTGCTTGTAGCTGGACACAGGGCTCATGTGGGAAGGTGGTGAGAGGAGGCCTGAGAAGGGGCAGGACCTAGATCTTGTGCAACTAGATATACCAGGCCAGGATGTGGGTCTTTTTCTTGAGCTTACTGGGGAGCTATTTCTGACTTTTAAACTGAGAAATCAGAGCAACTCAGTCTACCACTTCTGAAGTCCCTCTGGCTGCTTTGGGGAGATTCGCATAGGGCAGGGGGTAGGTGGGGCTGTAGTGCCGGGAATAAGCTCACCTTCCCCGAGTGAGAGTCACAGTTGAAAGCAGAGGCACTGGGACCCTCAGCATTATTGCTTGATCTGGGGCTTATCTCCTCTAGACTTGTCTTGTTATCAAAGCATGAGGGTGGATATCTGAGATACGTCATACCAGGATCCTTTTCTTTTCCAGAGGCTCAGTAGAAACCTGGCTGAAGGGAGGCAGGGGGACCTAGTGGGTCCTCAGATGCTCTCTGACTGGTGCTGTCAGGTGGAGCTGCTCAGAGAGAAGGGCACACCCCTGCCCTTCCTGACCCCAGACCATGACAGGACTGTTCCCTGGCTGAAGGATGTCCCACTGCACAATTCCTGCTGTCTCTCCTGTGAATTCCCAGAAAGCATTGTCCTCCCAAGCACTTTTGTCTTCAGCAGGAACAGGTCAGACTGTGAAGATTATTATTGAAGGTGGACAAACCTCCTGGTGTGCAGGGTGGCTGCCTAGAACCTCACTTCCCACACTCAGTCTTTGCTTCGGGACTCTCATCTGCTCCGCCCACTCTCCGGGGAGGGTGGGCCTGAGTGGCTGACCCCCACCCCTGGGAATGTGTATTTAGAGGAGGAACCTGGGAAGGGTCAGCTGTGTCCAGCCCTGGTAGGTGACCTCAGGCAGTTGAAGAAGCGATTTGGGAACAGGGATTTTTCTGGTGCCCCTTAAATCCTATCAGTGAGGCAGCCAATTATGCTACCTATGTGAGGCTCTAATTATTAAGGTATCCTGAATTGTGATGCTAATAGAAAATTTGTTAAATGGAAATGAATTTTTTTAAATGAATTTTTAATATCATAATTCACCTTTTCCTCTTCATCGGATTCATTTTCTTTCTAGATGTCACTTCATAAGAGTGAATGAAACTTGGAAACATTCCTTGCCCTTTCTGCTTGTGACATATTTAGTTAGATTTCGTCACATCTTGGAATTTTTCAGGACTCGTTAAAAGCGGCACTCCCAATGGGCCCTGCTGATTTATTTTAGTGACAAGGGTCCCCATCCCCAAGCCTCACCTCCAGGTTGATGAGCATCCAGGACTTGGCAGAGCTGGTAATGTCACCCAAGTGGGGTCCAAGTATCCCCAGACCCGGCCAGTCTTTGGCTACTGATGAGGTCATGTTAGCAGCATAACCTGAATGTCCAAAGGTCTTATGCATCCCCAGCTGCTTGGGCCCTCGGCCCTTCCTGAATGTTTTGGAAGGTCTCCAGGAGTATCTCTTGGGCCCACAGACTAGTTCGTGCCTGCAGCTCCCTGAGCCTGCAGGAGACAGAGCTGCATGGTGTCTGTGGTGGAGGGGAGAAATCACTTCTCACTTCTTCAAATACCTGTCTGCAGGCATACTGGCACTTAGTGAAACAAATCCACATTTTTACTTATAATCCTCCCCTGGCCGAAAGGTATGGAGACAGTCTCATTTACTCATATCCACGTGGCTCTCTTCAGAATCTCCCCTACTCTCTGACCCCTGCAGCTCTGTCTTCTTGTAAGATGAGTGGTCTGGGGCTACCTCAGTCCCTGGTGCGATAGACTTGTACAGAACCCCACCCCAGCCCATCAAGATGCCTGCAGTGACTGACGCTGCACAGCGAGCCCAGCTCAGAAGTGAGATCCAGTGGGTGGCCTACGAGTACATTCAGATGTTGAAAATCATACACCTAAGTTTCAGTTACAAGCTTAGCACCTGCTGGTCCTGTCACAAGGAGCCCCTCGGCCAGCCATGGGTTCACGTGTCACAAATGTGTGAGTGAGAAGTGCTAGCAGGCATGAAATGTGAGGATGAGTCCCTAGTTTAATCAAATGTATTGAGTCACTACTGAATCTCATTTATTCATTCAACAAATATTTGTGAAGTGTCTACTGTGTGCCAGGTAATGTTACTAAGCGAACAGACGTAGCAGTGAACAAAGCAGTTAAAAATCTCTGCCCTTGTGCAGTTTATATTCTAGAAGAAGGAAAAGATAAAGTACAATATAAAGTATGTTAGATGACAAGAAATGTGAAGGAAGATGCAGCAGGGAAGGGAGAGCAGGCTAGGAGTGAGGATGCTATGGCTGCAGTTGTCGGGATGACGCTGGAGCAAGAACCTTGCAGATATCTGGGCAGGAGCATCCCCGGCAAAGGAACAGTCAGCACAAAGGTCCTGGGGTGGAAATAGACCTGGTGAGTTTGAGAAACAAATGCCCTCAGCTGGAGCTGAGGGAGTCAGGGGAGAGTTGTAGGAGGTGAAGTCAAAGGGAGTTTTATGGGCCGTTTTAACAGGACTTTGTTTTTTAAAAACCTTTATTTTATTCAAGTATTTTATTCACAACGAAGTGATTCAGTTATACATACATACGTTATTTTCATGTTCTTTTCTATTATGGTTTATCACAGGATATTGAATATAGTTCCCTGTGCTATACAGTAGGACCTTGTTTATCCATTCTCTATATAAAAGTTTGCATCTACTAACCTCAAACTCCCAATCCATCCCTCCCGCACCCACTCCCCCTTGGCAACCACAAGTCTGTTCTCTATATCTGGGAGTCTGTTTCATAGATAAGTTAATCTGTGTTGTATTTTAGATTCCACACATAAGTGATATCATATGGTATTTGTCTTTCTCTTTCTGACTTACTTCATTTAGTATGATAATCTCTAGGTCCATCCATGTTGCTGCAAATGGCATTATTTCATTCTTTTTATGGCTGAGTAGTATTCCATTGTATATATATATATCATCTTCTTTACCCATTCTTCTGTCAATGGACATTTAGGTTGTTTCCATGTCTTGGCTATTGTGAATGGTGCTGCTATGAATCTTTTTGAATTAGAGTTTTGTCTGGGTATATGCCCAGGAGTGGAATTGCTGTATCATATGGCAACCCTGTTTTTAGTTTTTTGAGGCACCTCCATACTGTTTTCCATAGTGGCTTCAGCAATTTACATTCCCACCAACAGTGTAGGAGGGTTCCCTTTTCTCCACACCCTCTCCAATGTTTATTATTTGTAGATGTTAAATCATGGCCATTCTGATCAGTGTGAGGTGGTACCTCGTTGTAGTTTTGATTTGCATTTCTCTAATAATTAGTGATGTTTAGCATCTTTTCATGTGCCTGTTGGCCATCTGTATAATAGGACTTTGCTTTGACACGGAGAGGTCATGGAGAGTTTAGAGCATTGAAGTGGCATGACTCTCTTTATCTTTTCGGAAGATCATTCTAGCTGTGGTGTTCAAATTAGACTATAGGAGGGCGAGATCAGAATCAGTGAGAAGATCAGTGCAAAAAATGTAGGCAAGCCACATGGTGGCTTGGACCAGAGTAGTAATGATGGTGGAGGTGATAACACATGGTCACATTCTGGACAAATTTTGAAGATGGGGTCAGTAGAACTTAGCTGATGGATTGGAAGCAGACTGTGAGAGAAAAAGCAGAAGGAAGGATAACTGCTAGGCTTTTGTCCTGAGAAACCAGCACACAGCGCTGCCCTTTGCTGAGAAGGAAAAAGTGGGGGAGGAGCAGGTTTGCAGAAGATCAGGGATTAGGTTTTGGACATGCTCAGCTTGCAATGCCTATGAGAAACCAAGTGCAGATATTAAATAGGCATTTAGCCGTGTGAGCTGAGGACACAGGGATGGAGACAGAAAAGGGAATCATCAACATTTTGTTGGTGTACATGGCCAGGAGATTAGAGGGGAATAGAATTCAGATATTGGGGAAATCATGATACTTTAAACATACATCTGTAGCAGTGTTTTCAGCACATAAAGGACTTTACTTAAGATACCCTTTTCAATATGGGAACAACTTTCTTAATTTCTATTCAGTTTCTTTGTCCAATTGTCTGTTTTGATTCTGAATAAAAGGGAAAATAGTTTTCACTGTTAAAAAAAAGGTGATTAACATAGAATTGCATTGGACAGGAATAAAGACGCAGACGTAGAGAATGGACTTGAAGACACGGGGAGGGGGAAGTGCAAGCTGGGACGAAGTGAGAGAGTGGCATGGACTTATATATACTACCAAATGTAAAATAGATAGCTGGTGGGAAGCAGCTGCATAGCACAGGGAGATCAGCTGGGTGCTTTGTGACCTCCTAGAGGGGTGGGAGGGAGACACAAGAGGGAGGAGATACGGGGATATATGTATATGTATAGCTGATTCACTTTGATATAAACAGAAACTAACACACCATTGTAAAGCAATTATACTCCAATGAAGATGTTAAAAACAACAACATAGAATTGCCTCAAAATCAGATTCAAACTGTGATCCCCACTTGAGGTGTTTCAGGGAGGAGAACAGCCCAGGAAAAATGGCATCGTATGAGACGGTGCTTCTGTGCAGTCATGAAAGAGGGCTAAAGCTACCAGGGTTCTGGAAATAGACTTTTTTTTTTTTAAACAGTGAACAGTTGAGAAAAAGCTTTTAACATTTTAAATGTCCTTTAACCATGTATATTTATTTCTGTGAACTGATTTACATATAATTAGAATACCTACAGGTTCTAAGGGGAAAATACATCCTTATTCTGAGCTATAGAAATACAATGTTGAAGGCTTTTCAGAGAATAGGGAACAATAAAATAGGAGAAAAATATCAGAGTTCAATTTCTTTTATAATTCACCAATATTTTCAAGGTTTCCAAATAGATTTTTTAAAACTAGCTATAGGGAGGTAGTTCTAGATTTTCCGTCAATTTTCTAATTAAAACAGGAATTGGAAAAAAAAAGGACTTTGTTCACTGAATTGATTCTTTACGTTGAAGATGCTAACATGAATTCCATTATAGTATAATATCTGAGCAGCTTGGCTGGTTCACTTGCAGATGAGATACTGCTGCATCTTATAAGCTATTTCTTTAGTGATTATCTTTTTTTTTTTTGTAACTGGCACAAGATATACGATATGTAGGACACTCCCATGCCCGACTTTCCTATTGGGGACTTCGGCCGGCATAAGCCAGTGAGGTCAGGGTCTAGAGAAAATACCACACCTGAGCGGCCATGGTCCCGAGTGGCCAGGTGTGTGGTGCCTTTGGATTCTGTCTCAGCCCAGCTCTGCAGGTTTCCTTTAGAGTTGCCTCCCTGGGCATAGGGAGCAAAGGGCTGTGCAGAGGCATGGCTGTGCTCACTTGCTCTGCATTTCTTTGCTGGCTGGGTGTTTTCAGATTTGAATACAGAGGAGGAGGAAGAGACCCTTGCAGCCCCCTCTTCTGTGTGCCCCAGGTCAGCCAGATGTTCTGGGGTCCACTACATCTAACTCCTGACTTTGCTTCCAGAAGAGGCTTTCTGGGCTGTAAGTCCCAGTTCTTTTTCACTCACAGAAGTGAGGCTGCTTTCCCAGTCCAACTTGCACACCAGAACAATCCTGGACCCCATGGTGACAGATCAAGTTGGTACGGAGGCGCTGAGAAAGCCATTCTCAGGGGCTTAAGCCCTGTGGCAAAGGCATTTGTTCTTTCTCAGCGCCCAGGTTCTCCCTGTTCCTCAGACCTTGCTGTCAGGTGCTGGGCTATGTCTAGTTCTGGCCAGTGGGCTGTGAATGAAAACAATGAGTGACACTTCCAGGCCCAGGAATTTAAAAGTGGGCGAATGTCATCAAGGAAATTAAGACAATACGTAATGAGATACCACTACATATCTATTAGAATGGCCAAAATTTGGGACACTGACAGCGCCAAATGCTGAGTTCTCATTCCTTGCTGGTGGGAATGCAAAATGCTTTAGCCACTTTGGAAGACAGTTAGGTAGTTTCTTACAAAACTAAACATACACATACCATACTATCCAGCAATCACGCTCCTTGGTATTTACCCAAAGGATTTGAAAACTTATGTCTACACAAAACTCTGCACACATGTGTTTACAGAAACTTTATCCATAATTGCGAAAAGTTGGAAGCAACCAAGATGTCCTTCTGTGGGTGAATGGATAACTATGGTACATCCAGACAATGCAATATTAATCAGTGCTAAAAAGAAATGAGGTATCAAGCCATGAAAAGACATAGAGGAGCTTTAAATGCATATTACTAAAATCTGAAAAGGGTACCTCTTGTATGGTCTCAACTATGTGATGTTCTGGAAGAGGCAACACTATGGAGAAAGAAAAATATCAGTGTTTGCCAGTGATTGGGGAGGAGAGATGAATAGGGAGAGTACATAGGATTTTTAGGGCAGTGAAAATACTATGTATGACACTATAACGATGGATACACGTCATTATGCAATGGTCCAAACCCATAGAATATCCAATATCAAGAGTGAACCAGAATGTTAACTATGGACTTTGAGTGGTTATGATGTGTCAATGTAGGTTCATCAATTGTAACTAAGGTACCACTCTGGTGGGAGATGTTGATAATGGGGGAGGCTCTGCATGTGTGTGGGTAGGGAATATATGGGAAGTCACTGTACCTTCCCCTCAATTTTGCTGTGAACCTAAAATTGCTTTAAAAAAATAAAATCTTAACATGAAAGAAAGGAAGGAAAGAGAGAAGGAAAGAAGGAAGGAAGGGAGGAAGAGAGGAAAGGAGGGAAGTGGGTGGAGTTCTTTATTCCCTCCTCTCTTCCTGCAGTAACAAGATGGAAGAGGACAGGATTGATTCCTGAGTCATTCTGAAATGAGGCCTGACCAAACCTCACTGGAAATCTGATGAGAATGAGAAATATATGTTTGTTGGGTTAAGCCATTTAAGGGTTTAAGTGTTACTGCATCATAGCAGAGCCTACGCTAACTAATACAACTCTTTTCTCATAGCCACTCTCATACTTCATGGAGTCTTCATCACTGGTGTGGTTTGGGCCCAGGACGACATATGTTTCAGAGAAGGAGCTTCAAACTGCTTTGTTTGGGACCATGACTTCCCTGCATGTTGATGACAGATTTCCCAAGTGATGGTAACCAGATGGGTGCTGGAGTCAAACTCTTAGCTCTGGCCAGGTGGGTGCACAGGTATGCCGATGTCATTCACTTTTCATAATTTGCATGAAGGTAAAGTGATCTCAATCCTAATCAAGGAGACATCTTCAGTAGAAAGAACAAGATCTCATGTAAAATTCCGTGTATTGGATCATCTTTCCTCTACCTTTGAAATGATTCATGACTCTCTAAGCTAATAAAACACCTTGCTGAAATAAAAACGATTTGTCCAAGCAAATAAAAACCCTGACAGAGTTACTGTATGGCATTTCCTAGGGAGCTATAACTGTGAGAGCTAGTTCACTGAGAACTAAGTAGAAAACCCAAATACTGACAAAGCTGCAGGGGAGAAATGAATCACCATGCGGGGGAGTCTGTGCCAAGAAGCACTCAGAGGTCATAAAATATATGGACTTTCAGTGCAAGAGGACTTCAGCGGGCAGCCAGGCTGGCTTCTTGCCTCGGGCATGCCAAAGCTATCATTCACCTGGCTTCACATGTTTACAGAGCTTCCCTTCTGCACCCACCTCGTGCCAGGCTCTGTGGGGGAGGAAGGAGCAGTGCAGGCAGTGTCTCTCTTAACAAGAGGCCTGGAGATCTGCTGGGGAGGTGAGATTTATTTTAGGATATGATGAACCACCAAAGAGTTAATGTGTTCAGGAAAGCAGATACACAGTAATGGAGTTTGAAAAAATTAAAAGGGAAGAGCTGCACTGGATCTTGTCTTCAGATCAGGGTCCCCTACCTCCAGTGTCTTCATTGTTGGTATCATCTTCTTAGAATGGGATGGAGGCCCTTGATGGGGACCCCTATAGCATCCTCAACAGGTGGTCATTTGATCTATGTTCAAATATTTCCAGTGTCTGGAAACTTATTACCTGTCAAAGAAGGTCTGTTGGACAGTTCTTTATATTGAGTTGAAACCTGCTTTCATCTAGCTTCTACTTGCCCTCAGAGTTAATATAGGGCAAATCTACTCTATCTCCCACACAACAGCCCTGTAGATATTTGCTTACAGCAGCCAGGCCATACCTCCTGACATATACACATGGCTCCACACCTTCTTTCCGGGTTGAGCATCCCAGCTTGATTCAGAAGCACAACGTGGCTTTCAGACCCCTCACCTCCTAGGTGGCCTCCCTGGCTTGCTTCACTTGTCAAAGGCCCTGATGAGAGCCTGGCTGTCTATGTTTGCCCTGGCTGCTGTGCTGCCTGAAAGTGTGACTCTCTCAAGTTACCCCCTAATAATCATATCCTTCCCCCCAGTCTTGGCAACCTCTGATCTGCTTTCTATCACTGTGCTTTGGTCACTTTGAGAATGCTGTATCAGTGGAATAGCACAGTATGTAAGTCTTTGAGACTGGCTTTTTCCCCTCTATGTAATGCCCACAGATATCTTCTGCTTACATGTACTCATGATCCTAAATCATTACATTTTGTATTTTTTATCTTGGACGATGTGACAAGGCCTCCGCAACGCATACAGTGACTCATGCCACCATGGCCAGAACATGGAGCATTGGTAACATGAGCTGGGTGATCCCAGGGAGGCTCTCCTGGTGCAGCACATCTTTGCGGAGTTCCCTGGGGCTCTGCAACTATGAATGGGATGGATTCGAGTTTTTGCCTTCCTCTTCTAACTATCTCTGTGCTTTAAGACACCAACATTTTTCACTGCCTAAAGGTTTTAGCATTTTCAAATAGTGGGCATAAAAATCAAGGGTAATGCAACTTGTCAACCTCTAGGTTTTTTTCAGAGATATATTCTAGCAGGGATGATGGTTCTCATATTGCTAACTCCCTCCATGGTATATGCCTTCAAAGGGCGTGTGTACTCTATGACTGTCTGATCTGGAGAAAAGTTGTACAAATTCAGATTCCAATCTGACTTTGTTAAACTCGAAAGTGATTAGCCACAGAGTGAAAATATCCACAGTGATTTGGCAAATAGTAATATTGCTGCTGAGTAAGTCAACTGTAAATGAAAAAGTAAAGTGTGTAAAAATTGAGGTTTAGATGGAAAAGAGAGCTGCTCATGTTTTAGGAATGAAAATGATTATTTAGTGAGCTTATATATGTACAGCATTGCACTAAACAAGGAATTTGGGTTTTTTCTTCCACTTTTGAGAAATCTGAGAGGTTTAATGGAATGAAAAATTTCTAATGCAGTCCTCGAAGAGTAAAAATTTATTGGATGTAGATTAGCTAATTTGTTTCAGAGGTCAAGCAAAGTAAAACTCAAGAATTTTGTGAATGTAATTAAACATGCATATATATGTGGTTGGATTCTGGTAATACAATTATTTTTTAAATTCAACAAACATTGTCAGGTGCCTACTTTGTGCAAATGTCTCTCTGATAGGTATCCGACAAATATTTGTTGAATAAATGATGAATGAATGAATGAATGAACAAGGACAATTTAATAAAGGTGTGACCAGATACCTTGGGTCCTTAAATGAGCAAATAATGCAAACTTCAGGACAACACAAAAATCCATAAAGAATCTATCTGAATCCCTTTACTTAATTACAAAGTTATTTTTATGAACTAGAGCTTTGTATTTTGTTTAAACCAACTCTAGGAACTGATTAGTAAATGTTATAGATTAGGTATCATGCATCCACCGGAAACCACTTCCCATATTTTCTCGCCATAGAAAATAACGATACAGTGTCCTTCATTAGTACTCCCAGGTTAGGCTGTAATATAGTAGTTTGCATGCTAATGCTAATGGTAACACTAACACTAAGCAACTCCCTTTTTGAGCCCTTGTTAAACACCAGGCTCTGTGCTAAGTGTGTCACAAGCATGGTGCTGATTAATTTTCACCACCTTGTGAATCTATAACCAGTGTCTTTACAGATGAGTTAACTGAGGCTCAGAGCCCTTCAGCCATGCTCCCAAGGTCACAGTGACGATAGCTGTAAAATCAGGGTTTGAACCCAGGTAATTGTCTCCAAAGTGGGAGCTCATAATCTCTTCTACTCTTTTCCATACTCTTGTCCCTTTCTATTCCTAAAGCCAGTGTGGATGGCATTTGAAATGGGCCTCACCGAACTTACCATAGCTCCTTATTGCTTTTTGCCTTCAGTTATTTCCTAACTCAGACTCCTTCCTGGATTCACCTAAATTAGTAAGTCTGATTATGCATAAAAGAAAATTAAGGCATGGAGCAAATATGTAGACAAGCTACAGAGGGGCATGGTGGGCCGCAGGAACCAAGTGGTCACATTGACACCTTACACATTGACACAGCCTGGGGAAATGGGACAGGGTAGGGACCTTGTGAATTCTGAGCATGTGTACCGAGAGGACCTGAGCTGTTTATAGATACATGGCTTCATGATGAGTATAAGTACCATGGCCTTGACCACATGGGTATGTCCTCCCCACAGCCCCATAGGATGCAGAAGACAAGTGAGCAGCAGGGCAGCAGTTTAGACCAGCCTCTGTCCTTGGCACACACTGGTGGAGGAGTGATGTCTTTCCGACTTCAGCTTAGGTATCACTACGTATGGGAGGATTTCCCTGATTCCCACAGGCTGGGTGCTTCCAAGGTGCCTGTACCTCCCCTACTCTGTTGACACTGCTTTTATTATAAAAATTTTTTTGAAGTACAGTTGATTTACAATGTGTTAATTTTTGCTGTATAGCAAAGTGATTCCGTTATATATATATTCCTTTTCATATTATTTTCCATTATGGTTTATTACAGGATATCAAATATACTTCCCTGTGCTATACAGTAGGACCTTGTTGCTTATCCATCTTATAAATAATAATTTGCATCTGCTAATCCCAAACTCCCAATCCTTCCATCCCCATCCCCCTCCCTCTCCCCCTTGGCAACTAGGAGTCTGTTCTCTATATCTGTGAGTCTGTTTCTGTTTCATAGTACATTCATTTGTGTCATATTTTAGATTCCACATATATGTGATATCAGAGGATATTTGTCTCTTTCTGACTTACTTTGCTTAGTATGATAATCTCTAGGTCCATCCATGTTGCTGCAAATGGCATTATTTCATTCTTTTTTATGGCTGAGTAATATTTCATTATACACACACACACACACACACACCACATCTTCTTTATTTATTCATCTGTTGATGGACATTTAGGTTGTTTTCATGTCTTGGCATTGTAAAGAGTGCTGCTATGAACATAAGTGTGCATGTATTTTTTGAATTATTGTTTTGTCTGGGTACATGTACAGGAATGGGATTACTGGATCATATGGCAACTCTACGTTTAGTTTTTTGAGGAAACTCCATACTGTTTTCCATAGTGGCTGCACAAATTTACATTCCCATCAACAGTGTAGTTCCCTTTTCTCCATACTGTCTCCAACATTTGTTATTTATAGAATTTTTAAAATGATTTTCTTACCTTAAATTCTTTAATTAAATTATGTACATGTGAATGCATTATTACACTTGTGAAAAAATTTAAATTCAGGTAACACTAAATTTTTTGACCATCATTCCCAGCCCTGGTTCCCTTCCCACCTTCCCAGAGGTAACCACTGTTACCAGTTTTGTGTACATTCTCCCAGACCATTTTCTGTGCATTTAATGCATATGTATGTAACCATAGGAAACAATTTACTGTTTGAGGTCGTTGATTTGTTGTTGGTTATTTTATTTACACCAATACTAGGGTACATTATTGATCATTCTTCAAATTGCCTTTCTCACTAAACAATCAGTCTTGGAGTGCTTTCTGTATTGATACTTATAGAACTACTTCATTCATTTTGGCTGTTGCATGGTATTCTGTGTTGTGACTATACCATGGTTTATTTAGCCCGTGTTGTATTAATTGACATTTAGGCTGTTTCCACTTTTTCTCTCTTACAAAAGGCATGATCATAGATGCTTCCTTATGTAGCTGTGTGAGTGTATCTCTAGATTCAGAGAAATGGCATCACTGGATCTTAAGATCACCTACATTTTCTATGTGTGAGTGAGAGGAAAAGCTCTTTTGAAGATCCTGGGGGAGAAGGAGCTTAGTTCTTAAAAGTCCGAAAAATGATTTTCCCCCGTAGTTTGTTCTTGGCGTCTAGTATTATCCTGAGGTTTCTAGCTAGGGGGGATGGGTACAACTGAACAAGTAAACGGACATATCAGGATTGAGAGGAAAGATAACAATCAGGTTTGGCTGAGTTCAAGATGCTGTGTTCTCACTCCCTCTCTTTTTTTTTTTAACATCTTTATTGGAGTATAATTGCTTTACAATGTTGTGTTAGTTTCTGCTGTATAACAAAGTGAAACAGCTATATGCATAAGTATATCCCCATATCCCCTCGCTCTTGCGTCTCCCTCCCACCCGCCCTATCCCACCCTTCTAGGTGGTCACAAAGCACCGAGCTGATCTCCCTGTGCTATGCAGCTACTTCCCACTAGCTATCTATTTTACGTTTGGTAGTGTATATATGTCCATGCCACTCTCTCACTTCGTCCCAGCTTATCCTTCCCCCTTCCCGTGTCCTCAAGTCCATTTTCTACGTCTGCGTCTTATTCCTGTCCTGCCCCTAGGTTCTTCAGAACATTTTTTTTAGATTCCATATATATGTGTTAGCATACAGTATTTGTTTTTCTCTTTCTGACTTACTTCACTCTGTATGACAGACTCTAGGTCCATCCACCTCACTACAAATAACTCAATTTCCTTTCTTTTTATGGCTGAATAATATTCCGTTGTATATATATGCCACATCTTCTTTACCCATCCATCTGTTGATGGACACTTAGGTTGCTTCCATGTCCTGGCTATTGTAAATAATGCTGCAATGAACATTGTTGTACAAGACACTTTTTTGAATTATGGTTTTCTCAGGTTATATGCCCAGTAGTGGGATTGCTGGGTCATATGGTAGTTCTATTTTTAGTTTTTTAAGGAACCTCCATACTGTTCTCCATAGTGGCTGTATCAATTTACATTCCCACCAACAGTGCAAGAGGGTTCCCTTTTCTCCACACCCTCTCCAGCATTTATTGTTTGTAGATCTTTTGATGATGGCCAACTGACTGGTGTGAGGTGATACCTCACTGTAGTTTTGATATACATTTCTATAATGATTAGTGATGCTGAGCATCCTTACATGTGTTTGTTGGCAGTCTGTATACCTTCTTTGGAGAAATGTCTATTTAGGTCTTCTGCCCATTTTTGGATTGGGTTGTTTGTTTTTTTGATATTGAGCTGTATGAGCTGCTTGTATATCTTGTAGATTAATCCTTCATCAGTTGCCTTGTTTGCAAATATTTTCTCCCATTCTGAGGGTTGTCTTTTTGTCTTGTTTATGGTTTCCTTTGCTGTGCAAAAGCTTTTGAGTTTCATTAGGTCCCATTTGTTTATTTTTTATTTTATATCCATTTCTCTAGGAGGTGGGTCAAAAAGGATCTTGCTGTGATTTATGCCATAGAGTGTTCTGCCTGTGTTTCCTCAAAGAGTTTGATAGTGTCTGGCTTTACATTTAGGTATTTAATCCACTTTGAATTTATTTTCATGTATGGTGTTAGGGAGTGTTCTAACTTCATTCTTTTGCATGTAGATGTCAAGTTTTCCCAGCATCACTTATTGAAGAGGCTGTCTTTTCTCCATTGTATACTCTTGCTTCCTTTATCAAAGATAAAATGACCATATGTGCGTGGGTTTATCTCTGGGCTTTCTATCCTGTTCCATTGATCTATATTTCTGTTTTTGTGCCAGTACCATACTGTCTTGATTACTGTAGCTTTGTAGTATAATCTGAAGTCAGGGAGTCTGATTCCTCCAGCTCCATTTTTCTTTCTCAAGATTGCTTTGGCTATTTGGGGTCTTTTGTGTTTCCATACAAATTGTGAAATTTTTTGTTCTAGTTCTGTGAAAAATGCCATTGGTAGTTTGAGAGGGATTGCTCTGAATCTGTAGATTGCTTAGGATAGTATAGTCATTTTCGCAATGTTGATTCTTCCAATCCAAGAACATGGTATGCCTCTCCATCTGTTGACATCATCTTTAATTTATTTCATCAATGTCTTATAGTTTTCTGCATGCAGGTCTTTTGTCTCCTTAGGTGGGTTTATTCCTAGGTATTTTATTCTTTTTGTTGCAATGGTAAATAGGAGTATTTCCTTAATTTCTCTTTCAGATTTTTCATCATTAGTGTATAGGAATGCAAGAGATTCCTGTGCATTAATTTTGTATCCTGCTACTGTACCAAATTCATTGATTAGCTCTAGTAGTTTTCTGGTAGCGTCTTTAGCATTCTCTGTATAGTATCATGTCATCTGCAAACAGTGATGGTTTTACTTCTTCTTTTCCGATTTGGATTCCTTTGTCTTCTCTGATTGCTGTGGCTAAAACTTCCATAACTATGTTGAATAACAGTGGTTAAAGTGGGCAACACTGTCTTGTTACTCTCAGAGGAAATCGTTTCAGTGTTTTACCACTGAGAATGATGTTGGCTGTGGTTTTGTCCTATAGGGCCTTTATTATGTTGAGGAGGTTCTCTCTATGCCCACTTTCTGAAGAGTTGTTTTTTTTTTTTAACATCTTTTTTTTTTTCATTTTAACATCTTTATTGGAGTATAATTGCTTTACAATGGTGTGTTAATTTCTGCTTTATAACAAACTGAATCAGCTATACATATACATATGTTCCCATATCTCTTCCCTCTTGTGTCTCCCTCCCTCCCACCCTCCCTATCCCACCCCTCTAGGTGGTCACAAGCACAGAGCTGATCTCCCTATGCTATGCGGCTGCTTCCCACTAGCTATCTATTCTACGTTTAGTAGTGTATAACGTCCATGCCACTCTCTCACTGTGTCACAGTTTACCCTTCCCCCTCCCCATATCCTCAAGTCCATTCTCTAGTAAGTCTGTGCCTTTATTCCCATCTTGCCCCTAGGTTCTTCAGAACATTTTTTTTAGATTCCATATATATGTGTTAGCATACAGTATTTGTCTTTCTCTTTCTGACTTACTTCACTCTGTATGACAGACTCTAGGTCCATCCACCTCACTACAAATAACTCAATTTCGTTTCTTTTTATGGCTGAGTAATATTCCATTGTATATATGTGCCACAACTTCTTTGTCCATTCATCTGTCGTGGACACTTAGGTTGCTTCCTTGTCCTGACTGTTGTTTTTATCATAAATCATTATTGAATTTTGTCAAAAGCTTTTTCTGCATCTATTGAGATGATCATATGGTTTTTATCCTTCAGTTTGTTAATATGGTGTATCACATTGATTGATTTGCATATATTGAAGAATCCTTGCATTCCTGGGATAAACGCCACTTGATCATGGTGTATGATCCTCTAATGTGCTGTTGGATTCTGTTTGCTAGTATTTTGTTGAAGATTTTTGCATCTATGTCCATCAGTGATATTGGCCTGTAGTTTTCTTTTTTTGTGACATCTTTGCCTGTTTTGGTATCACGGTGATGCTGACCTCATAGATTGAGTTTGGGAGTGTTCCTCTCTCTGCTATATTTTGGAAGAGTTTGAGAAGGATAGATGTTAGCTCTTCTCTAAATGTTTGATAGAATTTGCCTGTGAAGCCATCTGGTCCTGGGCTTTTGTTTGTTGGAGGAGTTTTAATCACAGTTTCAATTTCAGTGCTTGTGATTGGTCTGTTTATATTTTCTATTTCTTCCTGCTTCAGTCTCGGAAGGTTGTGCTTTTCTAATAATTTGTCCATTTCTTCCAGGTTGTCCATTTTATTGGCATATAGTTGCTTGTAGTAATCTCTCATGATCCTTTGTATTTCTGCAGTGTCAGTTGTTACTTCTCCTTTTTCATTTCTAATTCTATTGATTTGAGTCTTCTCCCTTTTTTCTTGATGAGTCTGACTAGTGGTTTTTCAATTTTCTTTATCTTCTCAAAGGACCAGATTTTAGTTTTATTGATCTTTGCTATTTCTTCCTTCATTTCTTTTTCATTTATTTCTGATCTGATCTTTATGATTTCTTTCCTTCTGTTAACTTTGGGGTGTTTTTGTTCTTCTTTCTCTAATTGCTTTAGGTGTAAGGTTAGGTTGTTTATTGGAGATGTTTCTTGTTTCTTGTGGAGGATGGTATTGCTGTAAACTTCCTTCTTAGAACTGCTTTTGCTGCCTCTCATAGGCTTTGGGTCATCGTGTTTTCATTGTCATTTATTTCTAGGTATTTTTTGATTTCCTCTTTTATTTCCTCAGTGACCTCTTGGTTATTTAGTAGCAAATTGTTTAGCCTCTATGTGTTTGTATATTTTACAGTTTTTTCCCTGTAATTGATATATAGTCTCATAGTGTTGTGGTTGGAATAGATACTTGATACAATTTCAATTTTCTTAAATTTACCAAAACTTTATTTGTGACCCAGGATATGGTCTATCCTGGAGAATGTTCCATGAACACTTGAGAAGAAGGTGTGTTCTGTTGTTTTTGGATGGAATGTCCTATAAGCATCAATTAAGTCCATCTTGTTTAATGTATCATTTAAAGCTTGTGTTTCCTTATTTATTTTCATTTTGGATGATCTGTCCATTGGTGAAAGTGGGGTGTTAAAGTCCCCTACTATTATTGTGTTACTGTCGATTTTCCCCTTTATGGCTGTTAGCATTTGCCTTATGTATTGAGGTGCTCCTATGTTGGGTGCATAAATATTTACAATTGTTATATCTTCTTGGATTGATCCCTTGATCATTATGTAGTGTCCTTCTTTGTCTCTTCTAATAGTCTTTATTTTAAAGTCTATTTTATCTAATATGAGAATTGCTACACCAGTTTTCTTTTGATTTCCGTTTGCATGGAATATCTTTTTCCATCCCCTCACTTTCCATCTGTATGTGTCCTTAAGTCTGAAGTGGGTCTCGTGTAGACAGAATATATATGGGTCTTGTTTTTGTATCCATTCAGCCAATCTATGTCTTTTGGTTGGAGCAGTTAATCCATTTACTTTTAAGGTAATTATCTATATGTATGTTCCTATTACCATTTTCTTAATTATTTTGGGTTTGTTTTTGTAGGTCTTTTCCTTCTCTTGTGTTTCCTGCCTAGAGAAGTTTCTTTAGCATTTGTTTTAAAGCTGTTTGGTAGTGCTGAATTCTCTTAACCTTTGCTTGTCTGTAAAAATTTTAATTTCTCTATCGAGTCTGAATGCATCCTTGCCTGGTAGAGTGTCTTGGTTTTTGGTTTTTCCCTTTCATCACTTTAAATATATCCTGCCACTCCCTTCTGGCTTGCAGAGTTTTTGCTGAAAGATCAGTTGTTAACCTTATGGGGATTCCCTTGTATGTTATTTGTTGCTTTTCCCTTGCTGCTTTTAATATTTTTTCTTTGTATTTAATTTCTGATTGTTTGATTAGTATGTGTTTTGGCATATTTATCTTTGGGTTTATCCTCTATGGAACTCTCTGTGCTTCCTGGACTTGGTTGACTATTTCCTCTACCATGTTAGGTAAGTTTTTGTCTATGATCTCTTCAAATTTTTCTCAGACCCTTTCTTTTTCTCTTCTTCTTCTGGGACCCCTATAATTCTAGTGTTGATTCATTTAATGTTGTCCCAGAGGTCTCTGAGACTGTCCTCAATTATTTTCATTCTTTTTTCTTTATTCTGCTCCCTGTCAGTTATTTCCACCCTTTTATCTTCCAGCTCACTTATCTGTTTTTCTGCTTCAGTTATTCTGCTATGGATTCCTTCTAGAGTATTTTTAATTTCAATATTGTGTTGTTCATCACTGTTTTTTTGCTCTTTAGTTCTTCTATATCCTTGTTAAATGTTTCTTGTATTTTCTTCCTTCCGTTTCTGCGATTTTGGCTCATCTATACTATCATTACTCTGAATTCTTTTTCAGGTAGGTTGCCTATTTCATCTTCATTTGTTTGGTCTTGTAGTTTTTTACCTTGCCCCTTCATCTGTTACATATTTTTTTTTGTTGTTTCTTTCTTTCTTTCTTTCTTTTTTTTTTTTTTTGATGGTGTGGCTGTATTCCTGTCTTACTGGTTGTTTGGCCTGAGCCATCCAGCACTGGCGTTTGCAGGCAGTTGGATAGAGCTGGGTCTTTGTGCTGATATGAGGACCTCCCGGAGGTTCACTCTGATTAATATTCCCTGGGGTTTGAGGTTCTCTGTTAATCCAGTGGTTTGCACTTGGAGCTCCCACCACAGGAGTTTGAGCCTGACCTCTGGCCTGGGAACCAAGATTCCGCAATTGTGTGACATGGCAAAAAAAAAAAAAAGAAAGAAAGATTAAAAGTACAATATCAAAGAATAAAAAAACAAAATAAAATTAGAAAGATAAAAAATATATTAGGAAAAATAATAAAAAAATAAAAATATAATTGAAACAACTGCAACAAGGTAAAATAAAACCACAACAAAAAAGAAAAAAAAAAGGGGGGTGTGGGGGAAGAAGCCAAAAGGAGAGAACAATCACAAAGGATAAAGAATAAAATAAAGTTAGAGAAATAAAAGATTTGTTAGGAAAAATAAAAATATAAATGAATAAGCAACAATGAATCAACACTGTAAAACAGAACCCCAATCTAAAAGAGGATAAAAGGGAAAGGAGAGCCCCCTCCCAAAACAGCCTTGGCTATGGGAACAGAGTTTAGGTGGGGGTGAAACTTCAGCCTGGGTGGGGTTTACGGTGGGACAGGACCTAGGCGGGTGAGGGGCTGACATTCAAGTATGGGGCAGGGCCTCTGCTTAGGACCTGCATGGAAGGGGAGAGGCAGCAGGTCCAAAGGAAGGCCTCTGGAGTGTGGAGTTCTGGAGTTTGGAGGTAAGGCCCTGGGTGAGGGCGTGTGGGTGGGGTTTAGGCCCAGTGTGTTGGAGGAGGTCTCCAAGTGTAGATGTAGGGCCCTGGGTGGGGGTGTAGGAGTGGGCCTTGGGTTCTGCGTGGCAGGAGGGAGGCTCTGAGGGCAGAGGATTAGGCCCAGGAGCCCAACAGGTTCCCCGGTGCCTAAGTAGTCAGGGAAAGCATTGGCCACGTTCCCTTCCATTCCTCCATGCCCCACCCCCACCGTCTCCCCTAAGGTCTCCCCTGTCCTCAATGGACCCCTAACCATGGGTGTGTCCTGCTGGGTGTAGGAACTCCTCCCCTCCCCAGCCATCCCTCATGTGTGCAGGTCCTGGAGGTACAGCCTTTACTTTTGCTCCCCCTTCCCCCGCTCCCATTCCCTTAGAACCCATGCAGCTATAGGGGGCCTCGGTGGGCAGAGGATCAGGCCCAGGATCTCAGCAGGCTCCTGGGATCCCAAGTGGGCAGGGGAACACTGGCCATGCTCCCTTTTGATCCTCTGCCCTCCCCTAACTTCCCTGTTCGGGCGTGGGATCCCTTCCCATCCCCCAGCTGCCCCTCAGGGACACCAGTCCTGTCCCGCCTCCACTTTCCCTCCCCTTTCACTCCCCCCACATCCCATGTCCTACCTGGTCACTGGGGGATCCTCCCATCCCCTTAGGTGTCCATGGTCCCCCACTGGTGACTTGTAGGTGCCCTAGTTGTGTGGAGATGCAAATTCCACATCCTCCTAGTCCTCCATCTTGACTCCACCCTATAGAATTTTTAAAGATGTCTCTTTTGACCATTGTGAGGTGGTACATCATTGTAGTTTTGATTTGCATTTCTCTAATAATTAGTGGTGATAAACATCTTTACATGTGCCTCTTGGCCATCTGTATTTCTTCTTTGGAGAAATGTCTATTTATGTCTTCTGGCCATTTTTGGATTGGGTTGTTTGTTTTCTTGTTATTGAGTTGTATGAACTTTTTGTATATTTTGGAAATTAAGCTCTTGTTGGTTGCATCATTTGCAAATATTTTCTCCCAGTCTGTAGGTTGTCTTTTCGTTTTGTGTATGGTTTGCTTTGCTGTGCAAACCTATAAGTGTGATTAGGTCCATTTTTTAATTTTTGTTTGTATTTCTATTGCCTTGGGAGACTAACCTAAGAAAACATTAGTACAATTTATGTCAGAGAATGTTTTGCCTCTGTTTCCCTCTAGGAGTTTTTTGGTGTCATGTCTTATATTTAAGTCTTTAAGCCATTTTGAGTTTATTTTAGTATATGGTGTGAGGGTGTGTTCTAACTTCATTGCTTTGAGTGCATTTGTCCAACTTTCCCAACACCACTTGCTGAAGAGACAGTCTTTTCCACATTGTATATTCTTGCCTCCTTTGTCAAAGATTAACTGACCATTGGTGTATGGGTTTGTTTCTGGGCTCTCTATTCTGTTCCATTGATCCATATGGCTGTTTTTGTGCCAATATCAGGCTGTTTTGATTACTGTAGCTTTGTAGTATTGTCTGAATCCTGGGAGGGTTATGCCTCCTGCTTTGTTCTTTTTCTTCAGGATTGCTTTGGCAATTCTGGGTCTTTTATGGTTCCATATAAATTTTAGAGTTATTTGTTCTAGTTCTGTGAAAAATGTCACAGGTAATTTGATAGAGATTACATTAAATCTATAGATTGCGTTGGGTAGTATGGCCATTTTAACAATATTAATACTTCCTGTAATTGCTTTTTAAAGTGATTTATTTGACTGTGAGCCCTAGGAGGGGAAGGAGAAGGTCTACTTGTTCACTGCTTTGTCCCCAGGCTGGACAGAGGGCCTAGAACACAGTGACTGCTTAGTAAATAGTTATGAAATAATTTGTAATGCTTTCCCAAGCAAGGGAAGAAAGAAATGATCTGGAGACATTACATGAAAGGAATGAATGAAGCCTAGGGTTTTTCTCACTGTCTGAATTTGATCATGCTGGGTGTGCAGGACTCCTGACTTTATTCCGTCAGACCCTAACTCTTTTTGTTGATTTATGGTTTTTTTCCCCCTTTTTCTCTGTTTCTTGCTGACCTCTTTCTCCCTCATTTACTTTCCTCCTTTTATCTTTTCTCTGTTACTTTGGTTTGGTTTTGAATGTCTGTTTCTCTGAAATTCTTTTTCTGGAGGAACAAATACATACTGATAGCTTAAAAAATTGATAGGGGAAAAAGGCATTGTTCTTAATAACTTAGGGACAATTATTTGAAGAATAAAAATAAAATGTATAACTTTTACACCAGGAGAAGAAAATTCCATCTATTCAATAGAATATAGGGAAAAAAGGAAAGGATAAAAAAAAAAGCATGGAAAATTTGGAACATAAAAAAGGGCAGAAATAAATATTGATATAAGAGGAATTCAATAAATGTAAATAGTTAAAATCCTTCAAAATATAAAGACTCTCTAATTGAATTAAAAATATAAAATCAAGTGATATATTGCCTACAAGATACATATTAAAAACAAAAAGGTACAGAAAAGATAGACAGGAAAAGATTTATCAAAAATAAGTCAAGATAGAAATTGCAATATGAAAGAAATATTAATTTAAGGCATGAAATATTAAAAGAGGAAACTGAAGATGTTATATATTAGTGAAACAAATAGTACATCAAGAAATATAATAATCATGAACATGTATGCCCCTGACAATATGACATCAAAATGCGTAAAGCAACAACTGATAGATCTAGGATAGAAATAATAAATAAAAAATCATAGTTGACAATTTTAATATACCCTCTCAAAAACTAGTAGTTGAAGCATATGAAAATAAGCAAAGATATAGAAGACTATACTGATGTAATCTGTCCCTATCTTTCACCAAGAAACAAAATATTTTCTTTTCATATACCCACGGATGTGCTAGGCCACAAAAGAAACTTTAGTAAATTTAAGAGTCAGCGTCATATATACAACACAGTGTTCCTGACCATGATGCAATTAAATTAAAAATCCTTTGTCTAGAAATTTTAAAAATACTACCATATATCATTTGGCTATAAAAGAAATCAAAGCTAAACTATTAAATACTTACAGAGGAACAGCAATGAAAGTACCACAGGCCAAATTTTGTGGATCATATTCAAAGTAGTACTCAGAGGTAAATTTATAGCTTTAAATATGGCAGAAATTAAGAAGAATGCAAAGAAGAGAGTTAAGCTTTCCACTTACAAAGTTCAAAGAGACAAATAGAGTAAACCCAAATAAACAAGAAGGAAGGGCATAAATAAGAACATGGACAGAAATCAGTAAATGTGGATAACAAAAACAAATAGGAACTTAACAGAACTGAACATGTTCTTTAAAAAGACTAACAAAATAGATGAGCCTCTGGCAAGACTCATGGGAGAGGGGAAGACGAGAGGAAATGTGAATAAATAAAATATGAGTGAGAGAATATAAGTATAACTATCCACTAATAAACTGGATACTTAGGTGAACTAGATAAAGTTCTGAAAAAAACGTAAAAATGCTAAAAGTGGCCCAAGATTATAAAACTATAACGCTTAAAGAAACTGTAATGGAATCATCATCACCGTTTCAAAGAAAGCCCCAGCTCCAGATAGTTTTACAGCTAAATTCGATAATACTTTCAAGGAAGAGGCAATCCCAACCTTATAAAGTTGCTGTAGAAAAATAGAAATAGAGAGAAAATTGTTCACATTATTTTATCAGGTTAGTGTAAACTTGATTCCAAAACTGGATGTAAACAATTCAGGAAAAGAACATTAGAGCCCAATTTCTCTTGAACATAGATGTGAAAATCCTAAATATGATATTAGCTTATGAAATCTAATGGTTTATTTTTTTTAAATACATACAGCCAAATTGAATTTATCCAAGGAATTTAAGAAAGTTTAAACATTAAAAATATCTATCATTGTGATTCAGTATATTAATGAAATAAAGGGGAAAATCTCATGATTGCTTCAGTATATGCAAATGATGCATTCAATAAAGTTCATCATCTATTTATCATTTAAAAAGTACTCTGAGTAAACCAGAATAAAAGGAAAATTTCCAATCTTAACAAAGTCTACCTACTAAAAATTAAGTTTTTAAAATGTGATTTCTTACAGCATCATTTATAAAGGAGGAGTTTGAGGCAGCCCAAGTGTCCCCCTTTAGGAGAATGGATAAGAAGATGTAGTCTATACACCTGTTTTTAAAAAACAAAACCCAAAAAACCCACTACACAACACCTGGTCAAAATAAACTAGATTTACATATAGTAATGCAAATAGATCTTAATATAGAATTGAGTAAAAAAGAATGAAATTTATAATTTTTGAATTATAAAAACAAACATATATAAAACAATACATATTTTTCATGGATACCCAGATATCTAGTGGCATTGATAAATGTGTTAGAGAGGCTACCTATAGGCAGGGAAGAACAGATGTGGAAACAGGGGTCTAGGGGAAATAATAAAATACAAAACCAGAGACAAGCCCTGTGCGGACCAATGAAGACTTTGCATCGAATTGAGTAACATGAGCCACTCAGCTAAAAGCTCCCATCTAGCTCATGTAGTGAGGTAACCTGGCTGCACGCCACTGTCTCCTGGGGCTAAGTTTTCTCCTGGCTATCTTGTGCTCAGAGCTGCTAGTCTTGATACGTTCCACCTCTCCACTGTGTTTTAGAATCCACCGTCCCTCTTCCAAGCTATGTGAGCACTCTGCACCCCAGGCTAGGTACTGTCCCAGGAGGGCTCTCCGGAAGGTTTAGAGCAATAGAAAGGCAAGGGCAGGTGGGGTTGGTCACAGCACAGCACAGCAAATTTAACAAACTCTTCTTCGAGCTCCAGACTCATGTATCCAACAGTCTACTAACAGACATCTCAAACTTATTAAATGTCCAAAACACTTCTGGATTTCCCCACCCACTGCTCTGAATTGGTGTCTCCCTCTAATCTCTCCATCTTAATAAATGACTCTTTCATACTCCATGACCATTCCATTGTTAATTCTGATACACTGTAAATTTAAACTATAGCCTGAATCCAACCACAATTTAAATGCCACCCTAGTCCAAGGCTACAGATCTGTCACCTGAACTGTCATAGCCTCCTAAATGATATTCCTTCTTCTATTCTTGTCCTCTACTGTCCATCCTTCACCCAGCAACCACAGTGACCTTTTAAAGATGTAAATAAAGTCACTCTCCTACTCTAAAACTTTCCATGGCATCCCCATCATACTTTAATTAAAATGCCAATTTCTTACCATGATCTCTGAGTCCCTACATGGTCTAGCCTCTGGTGCCCTCTATGGACGCAATTCCCACCACCTCAGTCACTCAGCCAGCCACAGCCTTCTCTTTGCTGTTTGAGCGCACTAACGCTGCTCTCACCTGTGGGCCTTTTCACATGGTGTCCCCTCTGCCTGGAATGCTCTAGCAGCTGCTGCTGGCGCCTTGACCATATCCTCTTGGGCCTCCACATCTCTGTGCACACAGCCAGAATTCCACCTGCCAGCAGCTGTTTCTCCTTGTCTGGGTATTCTCGCTGGTGAGAGCCTCATCTGCCTCTGTAAATGGCCAGTCAGAAGGGCCAGAGAAGTCATGCCCCTGAAAGCAGCCCTCCACCAATGAGATGGGAGTTGGTGTATCAATATCCCAGCTCCCGCAGCCCTTTGGGTGGGAAGGAGATTTAGAGGCATGTGTTTTACACTGGATCCCAGAGGTCCTCCCGCAGGTTTAGGCTCCATCTGCCCACACTGGTGTCTGGCTTGATGACATGCCCTTTAGAGGCTGCCATCCCGTCTCTCTTTCACTTCCCCACTCCTCTGCCGAGGTTTCCTGGGGTCATCTCTTAAATAAGCTGCCTGCCCATGAATCTTTGTCTCAGTTCTGCTTCTGAGAGAACTCAAACTAAGACACTGCCAACCCCAACAAGTCTCACCTGAAACATCACTTCCTGGAGAAGTGGCACAGCACAATGGTTAGGAGAGTGGATTCTGGGGTCAAGTTACCGGGGGAAAAGCCTGGCCCCGCTGCTCACTCACTTTGTGGACTTGGGCTCTTGTGCTTCATTTTCTCAGCTGTGACATGAGAAGTAATAATAGTAATGAGGCCAAGAGCTATTTTCATTGTGGTATTCAGGGTTCACAGGGTAACAGTTACTGAATGCTTACTACACATCAGGCTATGTTCCTAAGTGCGCCGTGTTTATTAACGCACTTAATCCCAATGGCAACATGTCACTAGCTGATATTATAGTTTATCTTGTTTGCTCATTTGTTGCTTTCTGTCTTCCTCACCAGGATCCTTGGTCCCCAAGCACATGGACTCACTGTGTAGCTCCCCACTGCACGCCAAGCTCCTGGCCTGGCTCACAGCTGATACTCAGGCACATTTGTTTAGTAAATGACTCTTAGTCAACACCTTCCTTTAAAGGCCCTTGAAGAGTTCCCCCATTGTGTACCTCCCACTACTGCCGCTGAAAGTGCTGTGTGCATTGGGGGAGGGGCGGGCATTGCTGGCTTTGGGGCAGGGAAGTGACTTGATGCAGTGCCGTGCTTCCAGGAGTTCGCTCTGGTGGTAGGTGAGGGTGAACTGTGGTCGCTAGAGGTTGGAGGCGGGGGTTCTGTGGGAGGCTCCAGCTTAGCCTCAGGCAGATGGAAGGTGAAAAGATGAGGTGGGTGGAGGTCCTGGACAC
Organism: Lagenorhynchus albirostris; assembly: GCF_949774975.1. Taxonomy (NCBI): domain Eukaryota; kingdom Metazoa; phylum Chordata; class Mammalia; order Artiodactyla; family Delphinidae; genus Lagenorhynchus; species Lagenorhynchus albirostris. The sequence goes on along the minus strand of NC_083097.1, from coordinate 110,848,228 downwards.
AGGGAGCAATTGTGGGGAAGAAGGAGGGCCTGTTGGGTGAGGGAGGACAGGGAGAGATTCCAAGGTCTGGAACCTGGTTCCAGACTAGACAGAAAGGGATAAGAAACACAGGAGGAAACAGGCGTAGGTTAAAGATGGTGAATCTAGTTTGAACTGTGTTGGGTGTGAAAAATAGAGGTCACCTGGAGCAATAGAGGTCACCTGGAGCAGACAGATGTTGGGGCCCCGTTAGATATACCGGTCTGCAGCTTAGATCCGAGGTTAGGCTTGGAGACAAAAATTTGTGGATATGTTGTTTCACGGAGAAGGTTGAAGCAATGGAGGGGAATGTGATCACCAACTTCTGTCCAAAGAGAATCCCAAGCAATACCAGAGGGCCCTCAGAAGATCTAGATGGGCCAGGGAGGCCCTGAGGGCTGTGTTCCCACTGGAAACCCTGTGGATTCCTTGGCACTTGTCCCAGCAGCTCTTCATCAAGGATGTTTGCCTTTCTTCTCCTCCTTCCTTTCCCTTACCTGGTATCCCTGTGGCTCTGCACCCAGCCCTGGGAGGACTGAGGCCAGGTCAGGAGAAGTCCCTTCCATGTGATCCGCACCATCAGCAGAGGTCTAGAAAGAAAGACAGCAAGAAGACTTCGCCCGGAGACACCAATGAGCTGATGGTGGAAACGGGGAATGCAGGCAGTGACCGCTTGTGACCCAGGGCAGTCTGTGAAGTGAAGGCTGGCCCCAGGGATTGGGGGGTGGGGAAGAACTCGGGCTCTGAAGTCTGACTGTTTGGCCTGCGCATCCCTGTTTCGTAGCTTGGCAGCTTGGGCAGGTTGTGTAACTGCTCTGAGCCTCAGACTTCTGCTGTGTAAAAGAGCAAATAAATTGTATTCACTTCAGAGGGTTGTGGTGAGGATTAAGTAAGGTCATTCAGGCAAAGGACCCAGTCTAAGTGCCCATAATAAATCTCAGTACATGGTGGCTGCGATGATTTCAAGCACTGCAGGCTAGAGAAAGGGAACTGGTTTGCATAAGACCAGTTGACCTGTGAGAGGCAGAGCTGGAGATGTTAGCAATTTCTTCAAACACACGCTCAGATTAATTACTGCCAGACTGTTTGCCTTAGAAATCAGGAAATTTAGCCCCCCAGGAATCTTCTTTCTGCCTAGTGCAAGACCCTTTTTGACAAGTCCAGAGCTGATGAGGAAAGGTTGAATGAACGAATGAATGAAGGAATAAAGAATAAACAAAGGAATAATGAACCTTCTGTTATGGCCTTTCAGCGCTGACCTTTCTCTGATTTCACACTACAAATTGGTGGAGTCGAGTTTGAGATGCAGTCTGGTGCAGTCTCTCATTAGCTGGCATGTGTGTTTGTGGTGTGTGTGGTGTGTGAGCGGGTGTGCTTGTGTGTGTTGAGTTAACATAGGAATAAATCACAGATGTTTAATCTTCTTTGTCCCTGACAGACCAGTTAAGCAGAAGTTATCAAGATGTAATTTCACGTGTACTTTTTTTTGGCTTCCATCCGTCTCAGCATGGACAGTGGTGGACTGCAAAGTGCCTCATGAATTAATAAAGAGACATCAGCTTATCCAGCCTTCACTGCTAGATTGACTTCATTTTAGGATTTGACCACAATAAACAGCAAAGAGCTCATTTCCTGCCCAAGATGCAGCATAGTTAATCCTCAGCAGGAAAGAAGATTCAGCATTGGAACAGGGAGGGATACTTTCCTGAGGAAGAGATTTCCAGAGCCAGTGTTCAAACAGGGCTGTCTCCTTGTGACCCAAAGAGTTTGGGGTTCTGTAGAGGCCTTCAACGACTTGACTCGGGTGCCTAGTGGGGTGAGCTTCACCTCGGCAAGTTTGTCTGCTGAGGAGACAAGGCCTCAGGGACAAAATGCTGTGTGAACTACATAAGTCTGGGAGTCAGGATGATGGTATTTGACTTGGAAGGGATTTTCAGATTCCTTTCCCTTCCTTTCACCTGAGTTTCCCACTCACAGACGGAGGAGGCTGAGCCATTTCATTGCTAAAAGCCTTTCTTGTACTAAAAACTTGCACCTTGACTCAACACGCATGTGCTCTGGGCTATGAACATGCATGTGTGGTGTATGACTTGTTTTGTCTGAGGCCTAAGGCAGCATTACCTGACACAGGGAATCAGCATGTATGTACAGGGTAACTTCTGGGTATATGAACCCCCTCCTTGCATGGACTGTGGGCAATTTTATAATCAAAATGAAACGCCTAATAGATGGGATGTAGGCAGGGTACCCATTGTCACCATGATAACTGTGGGCGCCTCTCCTAACTTGCCATTGTCACATTTATGTTTACTTAATACATCTATTGGAATATTGTCGGGATATCAATGTTCATCAAAACAGGTATACATCCTTGTTTCTAATTTTAAAAAGGCAGCCCCAAGTCCCTTGGTCTGGCCTGCAGTGTCAGTGCCCAGCAGACCCTTTGAGGCCAGGAGAACTGAGGCTGATCAACACCCCATGACTCAGCAGGCAGCTGTGCTTGGCTTCTTGCAGGCTTGGAACTGTGCTGGGTACACCACAGGCGCATGCATGATAAATGCCTACTTTATGGCGTTGCTATGTGACAGCCCTTTTGGGGGGTCAGCCTAGAGACAGAAAGTTCATCATGGAAAAGGTTGGTCCTGACAACTTTAGTCAGAGGAGACCCTCTTTGCCCAGTAGCTGTACTGGCACCACTAATTATTAAACCATGCAGCAATCCAGTGCTGCCCCCTAAGGTTACTGAAATGAATGGGATTGTTTGCCCTGGTACTATTTGGCCCCAAACTTTTCCCGTTCTTATTTCTACTTTTTAATTTCTGTCACTTCCTTTGTGCTCATGCTTTTAGCTGTCATTCATTGGCATATACCTCATTCTAGAATCACCTCTCTTCTTTTCATAGTTATTGTTGCTAGCTTCTTGTGAGTTGGGAAATCAGATCATCAAGAATGTTAGTATCGGGCATAGCCTTAAAATAAGATATTAAATAAATGCTAAGGAGGGCAGAGTGAAACTAGAGTGAATGGATTTATGATTGCTGGTGAGAAACACGCCTAAACCTTTGGCTAGTGGTATGAGGTCCTATGTGTATTTTGCCTTCTTCCTGGATCTTAGTGGTATGCTGTATGTTAGAGAGGAATGAAAAGCATGACCTACGTGCAGATTTGGGAGGTGATTCTTCAGATACCTCCTCCAGAAAGAGTACCATCTATGATTTTAATACAAGACTTCAGCTGCATGGCAGGCCCCGAGCAGGCTCCGTCACTGTAGGTTTCCTTGTCTCTGTTCCCTGGAAGGCAGGTGAGTAGTTGAGAAAGGTTTAGACCATGTGTACATGCTATCCTTTTATAGGGAAAGTTTCTCATAATATATGTTTGGAGGGAAGATTGGGAGGGGTAGTCATTTTTTAGAACTCAATATACTGGGGTGACATTGACCAAAAACATGAAATATTTTAGTGGAGTGTTTGGTAGTACTTTGTTCAGGTATTCAGGATATAACTTTCAACCACTGTTTCTCCCGTATCTTCTCATGGTGCCTCCAACAGGGTCAAGATCATGGTGAGTAGTTGGAAGAGTCAACTGGATAGGGTGTAGGGGTTATTCAATTAGATCCCAATCACTGGAACCCTTAATTACAGCGGACTCTGGATGCAGCATGGGAGACCGGAGAGATATCTCCTTTAGAAGACCCCGCTCCCTGCTTCTGCTGGTTGTCTCTGTGCATTGTTGTGTTGTGGATGGTATTAGGGGACTAGATCTAGGCGACCAATGGTCCTAGTACCCCTTCTGCAGGAGCCAGGATACTTTTCCTTGGGTCCTCAAAACACCAGAAACTGGGATAGCTTCCTGTATCTCAGAAGACTTTATTGACACTCTAACAGGAGTGGGAGGACCTTTCCCAGTTTCTTTCCTCTCCTGTTGTGCTCCTCGACCCCTCTTCCTTTCGTCTTAATGAATGGTACCACATCCACCCAGTTACTCAAGCCTAAAATCTTGTTTTCATCCTTAACTCATGTCTTTCTCTTACACCCAATATCCACCAATTCTTGACAATTCCATCTCCAAAATATGTCTTCAAACCATCTCCTTCTCTCCATCTCTAAGGGATCACATAGTCCATTTTCAGTGCTTGAGTAGAAGACTTTAAGAGTGTACTAACTGGTCTTTGTGCTCTCCCTTGATCCCTCTCCAAGCTGTTTCCCATCAATAACCAGAGGAATTGACATAAAACCTTAAATTAGCCCAAGGTATTCCAGTGCTCTCAACCATCAGATGCCTTTTCATCACATAATAAAATACTGAGACCTTACCCTGGCCCATAAGCCCTGTGTGTCCTGGCCCTCCCCACCTCTCTGACCTCATTCCACCTATACTGGGCTTCTTTGTGTTTCTAGAACATGTAAGTCTGTTTCTTATCTCACAGCCTTTGGCTTGTTGTCTCCTCTGGTGGACACTCTTTCCTGAGAGCTTCCTATGGCTGGTTCCCTTCCATCTTTCAAGTCTAAGCTCAAAGGTCACCTCCTCAAAGATGTTAGCCCTGACCTCCAATCTAAATAAAGTACTCCTCTGCACTCCTCTCTATCTAAGGACATTGTTGTACTCATCATAGTTTGTAATTACTCATCTTTTTTCACTTGTTCATTGTGTGTTTGCTCCCCTAGACTGTATATTCTAGTGGGTAAGGGACCGTGTATGTTTTGATCAGTACTGTATCCTCAGAACCTAGTGTATTAGTTTCCTGGAGTTGCTATTATAAAGTACCACAAACTGGGTGGCTTAAAACAAGAGAAATTTATTCTCACACAGTTCTGGAGGTCAGAAGCCCCAAATCAAGGTGTTGGCAGGGCCGTGCTCCCTCCAAAGCCTCTAAGGGAAGATCCTCCCTGGCCTCTTCCAGCTTCCGGTGGATCCCAGTGTCCCTTGGCTTGTGGCTGCACCACTCCAGTCTCTTTCTCCATGTTCACACTGCTTCCTCCTCTTCTGTCAAATGTCCTTCTCCCTCACTCATATAAGGACAGTTATCATTGGATTTAGGGCCCACCCTGATCATTCAGGATAAACTCCTCCTCTCAAAATCCTTGGTCACATCTTTTGCCATATAAGGTCATATCCACAGCTTCTGGGGATTAGGACGTGGACATATTTTGGGGGCCACTAGTCAGCCCACTGTACCTAATGAAGGTCCTGGTACCCATTAGGTGCTCAGAAACACTTGTTGAGTGAATGAATGAATCAACCAGGGCTGCTGTGATCATAGAAAGCAGGCAGCTTGTTGCAGTGACCCTCACCTTTGATTAGAAATATTTGCCTTCTGGTGTCTTTTCCAAGTGGGCGCTGGGCTTGCTGCATTAACACTTGCCTGTATACCTGAGGTGTGTGCTTCACCCATCATCCACCATGGCTATCTCTTAGGACTTCTCTTTGTTCAGAGACTGTCTGCATCACCCACGAGGGAAGAAAAAGCAGACTCTCAAAAACAAAAGGATGGCAGATGTATCATTTAAGATCTTGAAAGGAAACAGTATCCACTCATATGGGTCGAATGAAGAGGCTTTAATGAGAAGACTACTTAAATTAGTGTGGGACGGGGAAAGGGAACAAGCAAGGGATGATGAGGTCCGCAGTGGGAAGGTCTCACCACCCTTAGGACCACGGGGACAGGGAGAGGAAATAATGCTAACAGAACCCCGTGAGAGCTAAGCTATGGAGCTGCCTGGCAGGAGATATAGTCATAGAGAGAGATGGTGTCAAAGCGGGGAGGGAGTAGGGAGAGAAATATGTAACCTGTCTCTCTTTCCATCCTCTGATCTACTGGTGTTCTCAGTGGGCAGAACTGAAACAGAACCAGAGGAAAAGGGTCTTCTAGGTACTGCCCATAGTCCATAGCCCTCAGCCCCTGGGGCACAGAGTCAGGAAGCAGACAGGGCAAAGGTCCGGAGGAGACACAAATGGAAAATTACCAGCAGGGCAGATTACCAGCAATGACTCCATCTGAAGGATCAGAGAGGCAGGAGGCGGAAGGGGCTGTCACTTGGTCTAAACAAGGCAACAACAAGTAAGAAACTTCCCTCCCTCCCCCATGATCCTCCCCCACCATCACCACCCACCCTGTAAGCAGAGAGACTACCTCAGTTGTTCCAACAGTTGTGACACTGAGGGTGGGGGACAGGAAGAGCCCAGCTACTGAGCCACATTTGCAAGAGGCTCTGGAGGGTGAAGATGCTTGTGGAGAGCAGGGGCTGAAGCCCAGCAAGACTTTGCAGCAGGCAGGGAGAGGATCTTTACAGCAGGATCTTTAACTCTACTGTGGGGTTCACAGATCAGTTCCTGCCCACCACAGGGTCAGAAAGAAAAAGAGAACTTTAACTTCTGGCTTGCAAGCTGGAACCAAGAACAGGATGAGAACCAGAGTGGTCCTTCTCAGCACAGCTGCCAACTTGAACTCTAGCAACCAGAAGGGCTCTTCCAGCTGAAGGCAGATTCCACATCTCTCTTGGACATCCAGGCATCCAAGCGGAGTGAACCCTCTTTTCTCCTAACAAAGCACATCCCTGTGGCCCTGGGAAGGACACATTTTACAAAGCCCAACACCTTTACCCTTTTATTTTGATAGATGCTTGAATTTAGGAAATCTTTTTTTTTTTAATTTATTGGAAGAATAACAGAACTATTAGAAATGGTAGAAAGGATAAGCTGCCTCCCTGCGAGGCATAAGATAAGAATAGCTTTGTTCTGTCCTCGTGTCTTCTTTGCATGCTGTTTCATTTCTTCCTGAGTTTCTGCCAGGCTCTCCTTTCCCTCCTTGTAAGCGGGGGGGAATGCCAGCTTCAGTCTCTTTTCTCTCTGATCCTTGTGAGCTCCGTGGCCCATGGTGCCTTTGGGGCAGTCTTGCACTTTATTAAACAGAACAGTCAATTAGTTTTATTCACCCTGAACAACACTGTCGGGCAGTTTCTCTTAAGTTCTTGTGTCTATTGACAGTTTTATGGGACCTGGTGGGTGACCTGTCTGGTGGGTGTCTGGTGGGTGACCTGCTCTGCCCTTAATGGTGGTAGAACTCTCTGTTCATTGTGCAGAACTCCAGAGGTCCACCATGGGAGTACATGCCTACTCCCTAATTTTAGAGATCAAGACATAAGGCCCAGAGGGGTGGCATGACAGGCATGAGGCCACACATCAGGCTGCAGGAGGATCTCCCGAGGCCCAGGGTCTTGGACTCATCCCTATACAATGGCCCCAGGTCTTAGAAAGCTCTGAAGAGCCATCACACTCATTCTTCACAATGGAAAGACCTTTAAGGTTTCTGATGATTCTAGTAGTAAAAGTTGCTCATTGCAGCATTTGAAGCAGTTCAAGTCTGTGTGAAATAGCCAGTGAAATTCCTTTACCGTCTCAACCTACAGAATTAACACGTTTTCGGAGCTTGCAGGTATAGTTCCAGATTTTTTTAATGTTCATATCATTGTTTTAAAGCGAGGGTCAAACCTTTGTACACTTTATCCTACTTTATTTTACTTTAGAAGGTACGGGCAGTCCTACTTTCACACACAAGGCATTTCTGAAAAGATGTTCAGAAGTTAAATACGCAAAAGTAAAAAGTCAACATACATTTTCTAAGGTAATTGCAATCTCAGAAATCTAAATTATTCTGGCATCCCGTTCACATTCTTAGAATTTGTTCTTATACTTTGCAGCTGAACACAAAGTCCACCAGCTTAAGTCCATGAGCAGCAAAGCAAAGCTGAAGACTTTCTCCTTGCAGTGCCCACTAATTTCTTTGTTTCAGTTTTATTAGGCATATGAGACCTTGTCTTCTTGTTGTAAATATCAACATTTTAATTTCTCTTCTTATTATTCATTTTAGTAAAACAAAGGGGCATGTTGCAGTAAAATATACAAGGATAATTGTACAAACCTGCCTGGCCATGTTCCTTAAACTGGATTGGAGGCTGGCGGACAGCGCCACCCTGCAGATCTCGAACATGCAACCTTTTGGTGAATTCTGAAGGTCTAAAGCTGGTACCTGAGTGATGGCTTAGAGGGTCTCCACGTGTGTTGTGCTTAACTGTGGGTTATTCACAAGTTGAAATTATAAAATCAAGGATACCTGTATTGTGGATGTCTTTGAGGGCAGTGGAAGCTGACTTAGCTCCTTAAGAAGAAAATGAACTTACTAAAAAAGATTGGGTAGCTCAGAGAGGTGCTGGGGGCCAGAGCACTAGGTCCAGAGCTCTGCTTTGAGGAGCAATGGCCAAGCCCATGATACAGAGCTGTCCTGATGAAAAAACACTACCAGGAAGCTCTTGGTGCTACAGCTGGCTGTGCTGGGAACTCACCCTTGCTGAAAATAACCCTGCCACTAGCACTGATAGGACTTCTGTATCAGAAACTCAGCCTTGCAAGTCCTAAAGCAGGATGTCTCAGGCACTCTCCTCACCAGCAAAACTCTGCCCCTCTCTGAGCCTGTTTCCTCACTTTCTTTTTGAAAACTTGTGTGGTGTGTCTCTTTGGTAGAGCCAGGTTACATCCCTATGTCCTAGATGCAGAGGAGGCTGGGAAGTGGGATTTCTGGCTTCTGCTGTGGGGAGAAGGTATCATAAGACAGCTGATTTTCCAAACATTAAAAGATGTTCAAAATTTGCTGGGACTGCAGAAAAGGAGGAGGAGGAGGAGGAGGAGGAAAGGAAGGAGGAGGGGGAGGGGGAGGGGAGGAGGGGGAGGGGGAGGGGAGGAGGGGAGGGGGAGGGGAGGAGGCGTCCTCTACAAGTACAAATAGCTATAGCAGATTATTTTAACCTATGCATAGTATTGCATTTTATGCATATAATTCATTTAGCAAATTCCTTATTAACATATATTCAAATGATTTCCTTTATTTTTGCTGTTAAAAATCATATTTGTGTATGTGTATGTATACACACATATATACACAGAAGTACAAATATATTGTATATTTTAACTTATTTTTGTAGGATTAATTCTGAGGAGTAGAAGTGCTGGTCACAGGATATTTAAAATCTTATATTTTGATATGTATCATAACATTGTCTTCCTAAAAGTTTGTTGAAGTGCCTCTCAACAAATATAGGTCATGTTTAAAGGAGTTGTCAAGTTTATAATAATAATCAAATAATTTAAAAATTAATCATTAACAATGCATGTTTCTACATGATAGCTATATTAACCAGAATATCTAGAATAAATGGAACAGCCCCTTGCCCTACGGAGCCCGATAACAGAAAATTCACTGTACTAGTAATCTGTGAGTCTATACATAGATTTTTCAGGCTATCCGTGTGGATGCTGTGTGCTTGGGTCTTTGTGATCCATTTTTGTGACACTCTGCGAGCCCTTAGGAGTATTAACTCCAAGTTGCTCAGTCACCCACAGGGCTGCTTGCATATGGTTGTACGGAAATGACTTCCTGACTCCAGGAGGTGCTATTTCACAATGTAGTCTATGGAAATTGTGCCCCCCTGGAGTTGTACACTAGATAACCTGCACAACAGTACATAGCACCCCTGCCAAGCAAAGCAAAAGAAGTCACATGGAAACCCTTCCCGTACTTCTTTTGAACTTTTAGTTCATTTGTCTAAGGCAACTGATTATGAAACATTAAGCCCGTTTCCTTTCCTGAGCAGTGAGGAAGCTATGGTGACAGTTCCTAAGTACATAAGAAATGCATCTTGAATTCTGTGACATTTTTACATTCCCACTCTGCACAGCGGCCAATGGTTTCTTCTTCCAAGTGACATGCTGATTGTACATACATGCAGGGTTACTCTGACAGTGTTCAGTATTTTGAGCTCATCATCTGTTATCCCATTCTTATTGTCATCCTAAGCCCAGACAGTATCAAATTGGAAGCAGTAGTGCAGAAAGTTACAAAAAAATCAAAAAAGACTACAGCTGTGAAATGAATCAGGCCATTGCTCCACATTTAGTATTTCCCCTGATGTAAACACACTGCTTCTTTCTTTGCCCCGTTAGGAGGTCTCAGAGCCAGAAGTGTGCTGGGATAATTAGAGCTAAACTCTGACCTTGCTTTGGAGTCAGGTACAAGGTGTCCCCAAGAGCAGCAGATTCTGCTGTCCTAGAAAACGTGTCACATCTTGGAGGCCGTGGGGTGGCTCACCAAGGTGTGACAGTGAGGAAGTGGGGATTAACACGTGGTGATTTATGTGGCTGTGAGTGGCAATTTCACTCTTACAGGGCACCAGGGGTGGCCCATTCCCCCAGGTTTTATGAGATTCTCATTAATCACACCCCTCCAGGTGGATTTGTAACCAAGGGGATAATGAGAGGATGCCATGTTGCTAGTTGGCATGAATGTAGGTGCAGCTCGGTCAGGGTTGATAATTTCATGCCTCAGCAGAATGGGAAGCCTTAATGAATGGCATGTGGGCCAGGCGCACCTTGTCACCGTGATAACGATAGGCTCCTCTGTCACTGCACGGTGCCTGTTGTCACTTTTTTGTTGACTTAACTTACCTGTGGTGGATGTGAATGGGGCCTGCCTCTTTCCGTTATTCAGAACCAGAGCAGATTCTTTCTTCCTGTTCTAAAAAGTCAGTTCTGACTCTTTTTCCTGGGTCACCGAGAGGCTGGACAAAGAGGTGGGGACTGGAAAATGTCCCTGTCTTGGGTGCTGACCCTTCAGAGCCTGTGAGAAAGATTACCATGGGTGCGGTGACCACACTTGTCTCCTCTCCAGGCTCAGCCCTGGGCTTTTAGTGCACAAGGTGGTAGATAAAAGCTTGTTTCTTCCCCTTGTCGTGCAACCCCTTGAACCTGGGCAGTCAGAGATAATGCAGTAGGGGGGGAAGACATCCCCCTGAGGAGGTGGGGTTGGAGGCTATAGTCCATGCAGGCTCCTCCCTGCCCACTGCCCTTGTCTACCCTCAGTGGGGCTCCTTCAGATGGCCCCAGGGAAAGGGGCCCTCCCCTTCCTACCCCAGGGATTCTGCCCTACCTGGAACGTCCTGACTTGACTTAGAGCTCTGGGTTTGCTTTGGAAGCAAAGAAAGCTCTGAGGACAGGGTGAGGGCCTCTCTCGGGGAAGGAGCTGAGGCTGTTAGGAAATCTGCCTGGGAAATCTCCAGCGTCACCCTAGGAGACTCACACATCTTCTCTGTTGACCTGGGGTTGGGGAAAAGCTGATGGGCTGGTCACAGACCCTCCCCTCTCTGACTCTCAGGGTCCCCATTCATGTACTAAAATCATCCAATCAACAAAGATTCATAGATCTATTGCCACACTGGTCTAGGGATCGAGGATATAGTAATGAACCAAATGGATAAACATCCAGCCCTCGGGGAGCTTACATTTCAGTGGGGAGAGAGAGTTAAAAGCAAAAGAGAGAGTATGTTGAACGAAAGCAAGTGCTATGGGAGAAAAATAAAGCAGAGGAAGGGGACAGGCCATGCTAGGATGGGGAGGAATTGAAGTTTTAAGCAGGCTGGTCCGGAAAGGCCTTGTGGAGAAGCAGAGGCCTGTGGAGGAGGAAGGGAGTCTGGTGGGTGTCCGGGAAGGCGGCCTCAGACAGGCGTGCGCCTGGAGTATTCCACAGGCTAGGGCGGCTGCAGCTGAGTGAGCGAGGAGGACGGAAGGGAGACACACGTCAGAGAGATGATGGGCTGATCGTGTAGGGCCTTATAGGCCCTCATGAGGACTTGGGGTTTACCTTGGAGTGCAGTCACTAGGGGAGGGGGTCAAGAAATGGAGAGATATGGTCTACCTGATAGTTAAGAGGAAGCTCTGACTCCTGTTTCGAGAATAGTCCCTGACGGGGCCGGGTTGGTGGGAGGGGAAGCCGGTGCTCACAATGCAGCTAGCAGCTGGTTGTGGCCTCCGACAGTGCCGGGCTGCTATAATGGCAGGGACACGCTGTCCGATTTTGGATCTGTTGGAAAGTGAAACTGAAACCATTTACTGATGGATTGGACTGGGATGTGAGAGAAAGAGAAGAGCCATGGGTGACTCTAAGGTTTTAGACTGAACAACTGAAAGGATAGAGCTGCCATGATGGAATCTGAGGAAGGCTGAGTGGAGCAGCTTTGGAGAAAGAAAAGTCAGGAATCAGACTTGAGCCCATTAAATCTGAGATGCCCATTAGTTATTCAAGGGGAGGTGCTCAGGGCAGTTGATACAGGAGCCTGGAGTTCAGCAGGGTGGTCCAGGCTAAAGACACGAGTTTCAGAGTTGGCATCTTGCACAGGTAATGAAAGCCATGCACTGGAAGAGCTCCTGAATACAGTGAGTAAAGATCTTGAAGAGCAGAGATCCCAGGACTAGGACCCAGAGTGCCTCAACATTCAGAGGGAGGAGATGCAAGTAGGAACCAGCATAGTAGCCCGAGCAGGAATGGCCAGGGAGGGAGAAAGAAATGCAGAGAGAGTGACATCCTGGAAATGGAGTGGAGGAAGTGCTACTAAGGTGAGCAGGTGATTGGCTGTGTCCAGTTCTGCTGATCACTGGACTGCAAGTTCATGAGCACAGACATCTTTTTCTATATTATTCTATGCTTGATGTCTAGCCACTAAACTGGGATCTGGCACATAGCAGATACTCAACAAATCATTTGTTGAGTGAATAAGTAAGTCCAATAGGATGAGGACTGAGAATTTGCCATTGGATGTAGCAGTGTGGAGGTCGTGGGTGACCTTACAAGAGCCGTTTCATGGTGTGATGAGAATGAAGGCTTATTGGGGGTGGGCTCTGAGGGGAAGAAAGTGCAGGCACAGGATGGAGAAGACAAGTGAGCTTCTAGCTGGAGAAAGTATGATGCTGAGTCCAGTCTGTCTTGTCACATCATTAATGGTGTCATCATCCAAGAGCCTGGCGTTCACCTTGTCCTTGCATCTTCCCAACAGAATAAAGTCCAAACTCTCCTGACACAATCCAGCCGCCATCCATCTTTTCGTCCTTGCTTTTTGCTCTCCCTCTAACACCTTTCTATTCCAGCCAAACAATGTAGATCCCAGCCTCCTTATGAACTGTGTAACTATCAGCAAGTCACTTAACCTCTCTGAGCCTCAGTTTCCTCATCTGTAGAATAGGGATAATTACTATATTTGCCTCATGGGGCTGTTAAGGGAATTAAGTGCTAGTGTTCAGTTGATATTCAATAAATAACAATAATTCTTATTCTCATTTTTGCACATTTGCTTGTGCTAGTTCCACCCCCCATAGTCCATCTGTTAAAATCCTCTCCAAGATCCTATTCAAGACTGTCTATTCGGGGCTTCCCTGGTGGCGCGGTGGTTGAGAGTCCGCCTGCCGATGCAGGGGACGTGGGTTCATGCCCCGGTCCGGGAGGATCCCACATGCCGTGGAGTGGCTGGGCCTGTGAGCCATGGCCGCTAAGCCTGCACGTCCGGAGCCTGTGCTTCGCAACGGGAGAGGCCACAGCAGTGAGAGGCCCGCGTACAGCAAAAAAAAAAAAAAAAAAAGACTATCTATTCATTTATTCATAGTTATAATAATAAGAGCAAATATTTACATAGCACTTACTACTTACTAAATGAGTACTTTGTACATATGAACTCATTTAATTCTCAGAGAAGCCCTGAATGGTAGGTTGTGTTATTGTTCCCATTTTGTAGAAAAGGAAATCAAGGCACAGAGTGGTTAGGTGCCTTGTCTCAGGTGCACAGCTCTCAGGTAGAAGAGCCAGGTTGTTTCATTCATCCTCTGTTCAGTAAATATTTATCAAGTGTTGACTGTAAGCCAGGCCCTGTGCCTGACACTGGGGATTTAGAAATGCCGAAGTTACTGCCTGTGTCCTCAAGGAGCCCACAGCATGGCCTTCCTGACCACTTAGGGCCAAGGCACATCTGTTGAATTCCTGTAGCCCTTACTTCCTGTCCCACTCATGAAGTGTGAAGGCTGCTGAGAGTTTCCCTGACCTATAAGCCTGCAAGCTCTTTGAGGTTGGGCTTCTGTTCTGGGACCCCTGAGTCTTGGAACATAAATCTTGTCTTGCATATCGCCAGGACTCAGCATAATATCTTCTGTGAAGTGGCCATTGTCCTAACAGCCTCTCAAGGTTGTTTATTCATTCATTCGACACTTACTTATTGTGGGGCTGTTATGGGCCAGGGGCTGACCTGGGCCTTGGGGATTCAGCGATAGACAAGACAGAGTCCCTGCCCACGTGGTGCCATGCACTGTGATGTGGCATCATGCTGTGGGAGTGGCTGCCTCCTTCCTTCCCTTGGCGTCAGTAATGCCCACAACAGGGTTTCTCCTCTTACCATTTGACTTAAGACGGACTCACTTGGATTTTGCTGGGGGAGGAAGGAGTGGAGATATTTTCACTGTTTCTGCGAACTCAAGAAGGATGAACCAGGGGAGTTTTAAGGAGGTGATAGTGTTCTAGTCCACACACCTTCCCATATACAAACAATGGCAATATGTCTTTCAGTCTTTCCCTGTTTAATTATCGGAGCAATTGGCTTACTTCACATCAAGACCATTGTTATCAAACGTATAAACACAGTCTTCTCTCGAGGCTACCTTATCTCCTCTGATCCTAAGAGTCCTGTTGTGCTTTCATCATTTACTCCCCTGGGGAATGCTGATCCTCAGAGTACACCAGCACATGACTCATTATTGAAGCCTCCTAAAACCAATGAATCCTCACTTCCTAACTGCCTTTATATGTAACATAGCAGGTGACTGCTTTCCATTCCAACTTAGATGTAAAGAACAGATGGGATGGCAGTATGATGTCTATGAACTCCTTCCTATGTTTTTAAAAAATGAATAAAATAGACGAGATCAGTAAAGTGCCAAGTAAAAGAACTATTTATTCCTTTACCCTCTACCAGTGATGCAATAAATCAGCGATCTCAAAGTCTGGAGTCTCTTGTTTTTACATATGTATGTAAGTTTATGTATATAAAACTAAGCTCTGGGTAAACAAGGCATTGCTCTCCGTTTCCTGGGGAAGTTTGTTTTCATGCCACTTGCTGTGTAATATGAGGATGCTCTCTGGAGAAGGCCAAAGAATGATAGAGGAACAGGGTACAAGGACCCCTCTGTACAGTTCTTTTCTCAGTAGTAACATATCTAACATATCGCAAATCTCAGCTGATGTCATTAGTGTCAGCACCTCCCAACTGTGGTGTTCCAGAGGATTCATATTGCTACTTTTAAAAATCAACGAATGGACTTCTACTTTCAGAAAGCTGGAGCAGACAGATTTTTCCCTATTCTTCCCAATAACTACAACTAGAAGCCTAGATATTACAAACATTAGAAGACTCAAAGGTGTTAGAGAAGGTTGAGTAAGGAGCTAGACTTCCACCCCTGCACAGCAGGAACAAGGAACCCCTCCTTTTTCTTGCTGAAGTGGTGTCAGAGGAGGCCTTGTGGAGTCAGGACTTTCACCACTGCCTCTCTCTTGGTAACAAGGCCGCTCTCCCTCCACTTTCTCCCATCCCATGGTGTCAGTGGAGGCGACATAGGGAGTAGTAATGAGGTACTCCTATCCTCCTCTGCCACGGAGGTAACAGTGAAAGCCTAGTAGGGAGATGGAACTGCAACCCCTGCCCAGCAGTAACAAGGAGTCCCCCTCCCCTTAGGTGTCAGTGGAAGCTGAGTAGGGAACCTGGAGCAATGTCAGAGGAATCCAGCTAAAACAGATTTCAGTAAGATCCAGGTGTGGTCTATTTACAATAGCCAGGACACGGAAGCAACCTAAGTGTCCATCAACAGATGAAGGGATAAAGAAGATGTGGCACATATATACAATGGAATATTACTCAGCCATAAAAAGAAAGGAAATTGAGTTTTTTGTAGTGAGGTGGATGGACCTAGAGTCTGTCATACAGAGTGAAGTAAGTCAGAAAAAGAAAAACAAATACCATATGCTAACATATATATATGGAATCTAAAAAAAATGTTCTGAAGAACCTAGGGGCAGGACAGGAATAAAGACGCAGACATAGAGAATGGACTTGAGGACACAGGGAAGGGGACGGGTAAGCTGGGATGAAGTGAGAGGGTAGCATTGACATATATATACTACCAAATGTAAAATAGATAGCTAGTGGGAAGGAGCCACATAGCACAGGGAGATCATCTCGGTGCTTTGTGACCACCTAGAGGGGTGGGATTGGGAGGGTGGGAGGGAGGTGCAAGAAGGAGGGGATATGGAGATATATGTATACGTATAGCTGATTCACTATATTATACAGCAGAAACTAACACAACATTGTAAAGCAATTATCCTCCAATAAGATGTTAAAAAAAAAAGATCCAGGTGTGTTAATTAACCTGACTGTGGTAATCATTTCACAGAGTATACATATGTCAAATCATTACATAATACACTTTAAAAATATACTATTTCATTTTGTTTGTCAATTATACCTCAATAAGGCTGAAAAACAAATAAATAACACCGAGAGTCTTAAAACATAATATCCAAAATGTCCAGGATTCATTCAAAAATCATTCATCATACAAAAAATCAGGAAGATCTCAAACAATGAAAAAAAATACAGGTGCTAACACTGAGATAAATGAAATGTTAGAATTATCTGATAAGGTTTTAAAGCAACCATCATAACAATGCTTCAGTTAACAATTATGAACACACTTGAAACGAATGAAAAAATAGAAAGTCTCAACAAAGAAATAGATGGGAATTCCCTGGCGGTCCAGTGGTTAGAACTCTGTGCTTTCACTGCCTAGGGCATGGGTTCAATCCCTGGTTGGGGAACTAAGATACTGCAAGCTGTGTGGTGCAGCCAAAAACAAAAACAAAAACAAAAACAAAAAAAAAAAACAACAAAGAAATAGAAGATATAAAAAAGTACCAAATGAAAATTTTAAAGGTGAAAAATACAGTAACTGAAATAAACTTAAATTTAATGGATGGGCTCAATAGTTGAATGGAGGGGACAGAAGAAATAATTAGTAAATTTCATAATAGAACAACAGATTTTCCACTGTGAACAACATAGCGAAAAATAGGCTGAAATTAGCAGAGTATCAGGAACCCATGGGACTATGACAACAGCTCTAACATTTGTGTTATGAGTCCTAGAAGGAGAGGAGAATGAGGGCAAAGCTAAAAACGTGCTCTAGGAAATGATGGTAGAAAGTCAAATCGGGCAAAAGACTTTATTTACAGATTCAAGGAGGTTAGCAACTGTAATTAGGATAAATCCAAATGAATCCACACCAAGACATATCATAGTTAAACTCCTGAAAACCAAAGATATAAAAAATCTTGAAAGTAGCAAGAGAGAAATGACACTTTATCTAGATGGCAAAAACACTTTGAATTACAGAGAATTTTCCATCAGAGATTATGAAGGTTAGAAGGAAGTGGCACAACATTTTTGAACCAAAGAAAAAAACCTGTCATCCCCAAGTCTTATAACCAGAGAAAATATCTTTAAGGAATGAAGGAATAACCAAGACATTCTCAGGGAAAGGAAAACTGAAAGACCTTGTCTGCAGAAAAACTCCTCTAAAACAATGTCTAAAGGAAGTTTTCTAAAAAGAAAGAAAATAAAAAAGGAATCTTGGAACATCAGGAAGGAAGACTGTGGTAAGCAAAAATATGGGTAAATACAACCGATTTTCCTTCTCCTTTTGAGATTTATAAGTCATGTTTGATGTTTGAAGAAAAAATTGAAACACTCTCTGATGTGGTTCTAAATTTGTGTGGAGAAAAGATTTAAGACAATATAAATGGAAGGACAAAGGGATGTAAAGGAAAGTAAGGTTCCTATACTTGAACCAGTAAAATAATGAAGCCAGTAGACTATAATGTTATCTAGAAATGATGTAATACTTAGAGCAGCCACTAAAAATCTATATAGGTACACTAAAAAATGCTACAGATAAATCAAGATGGAATTCTAAAATATGTGTGAGTAACTCACAGGAAGGCAGGAAAAAGAAAACAGAAATGGAAAACTGAGAGAACAAACAGACAACAAAAAACAAAATGACAAACTTAATCATTAACATGTCAATTAAGTGTAAATGGTCTAAATACACAAATTAAAAATAGATTTTCAGAGTGGAGTGAAAAACATGACCCTACTATTTGCTGTTTACAAGAAACTCACTTCAAATATAATGATATAGAAAAGTTGAATGTAAAAGAATGCAAACATTAATCAAAAGAAAGCCAGAGTGGCTATATTAATAGCAGAAAATGTAGACTTCAGAGCAAAGAAAATACTAGAGACATAGAGAGACATCATATAATGATAAAAGGGTCAGTCCACGAAGAAGACATAACAATCCTAAATGTGTATGCACTAAACAACAGCAAAATATGTGAAGCAGAAACTGATAGGAAAAACAGACAAATCCATAATTTGAGTTGGAGACTTAAGTAGCCCTCTCTCGACGATTGATAAAACAACAGAAAATCAGCAAGGATATTGGAAACCAACATTATCTAATCAACTTTTATAAGAAACTCTACCCAACAACAGCAGAATACATATTGTTTTCAAGTATGTACAGAACATATACTAAGATAGACCATTTCCTGGGCCAAAAAATAAAACTCAACAAATTTGAAAGAATTTAAATCATACAGGATGTGCTCTCTAACCACAATAGACTCAAACTAGAAATCCATAACCAAAAGATAACAGGAAATTTCTAAACACTTGGAAACAAACAACACACTTCTTTTTTTAAAATTTATTTTTATTGGAGTATAGTTTCTTTACAATGCTGTGTTAGTTTCTGCTGTACAGCAAAGTGAATCAGCTGTACATTTACATATATGCTCTCTTTTTTGGATTCCCTTCCCATTTAGGTCACTACAGAGCATTGGGTAGAGTTCCCTGTGCTATATACAGTACATTCTCATTGGTTATCTATTTTATACCTAGTAGTGTATGTATGTCAATCCCAATCTCCCAATTCATCCTACCTCCCCTTCCACCGCTGGTATCCATACATCTGTTCTCTACATCTGTGTCTCTATTTCTGCTTAAAACAGCACACTTCTAAATAATCCATGCATCAAACAGGAAGTCTTAAGGGAGATAAAAATATATTAACCTGAATAAAAATTAAAATACAGCATATCAAAATTTGTGGAACAGAAAGTAGTACTGAGAAGAAAATTTTTAACACTAAATGCATACATTAGAAAAAAGAAAAATTCTCACATAATCTGAGTTCACATCTAAAGATCTTAGAAAAAAAAGAACTAAATAAACCCAAACCAAGTAGAAGGAAGGGAATAATAAAGGCAACAATAGAAATTGATGACACTGAAAAGAAAAATATTTTTAAAACATCAGAGAAAAATCAATGAAACAAAGTGATGCTTCTATGGAAAGATTGATAACATTGACAAACCTGTATCAATACTGACAAAAGAAAAAAGGGAGAGGACACAAATCATCAATATCAGGAATGAAATAAGGAATATCACTATAGACCATGCAGACGTCAAATGGAGAATAATGTAATACTGCAAACCACTCTACATACCTATATTTGATAACTTAGATGAAATGGATCAATTCTTCAAAAAACACAAACTTCCACAACTCGTCAAAAATTAAATAAATAATATGAGTTGTTCTAAATCATTAAGGAACTTGATTTAATATTCAAAAATTTCCCCAACAGGAAGTCTCCAGGCCCAGATTGTTTTGCTGGAGAATTTTACCAAATATTTAAAGACTGAACACTAATTATACACAATTTTTTCCAGAAAATTGAAGAGGCGGTAATATGTCCCAATTAATTTGATAAATTTAGTATTGCCCTGATACCAAAACCATATAAAAACACTACAAAAAAGAAAACTAAAGACCCACATCCCTCATGAATATAGACACAACAATCCTCAGGAAAATATTAACAGAGTATTCAGAAAGATATAGAAATAATTATATACCATGACTAAGAGGGGTTTATTATAAGGATGCAGAGCTACTTCAATATTGAAAAATCAGTGTGATCCACCATATTAACAGGCTAAAGAAAAATCATATGATCATGTCAATTGATGCAGAAAAGCATTTGACAAAACCCCATTCATTATAAAAAATCTCAGAAAAACCAGAATGCAGAGGAACTTCCTCTACTTGACAAAGAACATCCACAAAAATTCTACAACTGGCCTTATACATAATTCTGCAAGAGTGAACACTTTCTCCCTAAGATCAGGAAGAAGACAAGGATGTCTGCTCTCACTACTCTTATTCAATATAGTTCTGGAACTTTTAGCCAATGTAACCAGGCAAGAAAAGCAAATAAAAGACAAACATACCATTAAGGATTAAAATAGAGGAAACACTCTACCCAGTTTCAAGACTATTATATTTATGATTATCAAGACTGTGCAATATTAGTGGAGGAATAGACACATCTGTCAATGGTACACAATAGAGAACTCAGAAATAGACCCGCAAAATATGCCTGATTTTTTTATTTTTATTGAGATGAAATTCATATAACATAAAATTAGCCATTTTAAAATGAAACGAACAGTGGCATTTAGTACATTTATAATATTCTGCAACAACCACCTCTATCTAGTTCCAAAACTCTTTCATCATTCCAAAATAAAACTCCATACCCATTAAGTAGTTACTTCTCATTCTTCCCTTCAACCACCAATTTGCTTTCTATTCTATCCAGAATTTACTTATTCTGGATATTTCGTGTAAATGGAATCAAACAATATGTGACATTTTGTGTCTAGCTTCTTTCACTTAATGCATTGTTTTTGAGATTCATTCATATTGTAGCATGTATCAGTACTTCATTCCTTCTTATGGCTGAATAATATTCCATCATATGCACTTACCACAATTTGTCCATTTATCTGTTGCTAGACATTTGTGTTTTTTCTAAGTTTTGGCTATTTTAAGTAGTGTTGCTCTGAATATTCATGTACAAGCCTTTGTTTGAGAGCCTGTTTTCAATTCTTTGGGTATATATGTAGGAGCAGAATTGCTAGGTCATATAGTCATTCTATGTTTAACTTTTTGAGGAACCAACACACTGTTTTCCATAGCAGTTGAACCACTTTACATTTCTACCAGCAATGTACAAGGTTTCCAGTTATCCATGTCCTTGCCAATACTTGTTATTTTACTTAAAAAAGTTATTATATAGTATCTAATTTTGATTTTGAATTGCATTTCCTTAATGGCTAAGAATGTTGAGCATTTTTTCATGTGCTCTTTGGCTATTTATATATCTTCTCTAGAGAAATGTCTATTCAAGTTCTTAGCACATTTTTAATTGAGTTCTTTGTCTTTCTGTTGTTGAGTTGTAAGGGTTATTTGTATTTTTTTAATATTATTCCCTTATCAGATATATGATTTAAAAATATTTTTCCCATTCTACTGGTTGTCTTTTCACTTTCTTGATAATGTTCTTTGATGCACAGAAGTTTTTAATTTTGATAAAATCCAATTTCTCTTTTTTTTCTTTTGTTGTTCATGCTTTTGGTGTCATATCTAAGAATCCATTGCCAAATCCAAGGTCATGAAAATCTACCCCTATGTTTTCTTCTTAAAGTTTGTGGTTTTAGCTTGTATATTTAGGTCATTGATCAATTTTGAGTTAATTTTTATATATGATGTTAGATAGGGGTCCAAATTCATTCTTTTACATGTGGGTATCCAGTTGTCCCATTGCCACTTGTTGAAGAGACTGTTCTTTACCTCACTGAATAGTCTTGGTCCCCTTGATTTAAATCAACTGGCCATAGATATATATTTCTGGACTCTCAGTTCTACACTATTGGTCCAGATGTCTACCTTTTGGCAGTACCATACCGTTTTAATTACCATAGTTTTGTAGTAAGTTTTGATATTGGGAAGTATGAATCCTCCAACTTTGTTTTTCCTCCAGTCTTCTTTTTCAAGATTGTTTTGGCTTTTTAGGGACCCTTGCAATTCTTGCCCAGCTGAGATTTTTGGCAATGGTGCAAAGCAAGTCAATGCAGGAAAAAAGCTTTTTCAACAAATGATGTGTGGCAATTTGACATTCTTAGGGGGAAAAAAAGAATCTCAATCTAAGTCTCAGACCTTGAATGAAAATTAACTCAAAATGGTGACAGACTTAAATGTAAAACTATTAAACTTTTATTTTAAAAATAGAAAAATCTTTGGCATCTTGGATTTAGACTTGACATCAAAAGGCAGATCTATAAAAAGGAAAAGGTGATAAACCTCACTGCATCAAAACTAAAAATGTCTCCTCTGCAAAAGTCTCTGCGAAGAGGATGAAAAGACAAGCTAGAGACTGGAAGGATATATTTGTAAACCACATACCCACAAAGGACTAATATCTAGAATGTATAAAGAACTCTTAATATTCAACAGTAAAAACAAACAAACAAAAAACCTCAAGTAATCAAATTAGAAAATGGTCCAAAGACATTTCAACAAGGAGAATATACAGATGACAAGTGAGCACATGAAAAGATCACTAGCCACTAGGGAAATGTAAAATAAAACCACAATGAGGTATCATTACACACCTATCAGAATGATTAAAATAAAAAATAGTGACACCAGCAAATGCAGGCAGAGAAACAGAATCATTCATGTGATGTTGGAACATGCAATAGCTACTCTGGAACACAGTTTGGTCATTTCTTAAAAAGCTTAACATGCAACTGTCAGACAAATCAGCAATTGCACTCATGGGCATTTATCTCAGAAAATTGAAAATTTATGTTCATATAAAACCTGCATACAAACGTTAATAGCAACTTTATTTATAATAGCCCAAAATGGAAACAACCCAGGTGGTTAAACAAATGTGGTACTTCCATACCATGGAATACTACTATACAGAGGAACAATTATTGATATGTAAAACAATTTGAATGACTCTTGAGGTAATTATGCTGAGTGAAAAAAGCCAACTCCAAAGGTTACCTATTGTATTCTTCTCTTTATGTAACATTCTTGAAGTGACAAAATTATAGAAATGAAGACAAATTCATGGTTTCCAGGGGTTAGAGATGAAGAGGGAGGGAGAGAGGGAAGGGAGGGAGGTGTGGCTATAAAAGGATGGTGATGGAAAGGTTCTGTATCTTGACAGCAACAACATCAATATTCTGGTTGTGATATTGTATGATAGTTTTGCAAGATGTTATCATTGGGGGAAACTGGGTTAAGGGTACACACAATTGCTGTGTATTATTTCTTACAACTGTATGTGAATCTCCAATTATTTAAAAATAAAAGGTTTAGTTAAAAGACCAATAAGTGCTACATTATTTAATTTTTTCCATTTATAAGACTGCGAGCCTGACAGTGTGTAACAAGTGAGCACATGTAGCCATTAGGGGGAGGTCAGATGGGGACGCTCATGATTCCATCACTCAGTTCATCACTTGGCTGAATAGCACTGACTGCTGGGATGGTCGAGACTGCTGCATTTTTTTATTATTATTATTTTTGTGTGTGGTACGCAGGTCTCTCACTGTTGTGGCCTCTCCCATTGCGGAGCACAGGCTCCAGACGCACAGGCTCAGCGGCCATGGCTCATGGGCCTAGCCGCTCTGTGGCATGTGGGATCTTCCCGGACCGGGGCACGAACCCGTGTCCCCTGCATTGGCGGGTGGACTCCCAACCACTGCGCCACCAGGGAAGCCTGAGACTGCTGCATTTTAAATTGTTTTTCTTCTTAGTCAAATAGGTTTGATTTGTGCCCATATTAGATCACGTTTAAAGACTAGAAACATAAGGAACCCGATGATGAAATACAAGATAATTAAGAGCAAAAATGGTCGGATTATAATCCTACTTCAAAATTACCTTTCCCATCCTGTAAATGGCATTCATCTGATAAAAAAAATCATTATATAGAACATCAAGATGTCTTTGGTACTTCAAAAACAGTGTTAAGAAGAAAAAATAGAGTGACAATTATATCTAATTTGGCTTTTTATTTATTGAGAATAAAGGGTCCCCAGCCACAATGTGCTATTTGCAGAGTGTTTGCAAACAGTGGTCTGAAATCTGTCCCCTCTTGTCATTTATAAACAAAACATAGAAATTATAAAAATAAACCTGTAGTGTTTTTAGCATAAAATTCCGTAATTTCAGACATAGATTCTTGGAAAACAGCTTTTGCTTGTACTGGTGCTGTATCAGGGAGTTAAATCCCAAAGTGTTTTTAGTATACATACAGTTTCCAAATCAGATTTGACATATCATTTTTTAGTATATTTATTTAGCATAATTTAGAAAATTATGCTTTCTGTTGTATAAGTTAAAAAGAGTTAAACGTGCATTTGTTGTTAAATGATACAAAGTGGAAATTTGTCTGTAATGACTGTATATTATGAATATTATTAATGAATGCATTAAAACAAACTGTAGTATACCATACTTAATATGATACTCTTAAATAGTTTGTTTGAAAGTTCAAATCACATCTTTGTCACATACTACAGAAAAATGGCAAAACCAGTTTAAAATTCTTTGGAGAGGGTTGTAGTGAAAGGCGTTTGCAAGTCACAAACGGCTGGGCTGTGCGGTGGGTGTGCGTGCATTTATCAGCTTTAAAGCATCCTGTACAAATCAGCTGTTAAGTGCCCACTGGCACTTATCTAGGACAATTAGGAAATGAGAGTCCTGGTTAGTAACATGTTCTCCATAACTGAAAATTACTATATGTCTGAGCACTGGATTGGGGTCAAGAGACTTCAGCCTTTCACTAGCTTGGGGTTCTTAGACAAATTAAGTGGGATTATGACAATATTAATAGACACCTGTCTCCCATGGTGAGTGTCTAAAGCCAGTCAAATCAGCATTTTATTTACATTTTTAGCTTCTTTCTCATTTGTTATGTTTTCTACCCTGAGTAGCAGAAAACCCCAACTCAATTGGTTTAAGTCATGAGGAAAATAGAAATCCCGAGGTAGGGCAGCTTCAGAGTTGGTTATTTTAGCAGCTCATTTCACCACTTCACGAAGGTCCTAGGTTCCTTTCCCTGTTCTGCCACCATTCATGGGTCAACTCAGCTGCTCTCAGGGTCACAAGAGGGTGACCTTGGGTCTAGGGGACCCTGTAGTTGATGAGGGTATCAAGAGAGAAAAGAGGCACCATCTCCTCTGGTGCATCTTTTTATCTCCGCAGCTGACTTTCTCTCACCCCTCCTTGGCCAGCACTGGGCCCCTGCTCACCCCCTGGCCAGTTCCCGGCAGGGAGAATGGGAGCTCCATGACTGGCTTAGACCATGCTGAACGAAATTGACATTCTACAGGCAGAGAAGAAGAGAGAAAGACTTCATGTTTGGTTTTGATATGACACGGGTCCACAGGACAATTAAGTAAATGTACCTACAGGTT
Source organism: Lagenorhynchus albirostris (assembly GCF_949774975.1). Lineage (NCBI taxonomy): Eukaryota > Metazoa > Chordata > Mammalia > Artiodactyla > Delphinidae > Lagenorhynchus > Lagenorhynchus albirostris. The sequence continues at coordinate 110,822,883 of NC_083097.1, read as the reverse complement.
CAGAACAAAAGGTTTTCCAGGCACTGATTTGTAGAACATGACTTCTGAGATCAGGATTAGCTGCCACGTACATAGACATTCTGTGCAACCGATGTAGAATTGCATCGTGATTGTGAGGGCAGACTCCGAGTCACATCCTAGCTCTGCCATTTGCCAGACAAATGGCCTGAGATTAGTTGTGTAACTTCTCTAAGTTTAACTTATAAAATGGGGAGCTAGTGGACTTGTGAGGATTAGGTAAAACAATACATATGAACAGGTAGGCCTAGTGCCCAGTGCATAGTTAGCAATCAATGAATGTGCGATGCTGGTATGATGCAGTGATGATGATAATGAGCTGACATGACCTTGCACCTCTCAACAGTTGAATAGCTGTTTTTCCTGCTTTTACTCTTTCCAGCAGCCACTATGCCCTCTACCCATCTACTCTATATACAGCATCCAGAGTGACCTGTTAAAAACATATAGTAGATCCATGTCTCTACAAATGACCCAATTTCGTTCCTTTTTATGACTGAGTAATATTCCATTGTATATATGTACCACATCTTCTTCATCCTTTCCTCTGCTGATGGGAATTTAGGTTGTTTCCATGTCCTGGCTATTGTAGGTAGTGCTGCAATGAACATTGGGGTGCATGTATCTTTTTGAATATGGTTTTCTCTAGGTATATGCCCAGTAGTGGGATTGCTGGGTCATATGGTAGTTCTATGTTTAGTTTTTTAAGGAACCTCCATACCGTTCTCCATTGTGGCTGTATCCATTTACATTCCCACCAACAATGCAGGAGGGTTCCCTTTTCTCCACACCCTCCCCAGCATTTATTGTTTGTAGATTTTTTGAGACATGGGTGGATCTAGAGACTGTCATACAGAGTGAAGTAAGTCAGAAAGAGAAAAACAAATATCGTATATTAACGCATATATGTAGAATCTGAAAAAACTGGTATAGACGATCTTATTTACAAAGCAGAAATAGAGGCACAGACGTAGAGAGCAAACGTATGGATAACAAGGGGGAAAGGGGGGATGGGATGAATTGGGAGATTGGGATCGACGTAAATACACTACCGATACTATGTATAAAATAGGTAACTAATGAGAACCTACTGTATAGTACAGGGAACTCTATTCAGTGCTCTCTGGTGACCTAAATGAGAAGGAAATCCAAAAAAGAGGGGATAAATGTATACATAGAGCTGACTCACTTTGTTGTACAGTATAAACTAACACAGTATTGTAAAGCAGCTATACTCCAGAAAAAAGCCATATAGTAGATCAGATCATTCTCCTGCTCAAAACCCTCTCATGGCTCCCATTGCACCTAAAATCAGATCTAAAGTCCTTATTCATCACAGCCTGCAGGGCCTATGTGGTCTGGCCCTTGCTTAGCTCTCTGCCTTCTTCAACAACTCCACCCAGATCCCTCTACGTTGGCCTGAATCGCATCAAGCCAGTTCCTCCATCACAGTTTTCATGCCTGTTGGGCCTTCAGCCTGAACACTCTCTCCACTAGATCATCTCATATCTTCCCCCCTCATTTATTCATGTTTGTGCTCTAAGCACCTCCTCAGACAGAAGTTTGTCATCTGCCCTCTTAAAAACACTCACCACACTCACTCCCACTTACTCTTTCTCTTAGGCTGGACTGTCTAGAAAACAACCTGAGGCAAAAGCTCATGTGCTGACACTTGATTGAGGAGGAATACAGTCCCAGGGAAGCAGGAGCAAGGAAGAAGAAAGAGCAGATACTGAAAGGGCTCCAGCTTTGTAATCAGTGTAGCTGAGGGCTTAGTCCCCAGGGATGTCTTGAGACGGGGCATAGGGAGCTCTGCCTCTCTGTACAGACTATCCAGGGAAGGAGGAGAGAAATGATCTGCTGGTTCCCTTCTGTACCCTTTCTCCTACTGGTCAGTCCACCCCTGAAGCAGGAATTAACCCCCCCCAACCTCTATGATGTAGTGAGTAGCCCCCCCAGGCAACCTCTGGAAAAGCCAGAGCCTCAGGGGTCCAGTCTGACCAATGCATAGGCGTGGAGGGCAGTGTCTTCTTGTCGGTTGTTGCCACACGCAGGGCTTCTTGATCTGAGCTGCTGGCAATAACGGCAGAGGTACCTGGCTCTAAGCCATAGCATGGAAGAGTTGATAGGGTCACTGTGGTCAGAAAGCAAGGCCAGGAGCCAAAGCCCTGGTGGGGAATGGGGGCGGAGAGGTCAGCGTGGCTGCTCAGATTTGAGTGGCATCTAAACTAGTCCAGCACCGTCTGCTACATCCTCATCTTGCGTAGTTCTCTTCATAACACTGAGGATGACCTGCCATGATACTGCATATTCATTTGAATGGAGCAGATATTCACCAGGATGGAACCTCCATAAGCAGGAGCTCGTCTTTTTGAAAGATCTCTTTTTCAGATTGTCATGCTATTTACCACTCTCTACTAATGAGTTGGAAAACGGAGCCATGACAGAAGTATCCCTTGTGAAGAAAGGAGGTCGGCCCCTCCCTTGGCTCTCCTCCTACTGTGCTGCCTCTTTCATGCCTCTTCCCACTCCCAGTACGGGTGCTGCTTTGTGGCTTGGAGGCCTGGCCTTCTCATCCCAGATTCTCCCTGTGCACATGGAATTCTGAGAGTAGCTGAGTTTCATTTCCTCTGGTTCTCAATGCCTTTCTTAGGCCCCTTGTACCATCACTCTAGGCCCTGGGAGTTAGATGGGACTTTTGTCTCTGGAACAGTACTATGATGAAGGGTTTTGTTGTTCACCTCCCTCCACGTTTCCCATTCACAGATTCCCTCTCCATCACTGCATCTTCTCATTCATCCTACCTTCTTAATTAACATTCTGACCCTATACCACTTCTTCATTGCCTTGAAAAATTTCCCAAATCAGTTATCTCTTGAATGAATACCTTATCTCCATGCTGGCCCCTTTTCTCCCTAAATCAGAGTTTTAAATAATTATTTCTGAGTGTGATTTTAGGTCTAGGTTTTTGAATTTGTTGCCTCCATTGCCTTAATTTCTAGATGATCATGAATCATCACTTAAGAAATCAGCATTAAGATTAGACTTAAGGGAAACCTTTAACATCATAGCTCTAGATCAGAGTAGCTGTAACTTCTAGCAAAATATAGGCATCGACTTGCAGAACTGAAAATGGCCTCAGAAGTTCATTGAGTATGACCACTTCCCACTCCTCTCCCAACACCTTCTTGAGAGATGAGGAAACAAACCAGAAAAGGTGGGACTCTTCCAGACTCACAAAGCCAGAGAGGGGCTGAGGCAGGCTAGGGGCCCAATCCTTTTGCCTTTCTGTCCAGGGCTCTCCTAAGATCCAGACTGCTTCTTCAATCAACTGCATAGTTTGGTTTGAAGATTTGCTAAGACATTTTTGGACAGGCAGCAGAATGTTAAATCATGCAAGACAAGGAAGACAGTTCCCTGCCTATTCCCACCTTCTCATGTGACCTCCTGGACTGGCTTCTAATGGGTATTTCTGGGACTGTTTGATCAGCCCAGGGTAGACCTGACCCATTGCTAGTGACAGGGTAACTTTTGGTAGAATCCGGAGGAGGTGTCTTGCTTCCTTCTGACCCCCACAACTATGTGTCATCTCTGGGTATCCTGATGCGCAGCTGCAATCTGAAATGACCTGTAGGAGACACATTAAGTGGCAGCTGTTTTTGGTCATGTGGTTGTGTTTTTGGTGAGATTAGAAATAGAAAAATGTTTTAAAACTGGTAAAGTAAAATCCCTAACATATATTGGGGATTTTTAAACTTCTTGATCTTGTAAAAATACACTGGTAAGTTTCTTTTGTGTGTCTCTGAGTCTGCCTCGGGCAGTAGTCTGAATTTATGTTGCCTTTTAACTTCCTCCTTTCAAATTTACTAAATTGTATGATTTCAAAATTTAAGCATCACAGTTGGCTACTGAGAATCATCAGGATGCTTGCAAGTTCTGAAACAGGGTTTCAGGCAAATTCTGAAATTCTCTGTGTAAAATCTAGCCTATTTTCCAAGTTGGGGACTGTTATTAAACCAAGAATTGCCCTGAGAAGTGAAAGCAGAGAGCAATTCAAAGAGGTGTCAAGGTCTGCTGGCATCCGATGCTGCTTCCCTGAAGGCTTATTTTATTTTGTCATTCACACGTCACCTTTTTTTTCAAAGGTGACTTAAAAAAATTTATTTATTTGTTTGTTTAATTTATTTTTGGCTGCACTGGGTTGCTGTGCTCGGGCTTTCTCTACTTGCAGTGAGCGGGGGCTACTCTGTTGCAGTTCGTGGGCTTATTGCGGTGGCTTCTCTTGTTGTGGAGCACGGGCTGTAGGCACGTGGGCTTCAGTAGTTGTGGCTCGCGGGCTCTAGAGCGCGGGCTCAGAAGTTGTGGCACACAGGCTTAGTTGCTCCACGGCATGTGGGATCTTCCTGGACCAGGGCTCGAACCCGTGTCCCCTGCATTGGTAGGCGGATTCCTAACCACTGCGCCACCAGGGAAGCCCCCAAGGTGACTTTTAATTCCAGTCTTATTTTATGCACAGTAGTCACAATAGCTCACTTCAGTTGTTAGCATTATCTCTAAGGGATATTCCGTGCATCTGATTTGCAGCAGCTACATTCCCCCCTCGTTTGGGGAGCAGAGGAAATTTGTGGAAGTCCAGTCCCTGCATTAAACAGAGCTATTTCTGATCTTGGTGGATTTACAGATCCTGACTTACGTATGACCCTGAAGTTATTAAAAACACACACCCCAAGGCCTGCCTTGGTTATGTAATAGGGCCACTAGGCTGACTCAGGGACTTTGTGCTCAGAGCTGAGAACAGAAACTGGCTTTTCCAAACACCTCAAAGTCTGTGAAGGGAGGTGAACCCAGCCTCCAGGCCGTGGGGCTCCATCTTGACCACTGACTTAGAATTAAATTTCAGGGGGAGGCTCAGGATGTTTCCAAACGTCCCTGCTTCCTTTTATGCTCAGTCTTAATTTTCTTTTCCCCAAGATGGACAGTGCCATCCCTTTCCTGATCCAGCTACAGAGAACCTGGTCACAAGCCAGCCTTGGAGGTTCAGTCATGGGTGGGCTTGGCAAAGATTCACGGTCAATTCTGAGAGAATATCACGCCTGCCAAGGCCAGGGGCATGGAGCATGGAGTAGCCTTTATCCTTTTGAGCACAAATCGTGGTATCCATGGAGGAAGTCACAGCAGAGTGAGCTCTGGAAGTCACCCAGGCTTCCTCCAAGTCCTCATTTTACGGATGGGGAAACATACCAATAGCAGAAATATGACTGGCTCTGGGTTGCAAGCTGAGTGGTAGTAGAGGGTGGGCTGCATCCCAGAACAAAACCTATGAGAGGGCAGGGACCACGCTGGCCCATCCACTGCTGTCTCCCAGCACCTAGTACAGTGCCTGGTAGACAGGAGGGCCCAGTAAATATCTGTTGAAGGAAAGAACAAATCTAACACCTCTTCCTCCATGTCAGCTTTCTATTTTTCTTCCCCTTCTCCTGATATTTAACTAACCTTAACCTCAGAAGAGCCCCTCTGCCCCTCCTCCAGGCCAGGAAAGGTCACAGGGGCATGAACAAGACACTGTTCCCCTAAGCCAGGAAGTCACCTGGTGCCCACACAGCCAGAGTAGGAGGCTTTCCCCCAGAAAGTCTCCTGCCCATCAGTTACCACAGCCTAGACTGGCTAGAGTCTACTCCTAAGTCTGATGCCAGATTGGAGCTACAGTATGACCATTTGGGGGGCCCTAGTAGTTACAAAGTTGTTTCCAGTTTATTTGGGCACCAAGACCGATCTTTAGGCCAATTAATGGAAACAAAATGATCACTGGGCTGTGGTCTCCAAAAGTTGTGGATGTTGAAGAGGGATCCAGAAAGCTTTGGGAGTCCCAGGGTTGGGGATGAGGTCCAGGCCTCATGCCTGGTTCTAAGGGAGAAGAAAGGACTCTCTGGTCACAGCTTGGCCAGGCTAGGCAAATGTCAACTGCGACTGCCTCTGTATGCCCAGGATTTAGTGAGATTCTGCAGTGAGAGAAGGCAGAAGAGAGAAATAAAAACTTCAAAAGAGAGAAATAAAAACTTCGCTCTTTCGCAGGTTGTTGGCTCTCAGCGAGGGGGAGCGTCATTTGACTTTGCGTCCAGGGACAGCTCTCTTGGTGCGGTGTACTGGCCCGCCTGAGCTCCACAAGCTACAGCTGCTGATTGAGACCAGCAGCGCATATTGAGAGCACAGACTTGGGGAACCCTGCCCGGAAAAGAGCCAGAGGAGAGGAGGAGTGTGTTGGGGGGTGGGAGAGCTCGTCGGCTGCCGGGCTCCACAGAGCCAGGGCCGGGAGCGCACCCCGTGCCCCTGCGGCTGCAGAGATCGCCCTGGAGCGCCGGGAGTCCTCCAGCCCTGAGTGCGCGCCTGGCTGCTCCGCGCACCTGCCGCGGGCCCCGCGCGGGTCCGAGCGGCGGTCGGGCGGGCCGCGCGCACAGGTGGCGGCGATTGGGCAGGCGGGGCCCGGAGGGTGACGTCACGGGCTCCGGTCCCGGCGGCAGAAATAGGGCAGCCGCGGCGGTGGTGCCACAGCAGCGGGCCGCGGCGGCTTAGAGAGCTGGATCCCCGACAGCCTCCAGCGCGCCCAGGACCCGCCGACAGCCGGAGAGACCGACCGAAGGACGCGGGACCGGGTCTCCGCTGCCACCACGGGGCGCTCCCTCTCGCCCTCCGAGTGCGGCCACCTGGTCTTCCCCTCGGCCCCCGGCCGCCTAAGGTACGCGGGCGCGGCTTCGGAGCGGCCGTGGGGAGGGTGCCAAACCGCCGCCCCCGCCGCCGCCAACCGGTCCCGCTGCGCCCCGCTGGGGTACTAGCGCTCGCGGCCCCGCGTTTCCCTGCAGGGCCCGGCCGGGCGCTTGCTAGTCCTCACCGCCGCGCCTGGTGAGTCAAGTTTGCCCGCCTGCCTGGAGGCAGGCACGGGACCCCGCGACCCGGGCTGGGCAGGGCTACCCCGGGGTAAAGGCTGGGGAGCCGAGGCGTGTGGCCTGGGTCTGCAGTGGGGACCGGAGTGACCGGGCTTGCGCGCAGAGCACCGCGCAGAACCACTTGAGCCGAGCCCGAAGCGGGCGCCGGGCTCCGAGACCCTTCAGGTGCCGTTCTTGTGTTCTGGACCCCGAGCGGCCTCGGCGAGACGGGAGAGCGGTTGCACCTGGGCTCGGACTCGTGCCCTTGGCCCCGGGCTGGGACGCGAGGCGGGCGTCCTCACTACCTCTTTCCTCCAGCTTTGCAGGGAAACTTGCGTCTGCTCGCTGAAGCCCGAAGGGCCCGCGGCGCCCGGCGTGGCCTTCGCAACCCCGAGGGCCGCCGTGTCCGGGGCTGAGCGCTTGGGCTTCGCGGAGGAGGCGGGAAGGACCCGGGACCCCACTAGGCTCCGGCAGCCCGCCGCGCTCCTTCTGCTCGGTCGGGCCGGTCGTTGTTTCAAGCAAGCGGCCGGTGTTATTTGTTGGGAAATCACTAGTGAGCAATTTGTTTGGGGGGGATGTTCAGGCTGGGGACTTGGTCCTAACAGCTTGTAATGTGGGTGATCTCCACTCCTCTTGGCGCCAGCAAAAGACCTGTTCCAAGTTTCGGGGGGACCTAGGCGAAGCAGGCAGAGCTATCTGCTTTGGGTGCGCGTGTGGCCTCGAGTTTGGGGGAGAGCTTGGCGCGAGCCTTCGGGTCTCCCTTCGACTGACAAAGCGTTGCCCCGAGCGCGTTCGCTTGAGGCCTGCCACCTGAGGACTTCGGCGCCCGCCCCTCTTGCAGGAACAGAAACCTGCTGGAGCAGTAGGGTTTCTCACCATGCCCAGAACGTGGCGAGCATCCCGTGCAGCGTGTCCGTCTATGTAAGTTCCTGGGGACCTGCAGAGTTGGGCCTTCTAGGTTTGCGTCTAGCCCAGAGAGTTGGTCCCACATGCGCTGTCCAGACGACCTCTCTCCTGATAACTGTCGCCGACATTGATGAATAGCGCTTCCGCAGCCTCTCCTCCGCTCCCCTCTAGGTGTCGCTTCCGCCGAGGTTTCTGGCGAGTGGAGCCGGTAGCTTTGGTCTGTTCCCTTAGTGAATTTGTTGCAAGCCTGTGCACCAGGAATGGTACTAGATGGGCTCCTGAGACCCAAACATCCGTCCACATTCTCTGAGCCAAACAGAAACAGAATTTCAGTAGAAGGGGCGCGGTAACTTAAGCCCATTTTTGGTGCACATTTTGATTATCACACAATCCGAGAGGGGAGAAAAGGGATCGGGAAGAAATTCGGACTTTTCTCAGAAGTCCCGAGTTATTTTCCTATCATCAGGTTAGGGGAAAGCCAGAGATGACTTTTAACAGTGTCCTTTTAATCCTGGAATGGCCCAGACAGGCTCTGGGTCTGGGCAGTGGTCAGGTGGAGGGCTCACCTGGGAAGCAAATGGTCAAGGGAGTGAGAGATAGGCTTCTCTGACCCCAGAGGCTCAGCAGCCCTCAGGCAGTACTCTAATGGAAGACCTGAGCCGATGCTCCACAGAACGCATGTCTGCTTTCCATCTCAGTTTTGTGAGAAGACACTGCAGCATTACTAGTTTATTTCTGTTTAAACGCACTGAGATGAATGTTCACTTTCTTCCCATGCTAGGGAAAAAGACAGCCCGTCTCTCCAAAGACTTCAGACAGAGCCAAAGTTTGTGCAAGAAAATAGTCTTTGATGTAATGAATTAAAATTGCTTAATAAAAGTTGTTCCAATGGATTTTTCTCTCTTCAAATTTTTTGTCCACCCTCAATTGTTGTCAGTTCCAGGAAGGCTTTTTGTTCCAGAGAGGGGCCAGCTTGTTCTGGGTATGGTGAGAACTTTTATCACTTTGGCTGTGTCCTGGAGTGGTAGGTTGGATTTTTCTACCTTGACCTGCCAGTCACTCAGGATTCTTCTTCTAAGGGCTGCAGCCTTTTTTTTTTTTTTTTTTTTTTTAGTGATCTTCATGATGTGAGCTTCTGTTTGACAACATTACATTTCAGAAATTGTCATTGACTAGTCAGGATTTCCTAAAAATCTCCTTAATTGCCACTTTGCCTTTTTTGGTATTTCTTTGCAAACTCAACTTTCTTGTGTTGCTCTGTGCTTACTAATTAATCAAATTAGGCAGTTATTTCAATAGCACATCTTTCCTTACATTTTCTATCTTGGTGCATAACACAAGGCATGCAACTTCAAGTAAAATAGAACTACAGTGGAGCGAACATGGTACTCAGGAGGCATAATCTGAATGTTGGAAGGGTGAGGGTTCTGTGCGTTAACTTCATAGTAAATAGGAATGTCATAGATGTACACATTGCACATAGACTAATTTAGATATCAAATTTATCAAATGTTGGAACAATTAACCAAAGATACCGAGTAGATAATTAATAGGAAATGCAATATAACTTCATTATGGATTGCTTCAGGGTTGGCTTCATATGTTTCCATGCCTAATTTCCCTGGATTGGTATTTTAGAGATTATTTTAGGAAGTTTGAACCCTTTCCTTTTTTCCTAAAACAGTCACAAATCAAAACTGGGGTCCTAAACCTTGCAAAAGAAATTAGCATACAGCTTCCTGGTTTTAGGTTGGAGTTGATATGCCTTTTTTTTCTCTTTGAACATTGGGCAGGCATACAGAAGAGAACTGTAGGATTTTGGTGGTCCCCAATTGGTTCCTATTTGTTGATTGCCAGCATCACATGTGTAAAATGCAATGCACCTAAAAGTAATTGGCTAGAGCATACACTTTTCAATTAGGTTAGAAATTCAGGTGCCTCAAAATCACAGGCTTTACCATTCTCTTCAAGGATGGGTGGTGTTGCTTAGTTCTGCCAAATCATCTTCATAATTTCTGGTCCTGTCTGTTACAAAGAGAAGCCATTTCCATGTGACTATTCCATAGTGTCTGGTCTGGTAGTGTCACCATATTCTGAGAGAGGATGAGAGAGAACGAACCAGTGAATAGCTTTCCCAAAAGCTCCAAGGGTCAGAATTCCCATTCTTCCCAAACAGGGCTGATTCCTGGAGGAGGAAAGAGAAGTTTGTACTCATGCCTGTGCTTCTCTTTGCCTTCTGACACTGTTCAGTAAAGACAGCTTACATGCTGCTGTATGTTCTCTAGTGGGGTAGATTTGGAGTTTACATATTCATACCAATTTCTCCCTGGTCATTTGCATTCTTAGGTCACAGTTTTTCAACTTCCTTCAAAAAACAAGTCAGTATTTGGAATGTTACATTCTACAGATTTGTCGTACCTCTATAATTTTAAGTACAAATAAATAATAGCATGATATCAGCTTATATTATAACACCAGAAAATCCTGTGGTTTTCACAGCAAGGGGTAGATGATCTAATGGGGCCCATCTTGAACTAAAAAAAGCAAAATCAGTCTGTCTAAACAGAGAATGCATACATATTCCGTCCGTAAGTTTGTGATTATGTTAGAAACAAAACAATTGCCTAGGGGTCAGGATGCTTGAGTTTTAATCTAGGTTTGGCTACTGAGTTGGCTTCATACATTGGGTGAATTCCTCCACCTTCTAGGCCTTTGGTGTCCTGTCTGTGCAGTGGCCAGTCTGGCACCTGATTCTCCTGAGCATGGGGAAACATGAGGCTCAGCTGGGAAACCTCAGAGAAAGCAGTGAAGTACTTCTTTTGGAAACGAGATGTCTTAAATATCAAGTGATTGTGTCTTACGAGTTGTTTGAAAGGAAAGGTAGTTCCGGGTCTTTTATGAGAACAATCTCAGGTAGATTTATAACCAATCTTGGGACTCTAGCATGGATTGAATGAAGCTTATAAACCTAAATTGATTTCAAAAGGAGCTCTAGGTTGAAAAAGAGGGTTTGTGACCTTATTAGTGGTACCTTCCCGTTTCTTTGACAGGGAGATCCTTGTATTTTCTTCCATCTGAGGGCCAGTAGGGCTATTTGAATTTGATGAGTAATCTTCCAACAGGTCCTCTTTGCCCAAAGTGACTGTCTACCAGGCTGGTTGGTGTTGCCCATGAGCTAAAGGGTACTCTTGATGCCTGGTATCCTTTGTATCTCCTCATGGTTTCTTTATTTCAACCACATTCTTGGCCAATGAAGACAGCACCAAGGAAGGCCGAGGAGAGCGTGCTGAGTGGCCCCATCCGGGGTGAAGTGTAGGAGGGGGGCAGCTTGGCTTCCCCTTCTGGCCTTGCTCGGAGCCATGAAAGCTGGAGGAACACAGCTCTTGGCATCTGTGAGAGGACAGACTTGGGGCTCATGGCCTCTAATCTTGCTATACATAGATGTCTCCCCATCTAAAACCAACCATCATCCAAATAAAATATTTCTAAGTATCAAGAGGCAGCAGGGGATGGGGTTTAAGAGTATAGACACCAAGTCCACCTGGCTGTCTTGGAGTCCCAGCTCTGCCATTTATTTGCCATGCAGCCTTGGCAAGGTATTTAACCCTCTCTGTGACCCATTTCCTCTGTCATTTGACTAGAGGATAATCATTGCCCTCCTCATGGAGTAGAAATGAGGATTATGAGTTAATACCTATGAAGCATTTAGAACAGTGCCTGACACATAGTAATTGCTATATGTGTTAATCAAATAGAGAGTCTCTATTTGGTTATTAGACAGATCATCAAAATTGATTTAGACGCAGTATTCTTTTTTTATGAACCGAACTGTCATAAAACTTGGGTTGTAAATTTTAAGAGTGTTGTTGCTGTAGACGGACTGAATTGTCAGTCACCATGAGTATAAAATGACATCTCAGACTCATCTGCCGTGCAAATGAAGTTTGATCTAGTGGTGTCCAAGCTGAAATAAACTTTACAGAGAGGCTGCCTAGGAATATTTCAGTAGTTGGCCTGGCTCGTGTGTTTCCCTGTCATCCAATGAAATCCTACGGGAATCTCAACACAAACCAGACAAAACCAGAGATGACTCCAGGTGCAGCAGGGCTGCAGTTCAGCTTCCTGAAACACATCTCAGAACAGCTGGTTTAATGCCAGAGGTCTGGGCACACCCTCTTAAATGAAGTGATTTGGCGCTTTCCAAAACAATTGAAATGAACAGAATTTATTCTGATATTATCCATTAATAATAAAACATCCAAAATAATTGGTCTCGGATTACTAGGCCAACTGAAAACTAAATACTAGATATTGTGGCTCAAATATTTCATAACTCCAGGGATTGACATCTGTACATTATCTAGAGTAAGTTTTGATTATCTTGCTGTTTTTAGTTTATTTGGGCTTGAAGGCATGAAAAGGGAGAGAAGAAGACCTTTTATATATATGCTCACTCCATGAGCACTGGTTGATGGTGGATAAGTAGGGAAGAATTAATAAAAGTAGAGTAGGAAGCAGTGTCTTTCTAGTTCTAGCTTGAGTTACTCTTGCTGGTTTAAAAAAATTCCGAAAATCCAGCAACTGCTCTCTGCAGTCCCTGGAACATGGATGGCTCTGTGTTCAGAAGAGAATAATTTATGGGGAGTAGGGAGTTGCCCTATTTATTTTTAGAAAAACTGGTTGCAGTCAGGGAAGTCATTTTTATTCTCTTTTAGTCCCAAATGTGATTTTTCCCTCCTCATCCCTGTAAGAACACACACCCTAGCTGGAGCCCCGGACAGGGAGCGTAGCGCTGGGTGGCTGCTGGTAGTGCTGCAGCCCTCTCCCAGGTAGCTGCAGAAGCTGCAGCGTTCTGCTCCACTCTGCCTTCTTCAGAGGGAGGAGCTGGTGCTGACTGTGCTGAGACCATGACCTTCAGATTGTATTTACTGGCCACTCGGACCGTTTCCCCAGTAATTCTAGCTTTCCCTCCAGATGTCGAAGATGAACGGCCGAAGCAACAGAGGTAGGAGTAGGAGCCTGTGGACTCTTTAAAAAAAAAAAAAAAAAAGGAGATGTCGTCTCTTAAAAGATAGTCATAACTTATAACCTTGCCTTTCACAGGCCAGTGTTATATGCCTACAATGTTTAGTTTGACTTCTCTTTCCTGTGGGCATTTCTGTCTCAAGTTGGGGACATGAAGCAAATCTGGGGCAGCAGCTTTATTGGGTATGGAAGGAGCCAAAGGAAACCTGGAATGTGGCAGGAGTGTATTTGTTTGGCAGCCCTGGCATCAGCACTAGTGATCATTTGATCCCTCCCCTTGTGTACAGCAGGGTTCCTTCAAAGCTGTTGGCTCTGGGGGTGAGCACGGGTGGACCCCGCAAACAGGCTGTAAGGTCTCTCAAGCAGCTAATCATCTCTGACTCGGACACCTGCTCATGACCAGTCCTAAGCCAAGTGATGGGGGTGCTGGCCTCCAAGGAGCTCTGTGTGTTTTCATCTCCCCAGCCATGAGCAGGATGCAGTGTGGACCACATGCAGTTAAGCACTAAATTGTGTGGTGCTCACAGAAATTAATAACTCTTCAAGTTTCCTTGAGTAAGAGTTCTAAATACTGCATGATGAGTTCTATCTGGGTATGTTTCTTAGAGATACTGAAATTAAGGTTGGAATATGTTCACAGTGGAAGCCTTAAAAAGTACAGCTAATTGGACAAATGCACCAGTCTGTGTCTTTGTCCTCTTAACACAATGCCCAGCATATGTTAGGGAGTTGAATTTTTATTATAGCTGATCCTTAGTTTTTTTTCATCCATGTGATTCGTTGATTACTTTCCATTGTCCATTTCTTAGACAATCTATCAAGTGAGGCTCAGGAAATATCTTACATGCTACTGAAATCCTATTATCCATTGGATGCTGGGATTCTACTACAAGGACTGGTCTTGAAACAAAAATAAAAATAGTAGACCCTTTAATGCTGTTTTGAAGTTCACTCTCTTGTTAACTGAGGCATCAGCTACAAACAGGGGTGCTACAGATTTAACATGATTCCTCATCAGCATTTATTGAGCACTAGTGTGCCCAGCTGCAAATACTTTCTGAGGAAACAGAAGCGTGGACATAGGGTAACCTAACAGAGGTGCCTCTCACCCTCATTGGTTCTTGCAGATGTAGTGGCAGGTGCATTTCAAGTGGGTTTCTACATACCAGTTAGCATTTCTAGAGTTCTTACTATGTGCCAGCCCTGCCTCCTTCAGTCCTCACAGCAGCGCTATTGGGTACATATTCTGACCCCATTTTAGAGGTGAATAAACTTAGGCTCCGAAGTATTATAACTTCTCCACAGGAAAACAGAACGGTTGGTGCCAGAATTTAAACTCGGATTTATCTGATCCTGGAGCACAGGTACTCACTAACTAACTCTGCCTTGACATGTTTACACTTTGCAGCACTTAGTTCTGAGTGTTTGTCATTTTCTCAACAGACTCAACAAAATGAAACCAGGATGCTTTTGGCTGCATCTCACACTGCTTGGAGCCTCCCTGCCTGCTGCGCTGGGGTGGATGAACCCAGGAACCAGCAGAGGATTGAACATGGGTGTGGGAGAGTCCCGGGAAGAGGTATAGTCACGTCACGGCTGACATGCCATTTAAAACTCATTGCTTTTCAATGTTAGAGTATCTAATTTCCTTTCCACCTTTAGTTTTTATCAAGTAGATTGCAGTGAAAATTAAAATCCTGCCCCCTTTTTGGTAGGGGACAGAAGGAAGCCACGTGTGTTGATAAGGACGGGAGGTTTATATCATGCTGTTAAGTAATGGTCTAAAATCTCTCCAGTGCCAAAAATGTATCCCCAGATGAAGCTATGGTTGCATGTTTTGTCTTCCACACAGACCCACCAGAGCACGGCCTTTGTGTATATTTAATAGCACTCTGAAAGTGCTGACTCATTGGTGGAGCACACCCATGTGAATTAATGAAGTCTTTTAATTAAAAAATATGTTATAAAGGAAATAGACTTCTTTTCAGCTCTATAGATAACAAGAACCAGGCTGAGTAAGAACGGAGGGTAGAGGTCCTAAGGGAGACGGCCTTAATGAACAGATAAGAATGATTAATGGCATGTTAGGTATATATAAATGCTTCTAAAGTGCTTGAAAAACTTGTTCTCAAATACCTCCCGGGAGAGTCTTGCTATCCTGCTAATTGCTTAGTGAACTCTGCTCTGAAGTCGTGAAAAGGAGTCATAAACTGCAACCAGCCCTGCTCAGGTAGTGGGCCTCATGAATTTGGGGCTCATGAGGGATGTAGATTTTCTGCACGTGCTGAGTTTTTTTGTACATGCTGAACCTTGAGCAATGACTACATCCTTTCAATAAAACCACCTAGGATTTTCTTGATGACGTGATGAATACTAATTCTTACCTGAGAGCTTTCCAGGGCATCTTAACTGCCACTGTCTTCTGTGATGCCTCCCCTTCTCCTTTTCTCTGTGCGTGCTTCCCGTCCTGTGGAATGAGGAAGAAAAATCACCCCCAAAAGTCAATGTTACCCGGAGAGTGAATAACGATCCACACTATATGGTAGGATTAATGCGTTATTTGAGCAAAAGACACGATTTCTCTTTCATTATTACTTAATTGTAACGCAATCCCAAAGCTACAGGCCTTAATCTTCAGGGAGCTGCAGAAGTAATTTAATGTGCACTCTTCCTGCTGAAGTGCGTGACTTCCCTTTGTGGCGAGCAGATGATTAAACAGAAACACTGTCTCTCCCATCTAAATCCATGAAGGACACAACTTAATGTTCTTGTGAAAGAGTCTGAAGGCTGACTTGCTAGCGAGCCCAGCATTTCCCAATGGGAATCGTTTAATCGTTACACCCATATCCATACAGAGGGAAAATGATCATTTAAGTCCTATCAATATACTGTTGAATATTTAATAGCAAAGCAAACAGGCAAACACACAGCTACGTGTATTTCGTGTTCTTACTTTCGGGGCTCATTGGCCCACTGTTTTAAATCACTTATTTCAATTAAAAGAGTCAAGCCTATTACAGTGGGATTTAGCTGGAGGTAAATTGAAGGTAAGTTGATATCAACCTAGGGTCTCTTTATTTTAGTTGTTACCACCCTAATTCTTTGTGTACCAAAGAAAGAGTAGATGATGCTCATCCTGAAGAAGTGAGGCTGTTTTTATGTTTGGGGGTGCTGTTGTGTTCCCCCCTTCACCCCATTAGGATAGAGGCCCGGAGATGCCATTGTCTCCCAGGTTCGGGAATTTCACTGCTTCGGGAAAAGGAAGTGATGCCTCTGTGGACTCTCAAAGGCCAGAACAACCGCCCTACCCATCCAGTTCTCTTTGCCGTAGACTGAGTTTTTGTGAAGTGTTGTAACTTCTGCTCATTGAGTCTGCTTCTGTCAACTGTTAAATGAGATGATGACAATGTGAATGGGCCCAGGACATAGGACAGCCTCTGAATGTTTAGAGAGAGTGGGTAGGACATGTAGCGTAACTGGTTAGTTTGCTGACCTTGATGACACTTGATGCACAGCCCCTCTGTGCCCTCACTCACTAGGGTCCTCCTGCCCCAGTGCCGTCCCCTCTTTTTGCAAGTCTGAATCAGCCCCTCTTCCAAGGCCCAGCTCTGGTTCTTACCTTTTCTCTAGAGTCTTCTTTTTTTTTTTTTTTCCCGTACACGGGCCTCTCACTGTTGTGGCCTCTCCCGTTGCGGAGCACAGGCTCTGGAGGCGCAGACTCAGCGGTCATGGCTCACAGACCCAGCCGCTCCGCGGCATGTGGGATTTTCCCAGACCGGGGCACGAACCCGTGTCCCCTGCATCGGCAGGCGGACTCTCAACTGCTGCGCCACCAGGGAAGCCCTAGAGTCTTCTTTGACCACTCTTGGTTACATTTGATCTCTTTCTCTGAACTCCTAGTCTTAGTCTTTCCTATCTTTTTCTTAACTCTTGTATTTGTACTTTAGCATATGGATGAAGCCATCTTCATCTTTCTCTTCCTTACAGCGTCTAATAATTTTAAGAGGAAAATAGAGGCTTATTGAGTTTTTGAGTCAATTGATATTTATTCAACATTTGGTACTAGTCATGTTGTCACCTTGGTGCTTTCAAATTTCACATTAGACTGTCATGTATTTAAATGAGTTTTTATACCTCCCTGCAGAGCAGGCTCATTTTTGGTGTGGACATGAATGGTCCCCCCAGCAAATCTGTTAGCAGTTTGTGGGCCAAGCCAAGCTTGTACCTTGTCAACATCCAAGATAGTCCTCTGTGTAACAGGTTCTAACAGGGTAGTTTCTTCTTTGAATTGTAGCTCTTTATATATCCAGAACTCACTGCCTAAACCATATTAAACTCCTCTAGCAGTTTCCTCAGACAGTCTTATTTTCTAAAAGAATCAAAACCAACAGTTTCCTGAGACTCAGTAAATAAATGAATAAAAACCTTTCCAGGAACTAAATGGTAAAATGTTTCAGTGTGTATTTTCTTCCTGATCGTAGTACTTTCCAAAACATTCATTGACTTAAGCTTTTTTTAAGTACTCGGAAAGCATTAATAAGATTTAATTTGCCTTTCAAGTTATTATACCAATTACTTGAGTGTCCTAAGGGTAAATAAGGATTAAATGACCAATGTGTGTGTGCTTGCACATTTTTAAAGCAATTATAACAATTGTGAATTGTGTTAAATTATTGCTTCATGTACAAAGACTGCAGTTGAAATAGCTTCAAGGAGTTTACCATTTTACAAACGTCGATAAAAAGAAATGTAGCTGGGTGGAGTGCCTCTTTAATAAAGAGCTGAGTGGCAGGGCATGATCTAGAATCCTAATGCAATTCTGAATTCAGAGGAAACAATTCTGAGAGATACAACTTATCGAAATTCTGAAATAGAGTTATATTTTATTTTCCCCCTTTCCCCAATACTCTGGCCAAGATAGATACAGTAGTAAAATCAATATTGGTAGAATTTTATATTGGGGAGACCAAGAAAGTGAGAAGGGATGTGATAACAGTCCCTAGGGACGTCCCTCTTGAGGGGCAGACATTTGTGGGCAGGTCCCCTCCCCTTTGAGTCCTGGATACTGTGTTGCCATCACCCGCTGGGCTCTGGGATTGGATGGGGGCCGTTACACAGCCTTATGCATCCTTCTTGATCTTACTGAACTTTTCCTAAATTGCTCATACCCATGATTTCTAGTCATGCACTAAATATCTGTAAATATTAATATTGGTTCCATTTAAAATTGTTAGCTTTGTATGCCCTGGTGCTTATAGACCCGAGATATGCTTTGATGTCAGACACCATTTGTTCTCAGTGTGTGTGAAGTCTCATAGGAGTCTTGTTTTGTTTTTTTTTTCGGTATGCGGGCCTCTCACTGTTGTGGCCTCTCCCGTTGCGGAGCACAGGCTCCGGACCAGCGGCCATGGCTCACGGGCCCAGCTGCTCCGCGGCACGTGGGATCTTCCCGAACCGGGGCATGAACCCGTGTCCCCTGCATCGGCAGGCGGACTCTCAACCACTGCGCCACCAGGGAAGCCCTCATAAGAGTCTTTGAGGAAAAACAATAGGTAGTAGGAGTGGTATCAGTAGTCAGGATGCTTCCTGTCCTCCCTAAATCCAGGGGTCAGCCTAAGAGAGCAGGATCCTACCCTGGTTGACCAGCCCGTTCCCCTTCTGCAAGTGTTGGCCCCTGACGCTGACTGCACTCCTGTCCCTGCGAGGACACCTTCAAATTACAGAGAACTTAAATGCTCTGGCTTCTTTCTGCGTTGGCTGGGCGTTCAGGCTGCTAAGACTGAGCATTAATTTAAAAAATATTTTTCTTCCGTAATAAGTGTCCTTGTTCTTGCACATTTGATTGCAGTTAAGACAATGTTCCCCTGCCCTTTCTAGTGTTGTTCTCCCCCCACAGCTCCCACCCCATGCCCCTGACTTCCTTTTTTTTACATCTTTATTGGAGTATAATTGCTTTACAATGGTGTGTTAGTTTCTGCTTTATAACAAAGTGAATCAGTTATACATATACGTATGTTCCCATATCTCTTCCCTCTTGCATCTCCCTCCCTCCTACCCCCCCATCCCACCCCTCCAGGTGGTCACAAAGCACTGAGCTGATCTCCCTGTGCTATGCGGCTGCTTCCCACTAGCTATCTACCTTATGTTTGTTAGTGTATATATGTCCATGCCACTCTCTCACCCTCTCACAGCTCACCCTTCCCCCTCCTCATATCCTCAAGTCCATTCTCCAGTAGGTCTGTGTCTTTATTCCTGTCGTACCCCTAGGTTTTTCATGACATTTTTTTCCCTTAAATTCCATATATATGTGTTAGCATACGGTATTTGTCTTTTTCTTTCTGACTTACTTCACTCTGTATGACAGACTCTAGGTCTATCCACCTCATTACAAATAGCTCAATTTCGTTTCTTTTTATGGCTGAGTAATATTCCATTGTATATATGTGCCACATCTTCTTTATCCATTCATCCGATGATGGGCACTTAGGTTGTTTCCATCTCTGGGCTATTGTAAATAAAGCTGCAATGAACATTTTGGTACATGACTCTTTTTGAATTATGGTTTTCTCAGGGTATATGCCCAGTAGTGGGATTGCTGGGTCATATGGTATTTCGATATTTAGTTTTTTAAGGAACCTCCATACTGTTCTCCACAGTGGCTGTATCAATCTACATTCCCACCAACAGTGCAAGAGTGTTCCCTTTTCTCCACACCCTCTCCAGCATTTATCGTTTCTAGATTTTTTGATGATGGCCATTCTGACCAGTGTGAGGTGATGCCTCATTGTAGTTTTGATTCACATTTCTCTAATGATTAGTGATGTTGAGCATTCTTTCATGTGTTTGTTGGCAGTCTGTATATCTTCTTTGGAGAAATGTCTATTTAGGTCTTCTGCCCATTTTTGGATTGGGTTGTTTGTATTTTTGTTACTGAGCTGCATGAGCTGCTAGTAAATTGTGGAGATTAATCCTTTGTCAGTTGCTTCATTTGCAAATATTTTCTCCCATTCTGAGGGTTGTCTTTTGGTCTTGTTTATGGTTTCCTTTGCTGTGCAAAAGCTTTGAAGTTTCATTAGGTCCCATTTGTTTATTTTTGTTTTTATTTCCATTTCTCTAGGAGGTGGGTCAAAAAGGACCTTGCTGTGATTTATGTCATAGAGCCTTCTGTCTATGTTTTCCTCTAAGAGTTTGATAGTTTCTGGCCTTACATTTAGGTCTTTAATCCATTTTGAGCTTATTTTTGTGTATGGTGTTAGGGAGTGATCTAATCTCATACTTTTATATGTACCTGTCCAGTTTTCCCAGCACCACTTATTGAAGAGGCTGTCCTTTCTCCACTGTACATTCCTGCTTCCTTTATCAAAGATAAGGTGACCATATGTGCGTGGGTTTATATCTGGGCTTTTTATCCTGTTCCATTGATCTATCTTTCTGTTTTTGTGCCAGTACCATACTGTCTTGATTACTGTAGCTTTGTAGTATAGTCTGAAGTCAGGGAGCCTGATTTCTCCAGCTCCATTTTTCGTTCTCAAGATTGCTTTAGTTATTCGGGGTCTTTTGTGTTTCCATACAAATTGTGAAATTTTTTGTTCTAGTTCTGTGAAAAATGCCAGTGGTAGTTTGATAGGGATTGCCTTGAATCTGTAGATTGCTTTGGGTAGTAGAGTCATTTTCACAATGTTGATCCTTCCAACCCAAGAACATGGTATATCTCTCCATCTATTTGTATCATCTTTAATTTCTTTCATCAGTGTCTTACAATTTTCTGCATACAGGTCTTTTGTCTCCTTAGGTATGTTTATTCTTAGATATTTTATTCTTTTTGTTGCAGTGGTAAATGGGAGTGTTTTCTTGATTTCTCTTTCAGATTTTTCATCATTAGTGTATAGGAATGCCAGAGATTTCTATGCATTAATTTTGTATCCTGCTACTTTACCAAATTCATTGATTAGGTCTAGTAGTTTTCTGGTAGCATCTTTAGGATTCTCTGTGTATAGTATCATGTCATCTGCAAACAGTGACAGCTTTATTTCTTCTTTTCCAATTTAGATTCCCTTTATTTCCTTTTCTTCTCTGAGTGCTGTGGCTAAAACTTCCAAAACTATGTTGAATAAGAGTGGTGAGAGTCGGCAACCTTGTCTTGTTCCTCATCTTAGTGGAAATACTTTCAGTTTTTCACCATTGAGGACAGTGTTGGCTGTGGGTTTGTCATATATGGCCTTTATTATGTTGAGGAAAGTTCCCTCTATGCCTACTTTCTGCAGGGTTTTTATCATAAATGGGTGTTGAATTTTGTCGAAAGCTTTCTCTGCATCTATTGAGATGATCATATGGTTTTTCTCCTTCAGTTTGTTAATATGGGGTATCATGTTGATTGATTTGCATATACTGAAGAATCCTTGCATTCCTGGAATTAACCCCACTTGATCATGGTGTATGATCCTTTTAACATGCTGTTGGATTCTGTTTGCTAGTATTTTGTTGAGAATTTTTGCATCTATGTTCATCAGTGATATTGGCCTGTAGTTTTCTTTCTTTGTGACATCTTTGTCTGGTTTTGGTATCAGGGTGATGGTGGCCTCGTAGAATGAGTTTGTGAGTGTTCCTCCCTCTGCTATATTTTGGAAGAGTTTGAGAAGGATAGCTGTTAGCTCTTCTCTAAATGTCTGATAGAATTCGCCTGTGAAGCCATCTTGTCGTGGGCTTTTGTTTGTTTGGATATTTTTAATCACAGTTTCAAATTCAGTGCTTGTGATTGGTCTGTTCATATTTTCTATTTCTTCCTGATTCAGTCTTGGCAGGTTGTGCATTTCTAATAATTTGTCCATTTCTTCCAGGTTGTCCATTTTATTGGCATAGAGTTGCTTGTAGTAATCTCTCATGATCTTTTGTATTTCTGCAGTGTTAGTTGTTACTTCTCCTTTTTCATTTCTATTTCTATTGATTTGAGTCTTCTCCCTTTTTTTCTTGATGAGTCTGGCTAATGGTTTATCAATGTTGTTTTATCTTCTCAAAGAACCAGCTTTTAGTTTTATTGATCTTTGCTATCGTTCCCTTCATTTCTTTTTCATTTATTTCTGATCTGATTTTTATGAGTTCTTTCCTTCTGCTAACTTTGGGCTTTTTTGTTCTTCTTTTTCTAATTGCTTTAGGTGAAAGGTTAGGTTGTTTATTCGAGATGTTCCCTGTTTCTTAAGGTAGGATTGTATTGCTATAAACTTCCCTCTTAGAACTGCTTTTGCTGTATCCCATAGGTTTTGCGTCATCGTGTCTCCATTGTCATTTGTTTCTAGGTATTTTTTGATTTCCTCTTTGATTTCTTCAGTGATCACTTCATTATTAAATAGTGTATTGTTTAGCCTCCATGTGTTTGTATTTTTTACAGATCTTTTCCTGTAATTGATATCTAGTCTCATGGCATTGTGGTTGGAAAAGATACTTGATACAATTTCAATTCTCTTAAATTTACCAAGGCTTGATTTGTGACCCAAGATATGATCTATCCTGGAGAATGTTCCATGAGCACTTGA
Source organism: Lagenorhynchus albirostris (assembly GCF_949774975.1). Lineage (NCBI taxonomy): Eukaryota > Metazoa > Chordata > Mammalia > Artiodactyla > Delphinidae > Lagenorhynchus > Lagenorhynchus albirostris. The sequence goes on along the minus strand of NC_083097.1, from coordinate 110,800,484 downwards.
GAAAAATGTGTATTCTGTTGTTTTTGGATGGAATGTCCTATAACTATCAATTAAGTCCATCTTGTTTAATGTATCATTTAAAGCTTGTGTTTCCTTATTTATTTTCATTTTGGATGATCTCTCCATGGGTGAAAGTGGGGTGTTAAAGTCCCCTACTATGAATGTGTTACTGTCGATTTCCCCTTTTATGGCTGTTAGTATTTGCCTTATGTATTGAGGTGCTCCTATGTTGGGTGCATAAATACTTACAATTGTTATATCATTTTCTTGGATAAATCCCTTGATCATTATGTAGTGTCCTTCTTTGTCTCTTCTAATAGTCTTTATTTTTAAAGTCTATTTTGTATGATATGAGAATTGCTACTCCAGCTTTCTTTTGGTTTCCATTTGCATGGAGTATCTTTTTCCATCCCCTTACTTTCAGTCTGTATGTGTCTCTAGGTCTGAAGTGGGTCTCTTGTAGACAGCATATATATGGGTCTTGTTTTTGTATCCATTCAGCCAGTCTGTGTCTTTTAGTGGGAGCATTTAATCCATTTACATTTAAGGTAATTATCGATATGTATGTTCCTATTCCCATTTTCTTAATTGTTTTGGGTTTGTTATTGTAGGTCTTTTCCTTCTCTTGTGTTTCCTGCCTAGAGAAGTTCCTTTAGCATTTGTTGTAAAGCTGGTTTGGTGGTGCTGAACTCTCTCAGCTTTTGCTTGTCTGTAAAGATCTTCATTTCTCCATCAAATCTGAATGAGATCCTTGCTGGGTTGAGTAATCTTGGTTGTAGGTTTTTCTCCTGCATCACTTTAAATATGTCCTGCCACTCCCTTCTGGCTTGCAGAGTTTCTGCTGAAAGATCAGCTGTTAACCTTATGGGGATTCCCTTGTGTGTTATTTGTTGTTTTTCCCTTGCTGCTTTTAATATGTTTTCGTTGTATTTAATTTTTGACAGTTTGATTAATATGTTCCTTTGCGTGTTTATCCTTGGATTTATCCTGTATGGGACTCTCTTGCTCCCTGCACTTGATTAACTGTTTCCCTTCCCATCTTAGGGAAGTTTTCAACTATAATCTCTTCAAATATCTTCTCAGTCCTTTCTTTTTCTCTTCTTCTTCTGGAACCCCTATGATTCGAATGTTGTCCCAGAGGTCTCTGCGACTGTCGTCAGTTCTTTTTTTCTTTTTTCTTTATTCTGCTCTGCAGTAGTTATTTCCATTATTTTATCTTCCAGGTCACTTATCCGTTCTTCTGCCTCAGTTATTCTGCTATAGATCTCATCTAGAGTATTTTTAATTTCATTTATTGTGTTGTTCATCGTTGCTTATTTCATCTTTAGTTCTTCTAGGTCCTTGTTAAATGTTTCTTGCATTTTCTCTTTTCTAGTTCCAAGATTTTGGATCATCTTTACTATCATTATTCTGAATTCTTTTTCAGGTAGACTGCCTATTTCCTCTTCATTTGTTAGGTCTGGTGGGTTTTTATCTTGCTCCTTCATGTGCTGTGTGTTTTTCTGTCTTCTCATTTTGCTTATCTTACTGTGTTTGGGGTCTCCTTTTTGCAGGCTGCAGGTTCGTAGTTCCTGTTATTTTTGGTGTCTGTCCCCAGTGGCTAAGGTTGGTTCACTGGGTTGTGTAGGCTTCCTGGTGGAGGGGACTAGTGCCTGTGTTCTGGTGGATGAGGCTGGGTCTTGTCTCTCTAGTGGGCAGGTCCACGTCTGGTGGTGTGTTTTGGGGTGTCTGTGGCCTTATTATGATTTTAGGCAGCCTCTCTTCTAATGGGTGGGGTTGTGTTCCTGTCTTGCTAGTTGTTTCCATAGGGTGTCCAGCACTGTAGCTTGCTGGTCGTTGAGTGAAGCTGGGTGCTGGTGTTGAGATGGAGATCTCTGGGAGATTTTCGCCATTTGATATTATGTGGAGCTGGGAGGTCTCTTGTGGTCCAGTGTCCTGAAGTTGGCTGTCCCACCTCAGAGGCACAGCACTGACTCCTGGCTGGGGCACCAAGAGCCTTTCATCCACATGGCTCAGAATAAAAGGGAGAAAAAGTAGAAAGAAAGAAAGAAAGGAAGGAAGGAATGAACGAAGAAAGAAAGAAAAGAAAGAAAGGAGGGAGGGAGGAAGGAAGGAGGGAAGGAAGGAAAGAAGAAAGAAAAGAAAAAGTAAGATAAAATAAACTAAAGTTATTAAAAGAAAAAATAATTATTAAGAAAAAAATTTAAAAACAAAAAATCAGACGGATAGAACCCTAGGACAAATGGTGAAAGGAAAGCTATACAGACAAAATGTCACACAGAAGCATACACATACACACTCACAAAAAGAGGAAAAGGGAAAAAAATAATAAATCTTGCTCTCAAGTCCACCTCCTCAATTTGGGGTGATTCGTTGTCTATTCATGTATTCCACAGATGCAGGGTACATCAAGTTGATTGTGGAGCTTTAATCCGCTGCTTCTGTGGCTGCTGGGAGAGATTTCCCTTTCTCTTCTTTGTTCTCACAGCTCCCGGGGGCTCAGTTTTGGATTTGGCCGCGCCTCTGCGTGTAGGTCGCCGAAGGGCGTCTGTTCTTCGCTCAGACAGGGCGGGGTTAAAGGAGCCACTGATTAGGGGGCTCTGGCTCACTCAGGCTGGGGGGAGGGAGGGGTGCGGATGCGGGGCGAGCCTGCGGCGGCAGAGGCCAGCGTGACGTTGCACCAGCCTGAGGCGCGCCTTGCGTTCTCCCGGGGAAGTTGTCCCTGGATCCCGGGACCCTGGTGGTGGCGGGCTGCACAGGCTCCCCGGAAGGGGGTTGTGGATAGTGACCTGTGGTCGCACATAGGCTTCTTGGTGGCGGCAGCAGCAGCCTTAGCGTCTCATGCCCGTCTCTGGGGTCCGCGCTATTAGCCGCGGCTCGCGCCCGTCTCTGGAGCTCCTTTAAGCAGTGCTCTTAATCCCCTCCTCGTGCACCAGGAAACAGAGGGAAGAAAAACTCTCTTGCCTCTTCGGCAGGTCCAGACTTTTCCCCGGACTCACTCCCGGCTAGCCGTGGTGCACTAACCCCTTCAGGCTGTGTTCACGCCACCAACCCCCGTCCTCTCCCTGCGCTCCAACCGAAGCCCGAGCCTCAGCTCACAGCCCCGCCCGCCCTTGCGGGTGAGCAGACAAGCCTCTTCGGCTGGTGAGTGCCGGTCGGCCCTGATTCTCTGTGCGGGAATCTCCCCGCTTTCCCCTCCGTACCCCTGTTGCTGTGCTCTCCTCCGAGGCTCCGAAGCTTCCCCCCTCCGCCACTGGCAGTCTCCGCCCGCGAAGGGGCTTCCTAGTGTGTGGAAACCTTTCCTCCTTCACAGTTCCCTCCCACTGGTGCAGGTCCCGTCGCTATCCTTTTGTCTCTGTTTAGTCTTTTTTCTTTTGCCCTACCCAGGTATGTGGGGACTTTCTTGCCTTTTGGGAGGTCTGAGGTCTTCTGCCAGCATTCAGTAGGTGTTCTGTAGGAGTTGTTCCACGTGTAGATGTATTTCTGGTGTATCTGTGGGGAAGAAGGTGAATTCCGCGTCTTACTCTTCTGCCATCTTCCCGATCCCTGACTTCCTTTTGATTGATTGCCGGGGAAGAAGAGTTGATCACTCCGGCCCCTCCCTCTGTGGGAGTGGAGAAAACCAACTGCCTTCTCCCTGTGGACAGACAGGGTGCAGGCTGGATGCTCAGTGTTTTCCAAGCCTCATCTGCAGTACAGGCCTGCATGCAGCCTTTATGTCTGTTTTCTGCAGAATCACCCTTCCTAAAGACTCCCTGGTACCAACTGCAGCTTTTAAAGCAGATGAGACTCTGGGTGTGGTGTCACAGCAGGAGGCGTGAGCGGGGCCTTTCACTGGGAGTGGCGCACTGGGATGCAGGTGGCACCCCTTATATGAATCCGGGGCTTCTGCTGCGGGGCTGCTTCTGGGAGGGCGAGGCCTCTTCTCTGCTCCTCCAGCTCTCGGCCATGGCTGTCCATTACTGTGTGTCAGAGGGTATGGATGTTAGTTTCTTAGGTAAAATTGGGAGAGCACAGTCTCCCACCTGCAGATGTGAGTAAATCCAATTTCCAAGGTGAAGGGTGGTGGCAGATACTCCAAGCCCCAGGGGACGATGAGCTGATTTCCACCTTCAGAGTTAGTGTGGGCTATACCTACTCCTATCCAGTGTCTTGAGCTTCAATGTGCTTGTGAACAGGCCCTGCAGTCTTGGAGGACGGTGGGCAGAAAAGCCCTAGAGGTATCCTCTGCCACCACCCCCTATGCACACATCCAAGAAGGAGAATCCAGTTGGTGATGAACCCTGGCCTTTTTTAGCTTCTTGCTAACGTGATGACGCAGACTGCAGTCAGAAAAAGGAGAGAAACACAAAGGCTGCAGTCATGCCGAGAAAGAGCTTGCCATGAAATTGGCTTTGAGTGAGGGGAGGCAGGGGCAGGTAGGTGAGGGGAGAGGTGAATTGAAACAGCCTGGGTTTGAGAGTCATTTTCACCTATTTTCAAGCAAGCAGGCAGATAAGAAAACTTAGATCTCTGAACCCAGAGTTCCGCTTACGTACAGGTGATTTAAATCCAGAGGGTCGGCCCACACTCCCATGCTCTCACCATCACTGCCTCTGTGCCAGACATCCTGGTGTCCTGCCCAGTTTCTGTCCCCAGTACCCAGCCAGGCTGCCTTGGGGACCACAACTGCCGGCTCGGCGCTGTGTTCGGGGGTCTTGTTTTCATTTTTATCCTTGGACAGGGGAAGCCGCTGTCTTTGTTCTTTGTGTTGGATATTTCTCCTCTCTCGCCGCTCCCAGCAAGCCTTCTACTCTGTACCAGTTACTGCACTGTATTCCCCTTTAGTATTTTGAGATCATAGTTGACAGAGTTTTAATTGGCTCTGAAAAGTTCTGTGACCCAGGAAAATAAACACTTATGAGTTCACAGAAAGCCATTATTCTTCCTTTTAATTGAGCCTTTACTCATCTAACTATTTTCTGAGTGTCTCTGCTGCTAATAAGCCCTGCCTCTCTAGGAAACTTCCCGCGATTGTAAGCAGGACGTCAGGCCATGTGCTGTCAGTGGGGCTCTGATTTCCGTTGTCCGGGCACTTGGCAGCATCAGCTCTGTTATGCCCCAGTCATCTGCTTGATTTGTTCTCTGTGACTTGTCTCCTGTGGGTTGTCTCTCTTGTTTCCCATTCAGAGAGAAGTGAATGCTGTGTTGGTGTCAGACTCTAGCAGGCCCCCTGTGCGTGACCTCCACTTCCCCGTCCTGCAATCCAGGGCCATTGTCCTTCTGTCTCCACTGCTGTGGCTTCTGCTCTGAGCCCCCTGGGAAGGGGAGGGTACTGGCTCCAGAGATGGAGGGCATAGGATGAGGGGGGGGGTCCCATACCTGAGAAAACCACAGCTGGGCCAGGTGCATGCTGTTGGGTGGAGGAAGCAGCCGAGCTGAGCCCCTCAGGGCTTAGAGAAGCCCTCCGTCCATTGGGCCTCCCTTGTTGTGGCCACACACTTGCATCCTGGCCTTAGGCATTTCCTGAGGCAGGAAGGCATGGATGCAGAGAAACCCAATCTCTTTCCTCATGTGGGAAAGAAACCTTGGGGTTTCTTTCTTTCCAAAAGTAAAACCTGGGTATCCTCACTTACTCCTTCGTGTGAGTGGGGCCTCCAGCTTACCCTGGGGACCTAGCCTCATGCTTCGCTCGGGTATTTCAGGGACTATAGTGAAATTCAGAAAATAAAATTAATTTTGCTTCAGCTTAATTTTAAAACGTCTCCCTGACAGCCCTTCTGGGCTTGGTAGGGAGTGGTGACACAGAATCCAGCCCTGAATGGACCCCTGCGGAGTGGAGAGGAATGGGACTCTGTAGAGAAGGGGGTGGGGAGGGGCTGGGCAGCTAGCGGTTTGCCTGGTACTGCTGCTGCTTCTCCAAGGGATGGTGGCATACAATTAGATTTTGGAGAAAATAGCCCCCAGGGGAAGAGTCTGAGTGTAGTGAGGTTGGACGGAAGTGGGGGGGGAGTGGGAGGGTGGAGGAAGAGGGCTGTGAAGTGCGTCGTTGGGTCAGTGAGTAGAAGTGGCTGTCTCTGGCTGTTGAGCTGGGGATGACACAGGGTATGTGCCAGAGGCTGGCGGTCCCCCTGTGTCTCGTGGCTTGGCCTCTCTGCGGGCCACGGTAAAGCCCGTCAGCCCTTTTACCCGCTCCCAAGATTTGAGAACTGTCCCACTGGGGCAGAACCAAGCAGAGCCCCTTAAGCACCGTAGCAGCCTTCTAGCTCAGAAGCACAGTCCGCCACGAGGCTGCGCGTCTCAGGGTGAGAACACAGGACTCCCACTGGGGCATTGCGCTCCAGGTGTAGCCTGGCACAGCTAGTTCCGTGGACTTGAGCTGCTCCCTTCTCTTCTCTGGGCTTCAGTTTCCTCATGTGTAGAGTGAGGGGGTGGTCAGGATGCCGACTGAGGTCTCTTCTGTGTTGTTTTTACATCTAAATTCTATCGCTGCAGACTGGGCCCCTTTAAAACGTGAGCAGAAGACTCAGTGTCCTTTCAGTTGCAACCCTACCTCTCTTTCTTAATCCCGTGTGGCCAAGCAACAGGTGTGAGGTCTGAAGGTGTGGCCCACCTTGCCTCGCCTGAAGTCTCCTTGGGTGCACTCCTCTGGGAAGGGATAGCGGGTGAGGAGTTCATGGAGACCATGTGGGGTGGAACCATATGGGCTCTGTTTGACCGGAAACACTCCCCCGACCTTCATACAGACCCGGGTTCAAAGAAGTCCCCTGGGTTAAGTGCTGATGCCACAACCACCAGCGACCTGCTGGTGTCAGGGAGAGAAGTCCTTAGCGTACTGAGCCGGAAAGGAACTAGAATTGATTGTCTTATTCAGTGTCTAACAACGGCTAAATATCTGCTGTGTGCTGGAACTGTGCTCAGAGAAGGGGTTCCTAGACCGTTTGACTTCAAGAGGAGAAAAATGAAAACTTTTTAAAGAATAAACTCAGCTACCTCCTGGAATCCCTATCACCTCTTTATTTATTTCATTATTTATACTTTCTTATTTATAAAAAAGAATAAAGGCCAGACTTGCAGAACGACGTTCAGTCCATCCCACAGAAGCCTTCCACAGGCACGTTCTGTATTGCCTGTGCAGGTGTGTTGTGTCTGAGTCACAACAATTACATTCACAATGTAATCATGAATCACGGGAACCTTGACCTAGATCACAGGGAACTGAGACACACTGAAGCGTTTGGTGGCCTGGGCTTGAATTTCCTGGCGAGCTGGAGTGTAAGCCCTGTTGAGACACCACGTCCCAGACCTAGGTCCGGTGTTGTTCTCTTCAGTGCCTGTCCTAATGTCATGGCTGGAAAGACCTAGCTCCAAGATAGGTAGGATGGATGCTCATCCCAGAAAGAGGCCCCTGGGCCCTCTGGGTAGGTGGCAGGGGTGTCCCCCTGCAGACAGGTTTCCATTGTCCATCCCGCACAAGTCTATGTGGAGGTTACAGGTGTGGCTGGGTTTAAAAGGAGACTGGGGTGCAGGATTTCTTGTTCGTGGTTTTGAAATTTTCTTGCTGTCTCTTTAATCTGCTCATGAAAACTGACACACCACTGCTGTTTGGCGGACAACGTCTTCCTCCTAATAAAAGGCATTCTCGTTTTACTCCTAGTCAGGAATAAGAAAACTCAGCGCTTGCTCTTGGCTGGAGTGAAGAATGGAGGGTGAGTGACCTGTGGGACCTGGGTCTTCCCTTGGCCAAAGGGTGCGTTTCAGCCTGACTCTGTGCAGGGTAGCAGTGGAGAAGCTGGTGCTGATGAGAGGCTGAGGCTGGCCTGCAGGGAACTCCCATTGGCTTCCTTCCAGTTGCAGGAGCTTCTAGAAAGGCACCTGAGTGACTGCTTGATGCTTCTTCACCTGGAGGCTGAGCCCTGCTTTTCCCCCCTCCCCAGTGTTCCAAGAAGGTCTTGAGTTCAAACTGAAACCCTTCTGAGGGCTTAGTTGGAAAGGAGAGCTGCCACGGTTACTTTGGTTAAAATACTTTAATCATTGAGGGTTTGTATTGGGGTAGAAAGTGTATGTGTGTATTTTTTGAAGAGTTGAGAAGTCGTCCCTGTATTTCTCAGAAAAGTCCTCCAGTGAGCCCTTAACATAGTAGGAAGTGGATTAAAGAACCACGTTTGCTGACCACCTAACCAGCTATGAGGGAGGTGGCAGGTGCCAGCGTCACCACCCAGGTTTCGGCCCCGGCCTCTGGAGCATAGCCTGCTTTTCTGACCACACATCTCTCCCTGCTCAGGCTGAGAGTTCTCTGTGCTCTGGCTTGTCGGCTGGTGGTGGGCAAGCTCCTGGCACAGACAGCTTGATGCAGACAGCTGTCCCTGCCATGTCCTAACTGAACCCTGCACATTCTACATTTCCTCTTTCTCTTCCACAATGTTTGTTGTTGCTTTAAAACCCCATAGCTGCTTTTTCCAGCTGGGGCCAAATCACTCACTTGCTGCTCTGCCTGTCTGCACTGCTTCCTAAGGGACCTCCAGTCCTGCCTTTGACTCAGGGGCCCCTCACGTTGGAGCACCCAGTGGTTCAGATCTGCTTCTCCCCTTCCAGCTGTGTGGCTGAGAGAAGTTCCTTACTCTCTGACCTTCAGGTTAGCATTGAGTAAAAATAAAAGCGCCGGTTTCCGAGTTGTCATGAGGACTAAGGTGGTGCATGTAAAGCCCGTCATGGACACCTGCTCAGAACATGGCAGTGTCAGAGCTGCGGTTTGTGTCCGTGATCTCAGAACCCCATGAAGTACCCATCAAGAAGACCGTTCACTTCTCTTGCGCCGAGGGCTGGCGTGTCACCGCCAGCTGCAGTGCTTGTCACTCAGTGTTTAGCAAGGTAGCTCTTGCGGTGGGAGGGTCCTCTTTCTGGTGGAATGGTCAGTATCCTGGGGTCTGGGCCCCTGGGTCCCCAGTGTCCAGGGGAGCTTGGTACACAGCAGGATGTTCAGATACTTGTCAAGTAAGTGAATGAGTCAGCGATCTTTTTATTATTGTTTTGGCATCACGTAGGGATTTAGACAAGGTGACTTGAGTTTCTAGGACTCCTTACAGAAGAAATCCCAGGAGAGACCAGGCTGTTCTTTGGTTTCCACTTGTAGTAGAATCCCGTCACAGTTTCAAATCTTTCCATCATCCTTACTGAATCGGTAGAAGCTTAAGGGCGTCCTATGGGTTGTGTATGGGGAACGAGGATGGAATCCCTGACTCATTTGCTGTCTCCTTGTTCGAGTGGTCTGAGGGCCTGCCTGACCCTGACGGTCCCTTCTGCAAAGAGGCCAACACACCAGGCGAGCACACCAGACCCTCACCCAAAACGGAAACCTTAGAGCGCAACGTACACTCACATGCAGGACGTTTTGTTTGTGCTTCAAATTTTCAGGATGAGCAGAAATAGTCTGTGGCTCCAGGGAGGGTGGCTGCCAACTGTCCCCACAAAGGGAGGAAGGGATTGAGGGCAGTGAGAATGGAAGTTGCCTTCGGGGATTTTGTTAAATAGCTGTTAAGACTCCTGATGGCTTTCCTTGACGCTAAGTCTTAGGTCAGTTGGAGTAAAAGCTTGCTTAAGCTGTTCTATCATTTAAAGCTTGCTCTCTGAATAAAGAAAACAGAACTTTTGCCATTTATTTGCCTTTCTAACCTTGCATTTAAAACATGCTGGAAAACTTCCTCTGTAAGCAAGGACCTCAGGTTTCTGTGGTTTTGCTGATGTCACACTTTGTGCATTCATTCCAGGGAATTAGACTTTCACGTGGAGACCCTAGGAGATGTCAAACGGGAGAGGCCTGCCAGGCGATGCTCTAATTGCAGTGCTTCTAAAATGTGCCCCACTGGGGCTCCTCTTCCTCCTCCACTCTCTCCTGTTTGGTTGTTACATATGCTGTTGTTTTCACTGTAGCATTTGGCTGTGAAGAATGGGATTCTCTGCCTTGTGCCTGGGTGTTCATCCCCTGGCAGTGTAGCTGAGGAGTATGTCTTTGTGTCCCAAAGCAGAACTTCCGACTTGACCTTCTCAGGATGCTATGCACCTACCTTGTATGGGTCTCTTGACCCTGGGATATCTAGGCCAACTGGGATGTCGGGTGGTCTTAAATCTTAGTCATCAGTAGGTATCCCCTGAGCACCCCTCTGTGTGCTTGGCCCGGTTCTAGGGCCAACTGGATGAAGAGAAATGGGATTTGTGATTCTCTTCTTGGGGCTTGAGGACCAGTGGGGCATGAGAGTGGGGTGGGGAATTGGGAGGGTGATGGAGGACTTGGCTATTGCTGAACAGAATAACAGAGTTAGCAGAAGGAATTTAACCCTATGTCAACTTTAGCCCAAAGGAAATCAGGTATCTTTCTTGAGTAATAAAGGAGGAAGTAACTCCCGCCTTCCCTGGTTTCACTGGTCCACCCCTGGTCCCAGAGCAGGATGCTTGTTCTCACAGCCCAGACTTTCTCCTCTCCAGCGGGGTTGTGACTGACGGCAAATCTAGTATCACAGGTTCATCCACAGCCCACGACTCAGCTGCTCTGGAGCCCTCAGAGGGTTGCTTGGGGGCTGGAAGGAGCTGGCATCTCAGGGTGTCACACCCACAGGCTGGACGCAGTGGTGACTGTAGTAGCTGGTGGTGTCCAGGGCTCAGAATTTCAACCAGAGCCCCCCAGCCCTTCTAGAACTTGTCCACCAGAGCAGGGTCTGCACCCCTCTGGGCCCTCTCCTAAGGTGGTTCTACCCGATATGGCCCTGTCCTTCTTGTTGGCTCAGAGGACTTTGTCTGGCCATGGGGAGGGGATGGTTGCTCATTGTTGCTGCGTCTCATCTCTCCGAGGATGCAGTAGCATGTGACATTACCACCCCAGTGCCCAAACCATCATACCTGGAAGTCTTAGCTCTTGCTTTTGAGTCCCATCTTGAGCTAGGTGTCCATCCTTGTACCAATTGTTGTACCAATTAGTTTGGTAATTTACAGGAAGAAAACACTTCTGTGGCCATGCTGACTAGGACAAGATTATCTGATTCATTATACATTCTAGATGAAAATGTATAATAAACTTTAAATATCTCATTCAAAATGACTCTTCTTATGTTGCAAGAGAGGATGGTCCTGAGCTGCATTCTATAGGAAATTCCTGTGCGTGGTGGGCTGATGTCTCACCATGAGACTATGAGAGAGGAAAGGGAATAATCACAAACAGCTGTAAGAAATCACCTATACACGTGCACATGGTGAGCAGTTAATGTGGTACAGAACGTTAGCAGTGTGGGCCAATCATGGGTGTTGGGAGAGTTGAGAGCAGAGAGGCACTGGGTAGGAGGCGGGCTTGGGAAGGGCCTCTTGAAGGCAGAGGGCCTTCGAGAGGCTGGCAGAGATGCGGGTGGGGAGAACATTTAAGTATTTAAGGAGGAGGCACCCTCCAAGTGTAGGTGTGGGCTGGAACAGGACTGTGTCTGGTGGGAAGTGAGAGGAAGAGGGACTGATGGGTGTGGATACCCAGGCCTGCTGGCAAAGTGACGCATGAGGGACCCTTGGTGGCCACGAGCAGAATCACCTCCCCATGTGTTTGTGTACAAAGAAGGGTTATCTTGAGGCCCCAGAGACCTTCTGGAGCCCAGCAGGCTGCCTGGGGGGTGCAGGGTATAGAGTCGTCAGGAAGCCTGTCCCCCTTCCCCTCGCTTCCCAGCTGCACCATTTCCAACCTCCGCCTCTCTGTCCTTTGCCTGTTCTTTCTAGAGACCGGCCTTTCTGCAAACCTGCAAATCCTGTCTCATAGCCTTTACATTGTAACATGGCCTGGCCACCATACGAACCTCCGGCTCCAGGGCCCTGGATTACCCAGTTGAGGTCTAGTCTCTGACAACCTGGTTGGCTCGACTTGGCCAAGTGTCTGCCTTGGTCCTATCATCTGTGGCCAGGGGACAGGTCGCCAGAGGTGAAGTCCCATGCAGGGGCCCTGAGCAGAGGCTGCAGGTGGTGGCCTGGAGGCTCTAGTGAAGAGGCAAGAGAGCAGGTCACTGCGGGTGGACGGGGCTGGTGAGGCTAAGGAGCCAACCTCCAGCCTCTCGGGGCTCAGAGTAATGTGTGCGAGGTTTTCAGAAGTGCGGCGTTTTATCAAGTTGAGCTTTCCCACCTTCAGAGCTGGAATTGGGGGTAGGAGGGCCTGCCTACGTGGTCTTAAATCTTTGCTCTTCTGCTTCGTGTACGCAGCTTCCTCTCCCTGTCTCACTGTTACCCTCCCCACACCAACCTGGCCTGTCTGCGGCTGGGCAGCCTGCAAGCCCCACTTACCCTTCCTGGTTTATCCCAGTAGACAGGCTGTAAAGGCTGCCTGACTCGCATGGGCTGACTCGCATCTCGCCAGGCCTCACCCTGACCCCCTCAGCCCTCCTGGGGCCTGTGCTCCCTGTGCCTGTGTTCACACCCTGTCCCCATCAGATTCACTAAAGGGCAGCAGGCTTTGGGGCTTGGAGGTGGCCCTGTGACTCCAGAGTTCACACCTCTTGTAGGGCAGGGAGCTCCTCAGTGCAGCTGCTTTAAGGTTTAGCTGGAACTGTTCTTGGGAAGCAAGATGGGGCTACATGGGAGGGGAGTCATGGCTTTACCAGATGCCTCTCAGAGGGTCCAGCACCCTGTGGAATCCAGTGAGTAGCATCACAGTCGAGCTGCCGTGGGATAATTAGGCCAGTCACCGCGGAAGACGAGACACGATGGACGCTCCCCCAGTTCTGGGGCTGAGCTTTCTTCCCAGCCAGGTGGCAGAGTCTCGTTGCATTAGGAACTTGGCTTTTGCTGTCATGTCTATTTCTGGGTAACTAAGAATTACGGAGTGTTAGGAAACCGGGGACACCTCCAGGGTGGGCATGTCAGGGCAGGGTGGCCTCTGGAGCTCAGAGCTGGGTGTCTGAATGACACTTCTCATCATTCTTCTACAGGAATAAGGAGGAGATTCCTGATAGGGACACCTTTGAATTCCACAGTTATTAATGTTGATAACATTAATAAACAGCTATCATTTCGTCAAAGCTTTAAGTACATTACTTCATTGACTTCTCAAAAAGAGTCTGTGAGGTACCCTTAAGTTGCTTATATTACACATGTGGAAACAGAGGCTTCGAGATGATGGGTGATTTGTCTGGGGTCTCCTGTGTGGTAAGTGGTAGAGCTGGGCTTTGCACCCGGCGTTCTGACTGTCCTGCTGTGCTCCTCACGAGGTCCGGCTATGCTTGTACCCAGCCCTCCCCCTTTACGTGTTTTTGAGACCAAGAAAAGGACTTGTGATGATGATGAGCTTTGAAGGCCAAAGCAGACACTGTCACATCAGATGAGGTATCCCCACCCCCCAGAGCGCAGCAAAGCTTGAGGGCCTCCTGACCCTCCCCGTGGGGAGTGGCAGAGCATGTCCTGTCCCTATTCACAGCCTGGTTCCCCAACATGCACACCTTTCTCTTGTCTTCTCCCACTGTGGGAAAGGGCCCACGGGGCAGCCGTGGAATCCACGAGAATGAACATCTCTTAGGCTGTTTTCTTCTGTTCTTCAAGGGGGTCTGGTGGGGACTTTGCAGTCACTGCCCTGTGGGTCCCTGAGCATCTGCCCTCACGTAGGGCAGAGCCTGACCAGGCCCACTGCTGTGACTGTGCACGTGGAAAGGTGGGTGTCTGGGCTCTGGATGGAGACCTAAGCATGATGATGTGTGGTGCTCTCTGTTTCTGCTTCTAAGAATTGGCCTTGGGGAGTGCCTAAGGGTTGATGAGAACTGTCTCCCTTTCAGAAGCTGGACTCTGGGACATTGACTTCAGGGAAGAGGCAAGAGTCCCAGCATCGGCGACCAAGATGACAAAGGTGGCTACTGTCAGATACAGGTTTCTGGAGGGTCAGGAATCCCAGCCGGAAACTGTTGGTGTTTGCTGACTCTTCCACCAGCCACTGGGAGAGAGCAAAGGGGTCAGTGCTGTGTCACAGCCAGAGGCAGGCTCCCTGTGTTCCTGCTGCTGGGGGGAGGCTGTCATGGAGGGCGGTCCTGTCTTCCCCAGAGGTGGGAGTGGTAGGGCAGCCCCAGGTACACAGGGCACTAAGGTTGGCCCAGCTGTGGGAGCAGACGCTGGCCACTTCAGAAGTCTGCCTGCCTCTTTCAGGTGGGCGAGCATACGAGGAAGTTTCAGCCCCTGCCCCATGGACGAGGAGGGAAGGGCAGGGGCATACAGAGCGCCCACTGTGGAACACCAAGGGGAAGGGATCCTGGCATTTAAGTGTGCTGGAGCCAGTCAGCCAATGGGCAGCCCCAGAGGGTCAGAGAAAGTTGGGGAAGGCAGCCTGGGGTGGGTGTAAAAAGACAGGTGAGGGGGACAGCTCTGGCCAGGTGTTGATGGTTCACGATTGACACTGTACCGCCTGATGGTGCCGTCCCCCCACCCTGTCTCTGCCCATCATTGCCCACTGGGGCAGCAGAACTGTCGGCCCCTCCCCACTCCAGAGGCCCCAAAACACTGATGAGCACCTCTTTTGCTCTGCTCATCACGGTGCCGGGCAGCCTCTGACGGAGTGTAGTGGGCACTACACTCCAGACTGAGGGCGGTGTGACACCCGACAGTCCCCCAGATGCTGTCTGTGGCTGGGAGCTGGTAAGCTATAGCAGCCACCAAGCAACCTTCCTCTGTCAGGTCTCCCAGCAGCCTCACAGGTGCTACCCTGTATCCCAGTTTACGGCCGAGGAAACTAGCTCGCCGTTACCACCTTGGGGCTAGAGACCCAAGGTGCTGGGGCCCAGATGAGCACTTTCACGACCACCCAAAGCCAGCTTGTGTGCTGCAGGCCAGTCACCCTGTTCTCCCCATCACTGGGGCGGCTCCCACTTCTGGGTGCTAAGCCTGCCCTTCCCAGCTGCACCCAGTGGCTGCTGAGATCTGCTGAGACCTAGATGCTGGGGTGGCATTGCTCCCCATGGAAAGAGACCCCAGGCCTATCCAGCCATCCACCTGCTTTAATAAATCTTGCTGGGAAAGAGAAATCGGTGCTACTGTGTCTGTGCCTGGGAGAGTCTGGCTGGCACCTGTGGAAGCTGTGGTGGTTCATCAGGGGCTGCCCAGCACCGCGATGAGCAGCAATGACAAACAGAGTGAGAACCCTATTCTGGGGGAGACAGTTTGTAAGATACTTCGTTAGCCCAGTGGTTCCCAATCGTGTCCATACATTGGAACCAGCTTTATGAAAATGCTGATTCGTGTGTCCCAGCCCTAGAGGTTGTGATTTTTTTTTTTTTGCGGTACGCGGGCCTCTCACTGCTGCGGCATCTCCCGTTGCGGAGCACAGGCTCCGGATGCGCAGGCTCAGCGGCCATGGCTCACGGGCCCAGCCGCTCCGTGGCATGTGGGATCTTCCCAGACCGGGGCACGAACCCGTGTCCCCTGCATCGGCAGGCGGGCTCTCAACCACTGCGCCACCAGGGAAGCCCGAGGTTGTGATTTAATTGGTCTGAGGTGTGGCCTGAGCTCTGGATTGTTTAAAACATCCCTGTTCAGGAACCACGGGGTTAGCTTGTGGAAGAAGTGCAGAGAGAACGCCCACTTCTCTCATCATTGTGCTTCTCAGCAAATGCCCTTCAGGGGGAGTGATGATTCTGGGTGTTGGAGACAAAGCCCCCACGTGCCTCTGCCCCAAGTGCAAGGCCCTCTGGGAGGTGTGGGTGACTAAGGCTGGCCTGGCTCCTGACCGGCAGGTGGAGGGCAGGCGTCTCTCCAGCCGAGGAGTGATGCTCAGTGTTCTCTGCACAGGCCTCATTCTATTTTCAGGACCACCTTCTAGGCACCACCCTGAATGTCATCTCCTAGCTGAGCAGGCTCTAGCTCCTGGAGCATCCTACTTAAGTGCAGCAGGGGAAGGACAGGGAGAAAACTGTCGGTTTTACCTGGGACTCTCAGAAGGGCCAGCTACCAAGTGAACAGCAATCCAGCTATGCTGTGCATTGGGTGCC